>NC_081824.1:200192410-200494990 GCF_030867095.1 Alligator mississippiensis
TGTGTGTATAGTGTGTGTGTGTATAGTGTGTGTGTATATGTATATATAGTGTGTGTGTATAGTGTGTGTATGTATATATAGTGTGTGTCATAGTGTGTGTGTATATGTATATATAGTGTGTGTGTGTATGTATATAGTGTGTGTATATGTATATATAGTGTTTGTGTATAGTGTGTTTGTGTGTGTGTATGTATATAGTGTGTATATGTATATATAGTGTTTGTGTATAGTGTGTTTGTGTGTGTGTATATATATAGTGTGAGTGTATATGTATATATAGTGTGTATAGTGTGTATGTGTATATGTGTGTATAGTGTGTGTGTGTATATATAGTGTGTGTATAGTGTGTGTGTGTATGTATATATAGTGTGTATAGTGCGTATGTGTATATGTGTGTATAGTGTGTGTGTGTATATATAGTGTGTGTATAGTATGTGTGTATATGTATGTATAGTGTGTGTGCGTATAGTGTGTGCGTATAGTGTGTGTGTATAGTGTGTGTGTATATATAGTGTGTGTATAGTGTGTGTGTATATGTATATATAGTGTGTATAGTGTGTATGTGTATATGTGTATAGTGTGTGTATATATAGTGTGTGTATAGTGTGTGTGTATATGTATGTATAGTGTGTGTGCGTATAGTGTGTGTGTATAGTGTGTGTGTATATGTATATATAGTGTGTATGTGTATAGTGTGTGAGTGTGTATATAGTGTGTATAGTGTGTATGTGTATAGTGAGTGTGTGTATATAGTGTGTATAGTGTGTGTGTATAGTGTGTGTGTGTATATGTATATATAGTGTGTGTGTATTGTGTGTGTGTGTATGTATAGTGTGTGTGTATAGTGTGTGTGTATGTATATATAGTGTGTGTGTTTTGTGTGTGTGTGTATGTATAGTGTGTGTGTATTGTGTGTGTGTGTATGTATAGTGTGTGTGTATTGTGTGTGTGTATGTATAGTGTGTGTGTATAGTGTGTGTGTGTATATGTATATATAGTGTGTGTGTATTGTGTGTTTGTGTATGTATAGTGTGTGTGTATAGTGTGTGTGTGTATATGTATATATAGTGTGTGTATTGTGTGTGTGTATAGTGTGTATGTGTATATGTATATATAGTGTGTGTGTATTGTGTGTGTGTGTATGTATAGTGTGTGTGTATAGTGTGTATGTGTATATGTATATATAGTGTGTGTATATAGTGTGTGTGTATATATAGTGTGTGTGTGTATGTATATATAGTGTGTGTGTCTATATAGTGTGTGTGTATGTATAGTGTGTGTGTGTGTGTATATATAGTGTGTGAGTGTATATGTATATATAGTGTGTGTGTGTATATGTATAGATAGTGTGTGTGTATGTATAGATAGTGTGTGTGTATAGTGTGTGTGTGTGTTTGTATATATATAGTGTGTGTATAGTGTGTGTGTGTTTGTATATATAGTGTGTGTGTATAGTGTGTGTGTATGTATATATAGTGTGTGTCATAGTGTGTGTGTATATGTATACATAGTGTGTGTATGTATATAGTGTGTGTATATGTATATATAGTGTTTGTGTATAGTGTGTTTGTGTGTGTGTATATATATAGTGTGTGTGTGTATATGTATATATAGTGTGTATAGTGTGTATGTGTATATGTGTGTATAGTGTGTGTGTGTATATATAGTGTGTGTATAGTGTGTGTGTATATGTATGTATAGTGTGTGTGCGTATAGTGTGTGTGTATAGTGTGTGTGTGTATATGTATATATAGTGTGTATGTGTATAGTGTGTGAGTGTGTATATAGTGTGTATAGTGTGTATGTGTATAGTGAGTGTGTGTATATAGTGTGTATAGTGTGTGTGTATAGTGTGTGTATAGTGTGTGTATATGTATATATAGTGTGTGTATATAGTGTGTGTGTATATGTATATATATAGTGTGTGTGTATAGTGTGTGTGTATATGTATATATAGTGTGTGTATATAGTGTGTGTATATGTATATATATAGTGTGTGTGTATAGTGTGTGTGTGTATATGTATATATAGTGTGTGTGTGGTGTGTGTGTATATATAGTGTTTGTGTATATATATGTAGTGTGTGTGTGTCTGTGTGTGTGTGTATATATATATATATAGTGTGTCTGTGTGTGTGTGTATATATATAGTGTATGTGTGTGTGTGTGTGTATATATAGTGTCTGTGTGTGTGTGTGTATATATATAGTGTGTGTGTCTGTGTGTGTGTGTGTGTATATAGTGTGTGTGTGTCTGTGTGTGTGTATATAAATATAGTGCGTGTGTGTGTATAATGTGCGTGTGTGTGTATAGTGTGTGTGTGTGTGTATATATAGTGTGTGTGTGTGTGTCTGTGTGTGTGTATATAAATATAGTGTGTGTGTGTGTATATAGTGCGTGTGTGTGTGTATAGTGTGTGTGTATATGTATATATAGTGTGTGTATAGTGTGTATAGTGTGTGTATGTATAGTGTGTGTGTGTATATGTATGTATAGTGTCTGTGTATATGTATATATAGTGTGTGTGTGAGTGTGTGTATATAGTCTGTATGTATAGTGTGTGTGTGTATAGTGTGTGTGTATTTGTATGTATAGTGTGTGTGTATAGTGTGTGTGTGTGTGTGTATATATAGTGTTTGTGTGTGTATGTATAGTGTGTGTGTGTAGTGTGTGTGTTTTTCTATGTATAGTGTGTGTGTAGTGTGTGTGTATATGTATATATAGTGTGTGTATACTGTGTGTGTGTGTATATTGTGTGTGTATAGTGTTTGTGTGTATGTATATATAGTGTGTGTGTATAGAGTGTGTGTATAGTGTGTGTGTATGTATATATAGTGTGTGTGTATAGTGTGTGTATGTAGAGTGTGTGTATATGTATATATAGTGTGTGTGTGTAGTGTGTGTGTGTGTATATAGTCTGTATGTATAGTGTGTGTGTGTGTATAGTGTGTGTGTGTAGTGTGTATATGTATATATAGTGTGTGTGTATATGTATGTAGTGTGTGTATAGTGTGTGTATATGTATATATAGTGTGTGTGTATAGTGCGTGTATATGTATTTATAGTGTGTGTGTGCATAGTGTGTGTGTATATGTATATATAGTGTGTGTGTATATGTATATATAGTGTGTGTGTATAGTGTGTGTGTGTATGTATATATAGTGTGTGTGTATGGTGTGTGTGTGTGTGTATAGTGTGTGTATATGTATGTATAGTGTGTGTGTATAGTGTGTGTGTGTATGTATAGTGTGTGTGTATAGTGTGTGTGTATGGTGTGTGTGTATATATAGTGTGTGTGTGTATGTATATATAGTGTATGTGTGTCTATATAGTGTATGTATATATAGTGTGTGTGTATGTATATATAGTGTGTGTGTTTATATAGTGTGTGTGTATAGTGTGTGTGTGTATATATATAGTGTGTGTGTGTCTATATAGTGTGTGTGTGTATATATATATAGTATGTGTGTATATGTATATATAGTTGTGTGTATAGTGTGTGTATATGTATATATAGTGTATGTATAGATAGTGTGTGTGTATATGTATATATAGTGTGTGTGTATAGTGTGTGTGTATGTATCTATAGTGTGTGTGTATAGTGTGTGTGTATGTATATATAGTGTGTGTGTGTATGTATCTATAGTGTGTGTGTGTGTATATATAGTGTGTGTATAGTGTGTGTGTGTGTATATATAGTGTGTGTATAGTGTATATGTATGTATAGTGTGTGTGTATAGTGTGTGTGTATATGTATATAGTGTGTGTGTGTATAGTGTGTGTGTATATGTATATATAGTGTGTATGTGTATAGTGTGTGTGTGTATATAGTGTGTATAGTGTGTATGTGTATTGTGTGAGTGTGTATATAGTGTGTATAGTGTGTGTATATGTATATATAGTGTGTGTGTATAGTGTGTGTATATGTATATATAGTGTGTGTGTATGTATATATAGTGTGTGTATATGTATATATAGTGTGTGTGTATGTATATATAGTGTGTGTGTATATGTATATATAGTGTGTGTGTATGTATATATAGTGTGTGTGTATATGTATATATAGTGTGTGTGTATGTATATATAGTGTGTGTGTATATGTATATATAGTGTGTGTGTATGTATATATAGTGTGCGTGTATAGTGTGTGTGTATGTATATATAGTGTGTGTATAGTGTGTTTGTGTATATAGTGTGTTTGTATATGTGTATATATAGTGTCTGTGTGTATATATGTAAATATAGTGTGGGTGTGTATATAGTGTATGTGTGTATATGTGTATATAGTGTGTGTATAGTGTCTGTGTTTATATATGTATATATATAGTGTGTGTGTGTATATATATAGTGTGAGTGTATATGTGTATATATAGTGTGTGTGTATATATGTTTATATAGAGTGTGTGTGTGTATATGTATATATATAGTGTGTGTGTGTATATATGTATATATAGAGTGTGTGTGTATAGTGTGTGTGTATATATGTATAGAGTGTGTGTGTATATATGTATATATAGAGTGTGTGTGTGTGTGTGTATATATGTATATATAGAGTGTGTGTGTATATATGTATATATGTATATATAGAGTGTGTGTATGTGTATATGTATATAGAGTGTGTGTGTGTATAGTGTGTGTATATATGTATATATAGAGTGTGTGTGTGTGTATATGTATATAGAGTGTGTGTGTGTATAGTGTGTGTATATATGTATATATAGAGTGTGTGTGTGTGTATATGTATATAGAGTGTGTGTGTGTATAGTGTGTGTATATATGTATATATAGAGTGTGTGTGTGTGTATATGTATATATATATATAGTATGTGTGTATAGTGTGTGTGTATATATGTATATATAGTGTGTGTGTATAGTGTGTGTGTATAGTGTTTGTGTGTATATATGTATATATAGAGTGTGTGTGTGTATATATGTATATATAGTGTGTGTGTGTGCATAGTGTGTGTGTATATATGTATATATAGAGTGTGTGTGTATATATGTATATATAGTGTGTGTGTATAGCGTGTATGTTTATATATGTATATATAGAGTGTGTGTGTATATATGTATATATAGTATGTGTGTATACTGTCTGTGTATATATGTATATATAGAGTGTGTGTGTGTATATATGTATATATAGTGTGTGTATAGTGTGTGTGTATATATGTATATATAGAGTGTGTGTGTGTGTGTATATATATAGTGTGTGGGTATAGTGTGTGTTTATATATGTATATATAGTGTGTGTGTATAGTGTGTGTATATATGTGTGTGTATAGTGTGTGTGTGTATATATGTATATATAGTGTGTGTGTGTATAGTGTGTGTGTGTATATGTATATATAGTGTGTGTGTATTGTGTGTGTATATGTATATATAGTGTGTGTGTGTATAGTGTGTGTGTGTATATGTATATATAGTGTGTGTGTATTGTGTGTGTATATGTATATATAGTGTGTGTGTGTATTGTGTGTGTGTATATATGTATATATAGTGTGTGTGTGTGTGTATATATGTATATATAGAGTGTGTGTGTATTGTGTGTGTGTGTATATATGTATATATAGTGTGTGTGTGTATATATGTATATATAGAGTGTGTGTGTATTGTGTGTGTGTGTATATATGTATATATAGTGTGTGTGTATATATATGTATATATAGAGTGTGTGTATTGTGTGTGTGTATATATGTATATATAGTGTGTGTGTATATGTATGTATATATAGAGTGTGTGTGTATTGTGTGTGTGTATATATGTATATATAGAGTGTGTGTATAGTGTGTGTGTATGTATGTATATATAGTGTGTGTGTATAGTGTGTGTGTGTATGTATGTATATATAGTGTGTGTATAGTGTGTGTATGTATATGTAGTGTGTGTGTATTGTGTGTGTATGTATATGTATATATAGTGTGTGTATAGTGTGTGTATGTATATATAGTGTGTGTGTAGTGTGTATAGTGTGTGTGTGTATATATATATACTGTGTGTAGTGTGTGTGTATATATATATAGTGTGTGTAGTGTGTATAGTGTGTGTGTATATATATATATACTGTGTGTAGTGTGTGTGTGTATATATATAGTGTGTGTAGTGTGTATAGTGTGTGTGTATATATATAGTGTGTGTGTAGTGTGTGTGTGTATATATATAGTGTGTGTAGTGTGTATAGTGTGTGTGTGTGTATATATGTATAGTGTGTGTGTAGTGTGTGTGTATATATATATAGTGTGTGTGTGTGTATATATATACAGTTTGTGTGTGTGTGTATATATAGTGTGTGTGTATATATACAGTTTGTGTGTGTGTATATATATAGTGTGTGTGTAGTGTGTGTGTATATATATACAGTGTGTGTGTGTATATATATACAGTGTCTGTGTTTGTATATATTTATATATACAGTGTGTGTGTGTGTATATATACAGTGTGTGTATATATATACAGTGTGTGTGTGTGTATATATATAGTGTGTGTGTGTGTGTATGTGTATAGTGTGTGTATAGTGTGTGTGTGTATATGTGTATAGTGTGTGTGTATAGTGTGTGTATATGTATGTATAGTGTGTGTGTGTATATGTGTATAGTGTGTGTGTATAGTGTGTGTATATGTATATATAGTGTGTGTGTGTATATGTATATATATAGTGTGTGTGTATATGGATATATATGTATATATAGAGTGTGTCTGTGTATATATGTATATATAGAGTGTGTGTGTGTATATGTATATATATAGTGTGTGTATATATGTATATATAGTGTGTGTGTGTGTATATATGTATATATAGTGTGTGTGTGTATATATGTATATATCGAGTGTGTGTGTGTATAGTGTGTGTGTATATATGTATATATATAGTGTGTGTGTATATATGTATATAGAGTGTGTGTATAGTGTGTGTATATATGTATATATAGAGTGTGTGTGTATATGTTTATAGAGTGTGTGTGTGTATTGTGTGTGTGTGTGTATATATGTATATATAGAGTATGTGTATGTATATATGTATGTATAGTGTGTGTATAGTGTGTGTGTGTATATATGTATATATAGAGTGTGTGTATGTATATATGTATATATAGTGTGTGTAGCGTGTGTGTGTGTGTATATATGTATATATAGAGTGTGTGTGTATATGTATATATAGTGTGTGTGTATAGTGTGTGTGTATATATGTATATATAGAGTGTGTGTGTCTATATATGTATATATAGTGTGTGTGTGTATAGTGTGTGTGTGTATATATGTATATATAGAGTGTGTGTATATATGTGTGTATAGTGTGTGTATATATGTTTATATACAGTGAGTGTGTGTGTATATATGTATATATAGTGTGTGTGTGTATAGTGTGTGTGTGTATATATGTATATATAGTGTGTGTATAGTGTGTGTGTGTGTATATATGTATATATAGAGTGTGTGTGTGTGTATATATGTATATATAGTGTGTGTGTATAGTGTTTGTGTATATATGTATATATAGAGTGTGTGTGTGTATATATGTATATAGAGTGTGTGTGTATTGTGTGTGTGTATATGTATATATATAGTGTGTGTGTGTATATGTGTGTATATAGTGTGTGTATAGTGTGTGTGTGTGTATATATACATATATAGAGAGTGTGTGTATGTATGTATATATAGAGTGTGTGTATAGTGTGTGTATATATGTATATATAGAGTGTGTGTGTATATATGTATATATAGTGTGTGTGTATAGTGTGTGTTTATATGTATATATAGTGTGTGTGTATAGTGTGTGTGTATATATGTATATATAGAGTGTGTGTGTATAGTGTGTATTTATATGTATATATAGTGTGTGTGTATAGTGTGTGTGTATATATGTATATATATAGTGTGTGTATAGTGTGTGTGTGTATGTATATATAGTGTGTGTATAGTGTGTGTGTTTGTATATATGTATATATAGAGTGTGTGTGTGTATATATATATATATATATAGTGTGTGTGTGTGTATAGTGTGTGTGTGTGTATATATATATAGTGTGTGTATAGTGTGTGTGTGTATATATGTATATATAGTGTGTGTGTATAGTGTGTGTGTGTGTATGTATATATAGAGTGTTTGTGTGTGTATATATGTATATATAGTGTGTGTGTGTGTATAGTGTGTGTGTGTATATATGTATATATAGTGTGTGTTTATAGTGTGTGTGTATATATATATAGTGTGTAGTGTGTATAGTGTGTGTGTGTATATATATATAGTGTGTGTGTAGTGTGTGTATACATATAGTGTGTGTGTGTATAGTGTGTGTGTGTGTGTATATATATAGTGTGTGTGTAGTGTGTGTGTGTATATATACAGTGTGTGTGTGTGTATATATAGCGTGTGTGTAGTGTGTGTGTATATATACAGTGTGTGTGTGTATATAGTGTGAGTGTGTAGTGTGTGTGTGTATATATATACAGTGTATGTGTGTGTATATATATAGTGTGTGTAGTGTGTGTATATATATACAGTGTCTGTGTGTGTGTATATATAGTGTGTTTATATATATACAGTGTGTGTGTGTGTATATACAGTGTGTGTATATATAGTGTGTGTGTGTATATATATAGTGTGTGTGTATATGTGTATAGTGTGTGTATAGTGTGTGTGTGTATATGTGTATAGTGTGTGTTTATATAGTGTGTGTATAGTGTGTGCGTGTATAATGTGTGTGCGCGTATATAGTGTGTGTGTATATAGTGTGTGTGTATATATATATAGTGTTTATAGTGTTTGTGTGTGTGTGTATAGTGTTTGTGTATATATATACTGTGTGTTTGTGTGTGTGTATAGTGTGTGTGTGTATAGTGTGTGTGTATAGTGTGTGTGTATATATAGTGTGTTTGTGTGTGTAGTGTGTGTATATATATATAGTGTGTTTTTATATATAGTTTGTATATATATATCATGTGTTTTTTTATAGTGTGTGTGTGTATATAGTGTTTGTGTATATATATAGTGTTTGTGTGTGTGTTTATATATATAGTGTGTGTGTGTATATGGTGTGTGTGTGCGTGTATATATAGTGTGTGTGTGTATAGTGTGTGTATGTGTGTTTATATATAGTGTGTGTGTATATATATAGTGTGTGTTTGTGTGTATAGTGTGTGTGTGTATAGTGTGTGTGCATGTGTGTTTATATATAGTGTGTGAGTGTATATATATAGTGTGTGTATAGTGTGTGTGTGTATAGTGAGTGTATGTGTGTTTATATATATAGTGTGTGAGTGTATATATATATAGTGTGTGTTTGTATAGTGTGTGTGTGTATAGTGTGTGTGTGTATATAGTGTGTATATAGTGTCTGTTTGTATATATATATAGTGTGTGTATAGATATATAGTTTTTGTGTGTGTTTATATATATATAGTGTGCGTGTATATATAGTGTGTGTGTATAGTGTATGTGTGTATATGTGTATAGTGTGTGTGTAGTGTGTGTGTATGTGTATAGTGTGTGTGTAGTGTGTGTGTGTATGTGTATAGTGTTGTATATATATTGTGTGTGTGTGTATGTGTATAGTGTGTGTGTATATATATTGTGTGTGTGTATGTGTATAGTGTGTGTGTGTATAGTGTGTGTATATAGTGTGTGTATGTGTGTGTGTAGTGTGTGTGTGTATATATAGTGTGTGTCTGTGTGTGTGTTTGTATAGTGTGTGTGTATATATATAATGTGTGTGTGTATAAATATATAGTGTGTGTCTGTGTGTGTATATATATATAGTGTGTGTGTGTCTGTATAGTGTGTGTGTGTATATATATATAGTGTGTGTCTGTGTGTGTATATATATATAGTGTGTGTGTGTCTGTATAGTGTGTGTTTGTATATATATAATGTGTGTGTGTATATAGTGTGTGTGTGTACATAATATATATGTGTGTGTGTATATACACACTAAAAATCAAACATGTGCTATAAAATATTAAAAAAATACGAGCAAAATGAAACCAAAAAACAGATCAGTGGGCTTTTCAATGAGCAATTTACGTAAGTGAGCAACAGTAACATAGACTTTACCCAGGCCGTCAGTGTGTGGGTGCGAGTGTCCCTTCTGTGTGTCCTGTATATGTCCATTCTGTGTGCGTGTCTGTCCCTGTTTTTTCCTATGTTTGTCCTGTGTGTCCCTGTGTCTGTCCTGTGGTTTTTTTTTCCTGTCCGTGTTTGTGTCCATCCTGTGCCCTGCGTATTCTCGTGTCCATTGTGTGTGTGTGTGTGTGTGTGTGTGTGTTCAGCAGACAGTCAGCATTTCAGGGGAACAAAGCTGAGCCTGGGGCTGCAGCCACCTGGTGCCAAGTGGTAGGAACAAGGAGGCCTGGTGACCTGCCCCCTTCTTCTCTCCTATCCCTGATCCCAGCTGCAGCCTGCGGGGCATGGCCAACCCATCTCAGGCCGGTGGGGGGGGCAGGCGTTGGGGGGATGTGGCAAGACACAGGAGCCATCAATCCCTGCCTAGTTCAATTTGCTGCTGTTGCTTTCTGGTTTCCTACTGCTGCCATGTGCTGCTCTGAAGAAATTCCTTCAGTCCCCTCCCACCTTGTCCTCTCTGGAGTCACTGCTGGGCATTTTGGGACCTTTTGGGGGGAGTGGAGTGTAGGCAAGCAATGTGACTTCACTCATACTTTCTTTCCCCTCCATGCTCTGCCTGACCCAACCCCATCCCTGGCTCCCCACCCCCTATCTCCTGTGCCCCCTTCTCTGTTGGGAGTCCCTGATGTGGGGAGAGGGTAGAAGCTTGGCCAGGAACATCCAGCTTCTCCCCAGTGCTCCTTCCTGGGAGGAGGTGGGGGGGTCACTGCCTGTCCACTGAAGCTGAACCTACTGCACTGGAGAGGGAGGAGCATGGAGAGGTGCCAGGTTTCAGAGTGGTAGCTGCGGGCTGGGCTGGCAGGCTGGATCTAGTCCACAGGCTGTATTTTTGCCCAGCCCTGTTCTAGGGTCAGCCCTACCATAATAAACATGCTGTGGTCTCTGCCCTCATGGGCATGAGGTCCAGCTTCATACTGGAGGATGTTGCCAGTTGTCCCAACTATAAATGGATACTTGCCTGTTTAGTATTGAAGTCTGAAAGTAAATGGATTTGATGTTGGTCATATTATTTCATTCATTGTCTGTTTGCAGAATACAGAAACTGGATGCTGTATGTACACTAGTCTGAGTTTAGGTAGACCTTTGAATCTTGTTTAGGCAGAAAAATTCAACTTGTTTTTCTATATAGTATCCATTTCTAGATAGCAAACCAGAAATGGTCACTAATGTCTTCAAACTCATGTATTTTGCTAGGTCTCTCAAAATTATTATTTTTTCTTTACTATTTTTAAGTGACCTCAAAATGTCTACTGATGAAGGCAGAAATGGCAGGCATGAAGCACGGTCGTCGTGACCGACCAAAACATGCATTTGTTGATAACGATGGCATTTATGATCCTGACTGTGAAGAAAATGGTATATTCAAGGCCAGGCAGTGTGATAATTCCTCTTGCTGGTGTGTGAATACAGCTGGTGTAAGAAGAACTGAGAAGGGTGACAAAGACTTCAAATGCACCGAACTAGTCAGAACACAGTAAGTCCCTTAACAGGATGTAATGTCTTTTACGTAACAATATACCTGTTGTGCTTTTTTGTAATCCAACAAATATCTACCCTATTTAAGTAGTCCTTGCCTTTTTGTTTACTTGCGAACTTTGTTTCTAACACAGCTGAATACTGGTCCTCAGGTCTGCTTGAATGTACAGGAGAAGCCAAAAAGTTCTTTATATGCTTTCTATAATATGAGAGAAAAACCCTATTAATAGTGATATCTGAACCTGAACTGAAACTTTTTGATGCTCTTGTGTGCCTGACTTCTCATTTAAAGTAACCACGTGGCTTTTATACTTCAGCTGGATCATCATTGAAACGGAACATGGGAGCAGAGGAGATGTTGATGTTTATTCTTTAGAGAGGTTTGTATCAAAATTTAAAATGCTTGTGTATACTGTATCTTGCAGATGTGGGTGTCTGTCATGGTTTTAAGTGTAAATATTGTATTGCCAGTCCTACGTTCTCCAGTGTTGGAGCCCCCAGAAACAAGTGTCCTAAGTCATATAGATGTTGTTTGGGTCGCACTGTCAGGGGTGTGAGTATGATGGTGCTGTGGCATATTTATTTTCCTCCAGGCACAAGTGGCATATTTTCACGTGCGAGTGCCAGGCGCTTTAAAAAGCACTTGGCACTGCGTTGCTAGCATTTGCATAAATGGTGAAATGCGCATCAGCACTGAGATAAAGGCAGTGGTGCACTCTTGAACTAAAATGCATCAGAAGTGTTTTAGTTCAAAAGCGCACTGGTGCCATTTTCTGCGCGCCGACATGCATTTCTCTGCTTTATACAACTGCACGCGGCACAGCACAGCTTGCATGCAGAGCAGACTCGATTTAATTGGTGGATCTCTGGTGCCTCATGGGTCAAAAAGTTGTTTGTCTAAATGCCCAAGGGATTAGGAGACTCTTAGTAAAACCTAACGTTGTCATGGAACTCCTTGATTCCATGAGTTGAAACTGAAGAGGGGGAAAGCACTGCAAATTCTGAATAGTGAAAATATCTGAGTTACCTTACTAGGTTTAATTGACCTTTACAGTACTTCTACTGTATATTCAAATTAAAATGCCAATTGTAGCAGTAACTGGCAGCATGTAAACATTTCCTTATGCTACTTTCTGCGCTTGACAGTGAAAATACTGAATGGTACCTGGCTCCTACACAAACTTAGTTTGACTTTGTTTTTCTACAGAGCCCTCAGAGACCTGCTGAAAACACGGTACATGTTGGATGAAAAATACATAGACTATATTGAGGTAAGAGATGTGTACCCCTCTTTGGTAATATGTCCAGGTAAGGTTTATATTAGCTGTGTGTGTGTTGTTTTTCGTGAGTGGGTGTTTTCTGGTTTTTAGTTGGTTTTTTTTTGGTTTGAATGTTTAATTTGTCAGTGTCTAAATGCTTACATTGAAGGGAGACAATGCACTGCACTGTTTTAATTTGAAATATTCCGTTTCTATTAGGATGATGGAACCTTTGTAATATGGTGTTCTCTGTGCTGGCAAGAGTAGGTTTGATTGTGTTCTCTGTTTGGGGAAGAATGAGGGGTGGGGGGAAATCTATTCCCCTCAAAAATAGCATTGTCCTTGCTTATTAATAGCTACTCTAACTGTTCAACTTCCCTTTCTGTAAGTCATCTCCTTGCAATCTCTTCATGAGCTATTCAAGATATTTCTATATTTGTATTGCAAACAGACTGCAACAGGTCCTTAGCAGTTTTATTTTCCAAAGGAATTTTTAATTCCTTCTCCAATTAAAATTTGATTCAACTATAATAGTTAAGCAACATTGCTAATATGCTTTCTTCTTTTTTTCCAAGGTCTCTGTCTTAATACCTGTAAAAACTGCTGACCAAGAGCCTAACTATTCTTATAAATATTAAATTGGTGGTATTGCTTTTAAATGTGAATTTAATAGGTTGGATTGTAAAGTATACACAGCTGCTTAAGGAAGCAACAAAATGTAATCAGTACTTATTTTACTTTTGCAGTACAAAAAGCCTCTTGTCATTATTGAACTGAAACAGAATGCTTCCCAAAAGTCTACTAGAGATGTGGACATAGCTGATGTTGCTTATTACTTTGAAAAAGATGTAAGTATAATTAAATAGTTGGCTTTCAAGAGATTCCTATACTCAGCTCTATAGTCTACTATAGTTCTATAGTCTACTGGTGATCACTGTCTGTGTGGATTATTGTTAACTTCATAGTAATGGTGTGTCATCTTTTCATCCTCAGGTCAAAGATGACACACTCTTTCATGGTGAGAAACTAAGCCTCAGCGTTAATGCAGAACCTCTAGTGTTTGAGAAAACTCTAATCTATTATGTTGATGAAAAGCCACCAGAATTTTCTATGAAACATCTGACTAATGGTGTCATTGCTGTCATTGTCGTGGTGGTACTAGCAATTGTTGCTGGAATTATTGTACTGGTAAGTAGTTGCTTATGACACTTGTTTAAAGCTAAAAGAGGGTGTGATGTGCTAGCATTCCTCGACAGATGAGCCTTAAGCAGTGTTGATAATTATGATGGAGCACAAAGTGGGTTTTCATAGATTCCCTTGTAATTAGTCGGAAAAGTGTCCAGTGAACTCTCAAAAATGAGTTCAAGGACCAAGGTTTTTCCCTGTCACTAGGACATCATGCAAGTAGAAATGTATTGGAAATTAGAGTGTTTCGTGTGCAGTTGTCTTAACCCATCAATGTTGACAACTTGCCTTACTACTTTTGCTACTTGCTGGTCCTCAAGGACTTTAAGCCCAGTTAGTACTTTAACTCTTGATCCTACTTTGACTGTTTTTTAACAAAGTGAAAATTTTAACTTTTTTTCCCTTCCCGTCCTTTGACAGATTGTTACCAATAGAAGAAGAGGGAAATATGAGAAGCATGAGGTACGTGCGTGTGTGTGCATGTGCAGAAATGTCTGTCTGGCTAAGGCCTAGTCAGAGGTTCCTAAACTTTCTTATTGCATACCCTTACCAGCATATGTTTTATATTTTAACCCCTTACATGCCAATTATTATAATTAAAATTTTAGATGTTATTACACAATTTCTCCTGTGTACTCTGCCCCTCCCCCCCATTGATGTCTTGTGTACCCCCAAGGGTATGTGTACCACAGTTGGGGAACCCCTGGCCTAGAATGACTCCAGGCACATTAGGCAATTCTGAGAGCAAGAAGCTCTTTTGGATTAAGTTCACCTTATCTGAGCACAAGTCAGAAAACTACTTGAATTTCTAACATGCCTAAGATTTTTGGTCATTAGCCTTGTTTAGAAGGCATAACCCAGGATCTGTAGCAAGATATCTGTTTGGGATATTGTGACGTTTTTAAAAGGCCTTAAATGAGAGAGGGCATTGGCATCTTGGCTGCAACTCTTTCTCAGGAGGGAGTAAAAATCCTTCTTGACACCCTAATTTGATTTAGCACTGGCTAGAGTAGCATTCTGACAAGTCATTATTGCTACATGTTTTGAGGTATAGCAGCCACTGACATAGAGAGCTACCTCTCCATTGGATTAGGTTGAGTGTCAAACTCATCCCTCTTTGGGTTAGATCTGGATATGATGGGATGGATAGTGGCATGGGGGTTAATGCAGTCATTGTTTGCCCCTGAATTCCCAGCCTCTGGGAGTCCTGCAAGCCAGATGACACTTCTCTGTGGTTGTGTTTTGATGCCACTGCATTACATAATGGATGGCTCCACCTTTCAGCAAAACACCTTGTTTGAGGTTTTAATGTAAGGAATCGAAAAATTGGAAAGACGGGCAGACTTGGAGTGCATAGTATAAACCTACACCAATCTCTTCCTTGTTACTACTGGGTGAATGTAGACTCTTGTTTTGAAATAGTTGCTGCTTAATTATTTTAAATGAAGTCTGAAAAGCGCAGTTATTCCACCTAAAATATCTACCTTTGTATTGGTGTTGTCTTTTGCTTAAAGTCTTAGTTTACGTGTCTTGGATAGTCATGGAGCAGTGATTCCCAACTTTTTTTTTTACTGCGGCCTAGTGGGAGCGGGACAGGACGTGCTGAGCCAGCTGCTTCCCTCCCAGGGCTCCCCCACTGCCCGGCTTTAACCCTGGAAGCTCAGATGTGACCCCGAAAGCCACTTAGCCGGGTGGATGGACAGGGCTCTGAGCAGGGGGGGGCCTCATGCCACGACCTCACAGCCAACTCACTGTGGCCCGGTACCAAGCCGTGGCCTGGTGGTTGGGAACCTGTCATAGAGACAGGCTGTGATATGAGTTGTTCCCAATCAGTGCTCCTTGAAAAGCTGCCATTATCCACAGGTCAAGGCTTTTTTTGTATGTCAACTGTTCCGTATCTGGGGAGGAACGACTATCCAGTTAACTCAGTGCTGAGCTTACATCCATCAGCCAAGGAGAATTTGGGATACTAAGCCCATTTCTGTTAGAGGGATAAATAGAATGGTTGGTTATCGTCCCATATATGTATTTGTAACTTTTTCCCCTCACATTTTGTCTCCCCAGATAAAGGAAATGAATGAAATGCATAGAGAACTAAATGCGTAACTTTATTACCTGAAGACAGAAGTAGAAACCTAGTAAAAGAACAACCACAACTGAAAGGAGATTAGGGGATTTTAATTTTTATACGTGTTTCATGTTCTACTGGGGATGTGGGATGATGTGACTTGGCAATCATGAATATTCTAATGAACTGAGATGGCAACAATATTGTTTCTTGTAATACCTTGGATACATGTTGGTTGACCCTCTGACATGAGGGTTAATGTCCATACTATGCAATTTTTATAAGGGGCCAAACTGCACAAGAGCTGCTGTACCTTGCATTTCAAACAGATGCTAGTAAACTTGTCCCTTCCCCCTTTGTGCCCCCCCCCCCCCTTTTTAAATATGTTCTTGTCCTAATTGCAGGAACACTGAATACCTAATGTTTAGCTCATATGTATAATTGCGTATGGCTTTCTGTATTTGTTTTTTTTAAGGATATTTGTACATATTATCTCTGAAGTTTCTGTAACGTTTTTATGACTTTGAATTTAATAAAATTCTGAAATAGACTACCAGCTCCTTCCTTTTCTTTTTTCTTTTGTATTGATTTGATGTTGTTTGAAGACTATTGAAGAGGGGACAAGAAATCTAGCTTGCAGAGCTGAAACTCCTGAAGATAGAAAATAGAATATTAGAAAAAATTACGTGTTAAAATTGGTTTTGGTGAGGAAGCAGTAGTCTCCACATGTTGTGTTTTTGGGGTTGTTTGTTTGTTTGTTTGTTTGTTTTTTTGCTTTGACCTCTGTTCTTAGCAGAACCAGAGGGCTGTTTTAAATGCCAAATTTAGTGCTCTGTTGCCAGTTTTGGCTATAGAATTAGTGTAAATATTGATTAAAGAATGGGAGAAGGGTATACTTATTCTGGGACAAATTTACTTTGTTCTGCAAAGGCTTGTCCAGATTAAATAAAATCTAGAAGCAGCTGAATGATGAACCAGGTGGACACAACACAGCACACTAGTTAACTTTCTCTCTACTTAAGATTTGTAAGTCTTAGTGGAACATTAATCGGTACATATACTGCTCACATAAAGGCTCTGCTGAAGCACTAGGCAGATAAGCCTTACGAGAGCAGTGACTGATACACAAACTACTTAAGATGGAATGTGCACAGGCCGTGCTCCAGTTGGGTGGCAGAGGGAAGGAACAGTGGCAGCAGACTGGGTCAGGACCACTGGCCCACTTGGCATTTGAACAGGTTTGCTGACTTGTTCCTTTGAAACTTGTGACCATTGGTGTAAAACACAAGATGACAGTGACGTGGGAAGGCTGATTCCTACAGGAAGTTGAAAGATCTTGCAATGGTATGTTAAGTACAAGGAACAGAATGTGTAATGGAGGTGTATGATGTAAATGGAAGTTGTGATCTAAGTATAAAAAGGGAATTAGCCATCCTTGATCTTGGTACTAGGCTGGAGAGGATATCTTATGTGAGTTGTCCTTACACCGTGGCACAAGTATCCAGGGCTAACACCGAGCCTGTGGCCATTCTTTCTATAATGAGGTCCTAAAAGGAACATGTGCATCTGCAGCAGTAATGGCATGGAAAGCGCTTCAATGTAGTGCACAGGGAATTATGCTGATCACATGTATGGAGAATAAGTAAGATTAATTTTTTCTCTCTTTTTTTTTTTAAGTGGTCATTAATGAAAAGCAAGGATTTTTGTGGGCGATATCTTTTATTGGACTAACTGCTTGGTTGTGGAGGGACTTTAGCCTGTGAATAAAGTGCTTTCTTCCTTCAGTTTTCTTTAGTGAAAATGCTTCCAAATACAGAAAAATCTGGTTAATTAGTTGATGCACTGAATCTGTGCCAGAGTCCTACTGATCTAACAACATACTCTGGCTAATTTGTCTCTTTTTTTAAAACATAATTAGTACAAACATACATGCATCTACATCACAATAGGCAGGCAAGGTTTTTTGAGTGATATCTTTTATCAGACCAACTATGATGTTGTGTTTCTTGCATAGGCCTAGAAAGTATATGTCACTGTTGAGGATAGCTTCTTTTTTCTTCATGTTGTGAAGTTTCCAAGTTACTAGGTTTTTGGTTGTAGCTGTGTTGGTCTAAGGACATAGGCAGGCAAGGTTCTTTGAGTGATATCTTTTATTAGGCCAACTGCATCACAATAGAATTTGCTCTTGATAAGTAGTTGTCTTAAAGGGTACTAGTGCATATTTTCCATAGCAAATTAGAATGCATGCCATTTGCACTGAATCTTTGTAATACACTTCATTATACTTATCAAATTATTCTTTTGTCTCAATATGCTAAACAAAATACAATTTGCAGAAAGTTTTAAATAACTTACTACTGATAATTACAGAAGTGCTAAACTTAGTCTGAAGTCAAGCAGAAGGTAGGGCAGAGTGGCACCTTGGGGCACATCCAATGGAGAGTGCATGTAGAGTTTGCGGTGCCACAAACTACATACACTAAACATGCAGGCATTTGCTGTGCTACTAATATGTAGCATGACAGGCTTTTTTGACACGAGGAGATCCCAGTGTAAAAATAAAACAAAACAAAAAAACAGTTCCAAAAAAAATAAAAGGCGAGGGTAGCAGATGTGGTGGCTGAGCGCACCACCTGAAACCAGAGCCTGGCTGGTCGGAGCCATGCTCCAGCTGCCGACTAGGCTCCATGAGCTCGGCTTATGGTTGCTGGAGCCCTGGAAGCCCCCCAGGTAAGACTGCTGAGGCCAGCACAGGTGCTAGCCCCAGCCACCCCGTCCCCATCCAAGGTACCTTGCCGCATGCCAGAGCACGCGTCCAAAGGCATTCCCTGTGGACAAGTAGCAGTGGCACAACTATGTATTGCTGTTATTTGTCTCCTGGGAAACGCATGTGCACACTCACCTGGATGCACTGAACATGGAGGGTGCCCTTGGAGGCTGTTTCAGACAGACACGAGCAATCAGGGCTCATGGTGGAGGTGACCAACAAGATCTTTCCAATGAAAATTTCTTTAATTGCAAGCTTTCAAGCACAGACACCCTTTATCGGGCATCGGAGAAAGACTGAAAAAGTTCTCCTGGATACAAATTCCCGGTGGGCATGAGCTTTCACAGGCAAAAAAAGCTTTGTCAGATGCTACATCCTCCATCTGACTAAGTAGGCTGTTGCTTATGAAAGCTTATGCTTCTCTGAACTAATTTGTCTCTATCTTGCTACCTTGCCCTACTTTCTTTGTGAAAAATTCATAGCTATTAGACCACAATATAATGCAAATAGTGAGAGGGAATAAAGTGTGTAGTGAAAGCTGAACCATAGTTACAAGTTCATTACAATTCTCCACACACGAGTTTTAAATCTGAAAATTGTTCAAAAACTTGAAGTGGAAAATGCCGAAATGTGATCATGCCATAACCACGGCCCCATTTTTTGAGTATTTCATGGTGAATCAATGACGATAAATTATTATAGCGTGGCTATCATTTCAATAATATAGTTTGGTAACTATTTTTCATTGGAACATCTTGGTTTTTATTTGTACCCTTTTTGTAAGAAATGTAATATACTCTGGGTCTTGTCCTTTAGCCATGTAGACATTCATGTGTTGATTTTATTTTTTTAAGATTGCTTGAGTGAAGGGGATGGTCAACAAAGCATCTTAGAACTTTTTAGCTGTAATAGAAAGTGTGATGTGATCAAATACACCATTAATTTAATAAATCTGTAGAAGAATGCACACATACTTTTAAGCTGTGCAAGAGACTCTCCTACTAAATTACTCTCTTAGGGAATAATTTCCTAATCTAGGATGTTTAGGAGCAGCAGTTCAAAATGTATCTATTCTACCATTTAATTAATTTCACTTCTGCTGACTAAGGCCGGGAACTTCAGCCAAGAAAACATTCTTTGCACTTTTAAAATAATTTAAGCTTATGCAAAGTTACTACTGCAGGGCCAGTATCAGTGATGTAAGAAATCAGTTGGGAGCCTGGGGCAGCTGTGATCATGGAGACAGCAGTGGCTTCCAGCTACCACCATGCCTCAAGTGTGATGATGTGGCTAAGGCAGCAACTGCTATTTTTCCAGCCCCCTTCAACTGGTGCCCAGGGCTGCTACCTCCATCACCCCACCTTATTGATGCTACTTCCCAGAATTCATGTTTCTAACATTACAGACCTCAAAACTATCCACTGCCTTTCAGACTGATTACCTTAGTTTTGGTTATCATATTTCTAATCACAAAAAGCCATGCTTCTCTTCCAGGGCCAAAAATATTAGGATTCCTGGTCACTAGTGTTCTATTACTAGCTAATGAATAGTTGCATAGCCTACTGGGAAAGTATGTGACCGATTTTGTTTTTTTGTTTTTTTTCCCCTCCAGTGCCTCTTTCTCTGTGGGGCTAGCTAGCAGTCACTCCATAATGCAAGCAGTAATAGGATCTATGATAGAATTTGAACTCTTTGCCCTTCAGATGCTTATTGGTAATCTGTGTGGAGAGGTACAATTCTTGTAGTGAGAAGATTATACAACAATTTAAGAAACCACGATGACTTGAAAATTGTGAAACACCAAAATATATTTCTTATATCAGTTCTTCACACATTTTGCTTATGTGATCTACTGCTCATGCTCAGTACATTATGTGCACTTCTCTGTGCCCAATCCATAGAGGCTATAACAGGAGTTTCTCTTCAGCAGAAAAAGCACGTACTATTCTATGTAGGTCATTGGTTCACCCTCTAGCATTGGATTAGATGGCACCAATTGCACTTGCAGGTGTCCCATATTAACGTTGATGAAAGTTGAGAGAGATGTTTCTGACGAACAAAGATGGGAGGTCTAGAGGAAATGGCAGTGCCATACACACACCTGCTGGTATAGAACAAGTCTGTGTACCCTGCCATTGCTCCAGCTATTCCTTGCAGTATCCAATATCCAGAAGTCCACAAAAGGCTTTGGGAAGTGAGGGACTCTACATACAGATGCTTCCCAACTACCACATGTTATGGCTTCTTTGCAAAGCAGAGAGGGCTGCTGCAAGTATACTTTGTTTGGTAATTTAAATAGAAACTAACTGTTATAAGGAATATACTGAAGCACATCCTCTTGCACTCTTCAGAAAGGCTCCTGTAATTTAGAGGAGCTTCAGTCAAGCTATCCCTCTCTAATCCCAGGCAAATCCACTTCCTTTCTCCTAATTCTGCAGACAATCCACTGTGATATTTCAAAACTAAATAAAAATAGAAAAGTCGTAAATTGTAACTATAGTGGTAGTTAAGGGTGTGACAGGATATCCTCTATCCATTCAATACCTTTAAAGAGTGGAAACAAGTTAAGGGTTAAACATTGATTTTTAACCAACAAATTGCCTACAGCACTGTACCACTGACAATATACTCCAACACTTCATGAGGCTTTCCATTCCATCACCAACACATGCCAAAAAGCAGCATGCACCTCAGCTTCATTAAACATGTCCTCTGTTGCAAGACCTGAGAAAAATGTCCAAATGTACAAAATGAGTGGTGATCAGGAGTATTGATCTCTTCATAACACGATATAAAAGGTTATGAAGCAACAAGGTTTGGCATTCTTTTAAGTTTCAAAGTGAATGGTTTTTGCTGCTAAATTTAGTTTTTGTTTGCTAATAGTCTAAACTCATACTGCAATAAGACAAACCTTCAGTGACACACAGAAGTCTGCTTTTCTTTATTTTCTTAGGGCTTGTTTACATGAATTTTCTTGTGCAGCTTTAACTCTTTTGGTTTAACTTGTTGGTGTGCATGCAGTTTTATGGGTAGAAAAGCACTACAGTGAGTAGATGATAGAAACTATACCAATAAACCTATACTAGTGAAAACACTTGTATGCCACTATCCCTGCATCTATAGTAATTGGCTTATGCCAAACAAATAGAAGCACTCTGACCTGAAGGCCTTTCAGAGTAAATATATTTTCAAAGTATTTCTAACAGAATGACCTTGGCATACAATAATAAGGAAGCCTGTAATAGGGTGTACAAGACAGCACAAATTAGTGGGTGAAAAGAACAGAAAGAGCTGGCTATGGTGTGAAGGAAGGAGACAGGAAGAGTAATAGAGTGCTTTAAAGGGAAGAAAAGGATACCCTACTATGTACAAAAAAGATAGAATTCAACAGAGACCATTAATGATACGATGTAGTCACAGTGGCAAGGAAGTAAGATAATACAGCTATTTGGTCCTACTGGCTAAGGCAGGCAGTTTGAGAATGGATCAAGATTATAGAAATACATGAAAGATGGTAGTAAGGGTATTTTTTGTAAATGAGAAAGCAGTGGCAAGGTCTTCTGTACAACAGGACAGGAATTATATCAGAACTATCATCTGGATTGTGAACTTGCATAACAGGCTTTACTATGGTAGAAGCTGGAAAGGGCAAACTGAAAATGTATGAGGTAAATTTAGTAATGAATGAGTAAGACTGCTACCATGCAGAGAATACTGAGAGAAACAAGGGGAGGTTAAAGCACCCCTATGGTGCTGAACCTGTGGTCAGAAAGGTGAGGAAAGCCAAAAAAAGCATAATTCTTGAGGAAGAATATATGAAGACATCACAGAGGTCAAACAGAATTAGGCTAGCAGAGACAGTATTAATTCTGCCCCCTGCACACTGAATGAGCCAGAAAAAGTAGCCTATAAGCATGTAATTAAGATCGTATTATAATTCACGTGTATCAGGGGACAGAACAGTTTGCATGGGCAAATGTAAATCTGTCATTTCCTTAATTTTGATTAGCATTTCTGCAGCAAAAATAAGTCTCTTGACAAATGCATGGCATAGTTGCAACAATTACTGACCCTTTACCTAATTTTGTAGGAGGTATGAAAACCAGACCAGCATCCTGAGAGGGGCAAAAGATGTGTCATTTTCAGGCCAACCAAGGGCAGAGGAGGGGCGTGGATCACTCATAAAAGAGCAAGCAACAATGAAAACTGTGGACCTCCGCTCCCCACTTGCCAAGAACTGTGAACCCCAGAAAACTTCTGAAAGTCTGGCTACAGGGAGACACTCTGTCCTTAGGACTGCGTAAAACATTCAAAGTTTCTATAGTGTCTTAACTTAGGCTAGGTTTTTTGTTTTTTTCTTTGTCTTATTTTGTTGTGTCTTGACTTTGGTAAAGCTTTCTGTTGTTTCCTTGTCTTATGCTTAAAATTGTAAATTGCTGTACTGAATAAACACTGCCTTCAGAGAACAGACTATTCTTGTCCAAGCCATTTTTATGACTTCAGTACCGCCACCTAAATTCTATCACTAAGTTTAGGTAACAAGTGCATTAACATTTTCAGCCATCACTTTCCATTGACATCTGGTTTGTATTTAAAACACGTATGTTCACTCTTGTAGAAAAAAACCCAAATAATTTTTTATTTTCAGTAACAATACATAACATTTATACAATATTTCTTGTTAAAAACTCTCATGATTTTCCATACAGACACAAGAGGAAGCCTCTGAGTCACTATTTACTAAGGATTTTTGCTTCTTAAGTACAAAATGAAACAGGTTAAAGATGTTCATGAAAAAACCTTCAGGGTTAGGCATGGTGAGCTCAGTAAGATAAATAATGTAGATCATGGTTTATTCATTTCTGCTTTTTTACATATACCACCCTGATCACCACCCCCTGAAGTGGTATTGGACTCTGGACTGCTTGACATATACCTTTAAAAAAAGCATAATTTATCTGAGAGAATAAAAATAGTCCTAGCAATTCAGTCAGCCCAAGCTTATAGCTCTTACTGACAACTCTGTCTTCTGTCTAACTCCTTAGAACAGTGATTCTCAACCAGGGCATGATAGGAAATCCTGGGGTGCCTTGAGATCCTTTCAAGGGTGCTGCTGGGTACTACACGGGATGCGGGAGCGGCGAGAGAGACGCGCGGGTGAAAGCTCGCTGTGCCCCCGCTCCCCCGAAGCCCCCCAGAAACCCTCCAGCAGCCGCGGAGCCCCCCGCTGACCCCCAGCGCAGCCGGGGTAAGCGGGGCCTGTGGAGAGAAGGGGCTAACCCCCTTAGTGTGTATGTGGGAGGCGGCAGCTGAGTGGAGCCGGGCCGGGTCAAGCCCCGCCCAGGCCCCTACTTCGCCCAGCTCCCCAGGCAGCCACGCGACCGGAGCCGCACGAACAGGCTGCACAAACAGGCCTGCTTCTCTGCCGGCGCGTGAGTTAGCGCGGAGTTCGCGCAGGAGGGCGTGCGGGAGGGCGCCAGACCCTGCCTGCGCACCCCCCAGGGTAGACAGTCCCAGCCGTAGCCAGCCTACCAGAGGCATGACACGGATGGGCACGTGCCGCACCCCGAGGGTCCCCTCGGGCTCTGCGGCCCCCCCCTCTGGCACCTCAGAGACAGCCACCCAGACGGAGCCCCTGGTTCCAGGCTCCACGCAGACGGAGCCCCTGGCTCTCGGCTGCGGGGGCTGCCTGTCCCTTTTTCAGGCTCTGGGGCCTGGGAGCATGGCGACCTCCCCTTGCGGGGTCTGCTCCCTTTTGGGGTCTCTGTCGCGCCAGCTGGAGGAGCTCAGGCCACAGTCCACAGACTGCGTGCCATCAGGGACTGCGAGCAGGAGATAGACTCCTACTGCCAGGCCCTTCTCCCCCGGGAGGCAGAGGGTAGATCATAGTCTCCCTCCAGGCCAGAGGAGGACTCTGGGACCTCCTGCTGTGTCCAGCCAGGGGCATGGACCAAGGTGGTCAAGGGCCCTAAGGCCCGCCACACCAAGGCCCCTCCCCCGCCAGAACTGAGCAACAGGTATGCACCTCTTGCTGCCCCAGCAGAGCCTGCTGAGTTGCCGGCCCCCACAGGCAACATGGGCCTAACTGCAACTCCCGCCCCTGCTCTCCCCAAGACAAAACGTAAGGTGTTTGTTGTGGGAGACTCCCTCCTGAGGGGGACGGAGGGGCCAATCTGCCACCCTGACCCCTTAGCCCGGCAAGTCTGGTGCTTCCCAGGGGCCCGCATCCGGGACATCGCGGAGAGGATCCCCAAGCTCCTCAAACCCACAGACCACTATCCCATGCTCCTTATTCATGTGGGCACCAATGACACGGCTCAGAGCACTCCCAGCCAGGTCATGAGGCGCTACAGGGATTTGGGAGCGGGGCTTAAGGGTCTGGGGGCACAGGTGGTGTTCTCGTCGATCCTCCCAGTCTCAGGCTATGGGCTGAGAAGGGACAGGAGGAACTATGTGGTCAACCAAAGACTGCGGCGCTGGTGTCGTCAGGAAGGCTTTGGTTTTCATGACCACAGCCCGCTCTTTGGCGAGAGAGGCAGCGAGCTGCTGGGAAGAGATGGTCTCCACCTCTCTCCCCTAGGGAGGAGGCTCTTCTCAGCCAGACTGGCTGACCTGCTCCACCGGGCTTTAAACTAAGCCCGCTGGGGGACGGGGGGAGTACCGCCACTGCTGGCCCGCTGAACAATCCTTGCAAAGCCAGTGGATCACGGCACTCAAGGGAGCCCACCCCGGCCCCAGCCCTGGTAAAATCTGTGGGCAAGGAAGGAGCCCCCCAGGGGGCACTTGCCTGCCTGTACACAAATGCCAGGAGCTTGGGGAATAAGCAGGAGGAGCTCATCCTCCTGCTCAGTGCAAGCAATTACGATGTCATAGGGATCACGGAGACCTGGTGGGACTCCACCCATGACTGGACCACGGGGATAGATGGCTATACCCTGTACAGGAGGGATCGTGTAGAGAAAAGGGGCGGGGGTGTAGCTCTCTATGTTAAGGAAAGCTACGCGTCCCTGCAAGTCGATATTGGCGACCAGAGTGGACGGCTGGAGACCCTCTGGGTTAAAATCCATGGGGAACACGGCACAGGGGACACAATGGTGGGAGTCTATTACAGACCTCCCACCCAAAGTCCTGAGCTAGACCAGGAGTTTGCCCAGGAACTGGCTGAGGCAGCTTGCTCCAGGACCATGGTTGTCATGGGTGACTTCAATTACCTAGACATCTCGTGGGAGGATCGCTCAGCAAAATCTGAGCGGTCGCAGAGCTTCCTCTCGTGCGTGGATGACCTCTACCTGACTCAAGAAGTCTATGGGCCAATGAGAGGCAAAGCGCTGCTCGACCTGGTGCTGGCTACTGGGGAGGACCTAGTCGGCGACCTAGTGATCGATGGGAAGCTGGGTGACAGCGACCACGAGCTGATCACCTTCACCATCCGCCGAAAAGCTGGCAAGTCAGTCAGCAACACGGAAGTCCTTGACTTCAGGAAAGCCGACTTTGACAAGCTCAGGAGGCTTGTCAGTGAGGCCCTAAGGGACTGTGACCACAGGGAGAGGGGAGTTCAAGAAGAGTGGTTGCTCCTCAAGGGAGCGATCCTCAATGCACAAACTAAGTCTATTCCATCTCGGAGGAAAGGCAGCAAGAGGGCACAGCAGCCCCCCTGGCTCTCCAGGGACCTAGCAGACCTCCTGAGGCTAAAAAGAAAGGCCTACAAAGGATGGAGGATGGGAGTCACCTCCAAGGAGGATTATTCTGCACTGGTCCGGTCCTGTAGGGAGCAGACCAGGAAAGCCAAGGCTGCAACTGAACTCCAGCTAGCTTTGAGCATCAAGGACAATAAAAAGTCCTTTTTCAGATATGTGGGGAGCCGGAGGAAAAGCAGGGGCAACGCTGGACCCCTGCTGAACCAGATGGGGCAACTGACAACTGACGCCCAGGAAAAAGCCAACCTATTAAATAGGTACTTTGTGTCCGTCTTTCATCAGCCCCATGGGACGCCTGTGCCCGCTACAGGGCCGGGAAGTCCGGGTGAGGGTGATCCCCTGCCCTCCATTAATGCTGACTTTGTGAAGGAACATCTTGAGAAGCTGGATACCTTCAAGTCAGCCAGCCCTGACAATCTTCACCCCAGGGTACTCAAGGAGCTGGCGAGCATCATAGCCCAGCCTCTAGCGCGGATCTTTGAAAACTCTTGGCGCTCTGGTGTAGTGCCCGAAGACTGGAAGAAGGCCAACGTGGTGCCTATCTTCAAGAAAGGGAGGAAAGTGGATCCGGCTAACTATAGGCCCATCAGCCTGAATTCTATCCCGGGGAAGATCTTAGAAAAGTTTATTAAAGAGGCCATCCTTAATGGACTGGCCGACGCCAACATCTTAAGGGATAGCCAGCACGGGTTTGTTGCGGGTACGTCTTGCTTGACCAATCTCATTTCCTTCTACGACCAGGTGACCTATCACCTGGACAAGGGAGATGAGATTGATGTCATATATCTTGACTTCAAAAAAGCCTTCGATCTGGTGTCCCATGATCGTCTCTTGGAGAAACTGGCCAATTGTTGCCTTGGGTCCTCCACGATCCACTGGCTGGAAAATTGGCTCCGGGGTCGGACCCAGAGGGTAGTAATTGATGGAAGTCACTCATCGTGGTGTCCTGTGACCAGTGGGGTCCCCCAGGGCTCTGTCCTTGGACCCATACTGTTCAACATCTTCATTAATGATGTGGACACTGGAGTCAGAAGCGGACTGGCCAAGTTCGCTGATGACACCAAACTTTGGGGCAAAGCATCCACACCAGAAGACAGGCGGATGATCCAGGCTGACCTGGACAGGCTCAGCAAGTGGGCGGATGAGAATCTGATGGTGTTCAACGCCGATAAATGCAAGGTTCTCCACCTTGGGAAAAAAAACCCGCAGCATCCTTATAGGCTCGGCAGTGCTATGTTGGTTAGCACTATGGAAGAAAGAGACTTGGGGGTCATCATTGACCACAAGATGAACATGAGCCTGCAATGCGATGCTGCGGCTAGTAAAGCGACCAAAACGCTGGCTTGCATCCATAGATGCTTCTCAAGCAAATCCCGGGACGTCATTCTCCCCCTGTACTCAGCCTTAGTGAGGCCGCAGCTGGAGTACTGCGTCCAGTTTTGGGCTCCACAATTCAAAAAGGATGTGGAGAAGCTTGAGAGAGTCCAGAGAAGAGCCACGCGCATGATCAGAGGTCAGGGAAGCAGACCCTACGATGACAGGCTGAGAGCCCTGGGGCTCTTTAGCCTGGAAAAGCGCAGGCTCAGGGGTGATCTGATGGCCACCTACAAGTTTATCAGGGGTGACCACCAGTATCTGGGGGAACGTTTGTTCACCAGAGCGCCCCAAGGGATGACGAGGACGAATGGTCACAAACTACTACAAGATCGTTTCAGGCTGGACATAAGGAAGAATTTCTTTACTGTCCGAGCCCCCAAGGTCTGGAACAGCCTGCCACCGGAGGTCGTTCAAGCTCCTTCATTGAACACCTTCAAGATGAAACTGGATGCTTATCTTGCTGGGATCCTATGACCCCAGCTGACGTCCTGCCCTTTGGGCGGGGGGCTGGACTCGATGATCTTCCGAGGTCCCTTCCAGCCCTAATGTCTATGAAATCTATGAAATACACAATGTTAGCATTTTTAGGTGGGCAAAAAATGATTCACAAGATAATCCCAGAGGTTTTGAATAGGAATCTGTTGTGTTAAAAACACCAAGTGAAAACTAAGAGCTGGCTTTTTTGAGGGGTGCTTTGAGTGAGGTGCCCCAAGTCTAAAAAGGTTGAGAAGCACTGCTACAAAGGAGCATCTCTAGCTATACTGTGAAACCTGTGGCCGGGGTGGTTTTCGGTTGCTCGCCACCCCCCTGTGCCACCGCTAGCTTCACATCTGGCCGCTCACCACCTCACTCTCCTGCCGCTGGCTTCTTTGGCTGCTTGCCACCCTCCCCCACCCCGGCTTCCACAGGGCAGGGGCCCCAAAACTATTTCTTGCAGGGGGCCCCAAAAAATTGTGGGCCAGCCCTGTCTCTGGCACACACATGACCATGTATATTTGAAGGAAGGAACAACTATCTAAGTCAGGGAGAAAGCTTACTTTTACAAGGCAAATGCCCATAGTCACTTATGTGCAAGAACTGACATCCATGACAAATGTATGCATTGATATAGTGCAGGTAACATTCTTTATGGGGACTGTTGCTGTGTAGGGTAAAGTGCATTCTACACTGAACTGGCAACAGCAAAGCCACTCCGTAGCTGGGGAAAACAAACCAGCAATTTATGACTGCTCTCAGTTTGGAGTCAAGGTGAAGACAGCCTGTGCCTGGTACTCTTCCTTCCCTGGTGCCTCCATAGAGAGGTGACCAGCTGTGGTTATGCCAGCTGTCCTTCTGGAGCAGTGGTTCTCAACTTTTTTAGACTCTGACTATCCATCCCTGGGCTTAAGGCGTCCCTCAGAAAACATCAGCTCTTCACTGCTGCTGGCTTCTCAGCTATGGAAAAATAATGGAGCTGTTTTTCCCTTGCAAAGAACTGATTCCTGTTTGAAATCTCTGGGCCTGTCATGTGAATGGTGCTGGCACGCACAACAGTGCTGCTGTGGCAGGGCACCCTTCAAAAGCTCTCAAGGACCCCCAGGGAGCTGCACAGCACCACAAGGTTAATTGTGAGGGTGCCCATCCTCCCCTCAGTGCTAGTATGGGGAAGCACCCAGGCCCTGCATCACTGCTCTGAGGGCTGCCCCCCATACCACCTCCTGCAACCAGTGTTGCCAGGTCTCAAATATGAAGTTTTGGTATCGGAAGCTCAAAATTATTGTATTTGCTGAAAAACTATGATATGCTGAAAAAGAAATATGCAGATAAATATGCAAGTGAGAATGCAAATAAACCATTTTCTTTTTACTTTGTATTGCTCACTGTAACTTGCCAGTGAGTGAGAACTGGGTCACCACAATTGAAGTATTTCTTTATTTTGAGAAAAGCAGTCATAAGAAAGTGTTGATAAGAAACCCAAGAGTCAGTTATGCTTACCTGCAGGGGAAATACCATGATTATGATGATAGCAGGGGAAGTACTTTAACTGAAATAATACAATTAAAATGGCACTGTGTAGTACAGGGTTGCACCCTTGTCTTTTTGTAGACAGGACTCCCTATGACAGCCTCATAGTTAGCTTCCCAGTGGCCAGCTTGCAGTGGGAGAATCTGAGTTACACGCTGACTTTTATGGAAGTGGGGGACTCCTCCTTAGCTTGCCTCTGAAGCCTTACAGCTGAGGGCAAACCAAACTCAGGGGCATCTGAACCCCAAGCCTCCAGGTGTGGGCCTGCACATAGGATGCCGGCCAAAGGATTTGGAAACATCTAAGGCCCCAAGCAGGGGTGGAGGATGTTTGCCGGTAATAGGGCCACATTTGGTTCTTGAATGACTCACAGATTTAGCAGATTTGACTTGGAACATGAAACCATTTCCTTAAAAACAACCGCCTCCCACCCAAAAAAAAGTCAGTCAAGGTTTCCTGAGCGTGACTACGCGGCATCAATCACCTGCTTCAAAATTATCGTATATTTTGAGCATTTTTTCTATTATTCACCATGCATCCTTCAAGGGCGAAAACTATGGTACAAATACGTTAATTACTGTACACCTGGCAACACCGCCTACAACACTAGGACGAGACACGTGCTCTTGCGGGGGTGGACAGCCTCAGAGCGCCGGCTCTGCGAGTCGCTGGATCACGCCCGCCCCGCTTAGCTCGGCCACGATCTGCAGCGCGCGGGCCACACGGGGACACTGCAGGTCCTCCTCGCACCATGTGCGCGTGCGCAGAAAAGAGCGCGGAGGAGAAGCATGCACCCCTCCCTCCTAAGCTCAACCTGCAGTAGCCTCACCACAGGGTTCCTACGGCGCACGAGACGGCCCAATCTCCTTCGAGCTCGGCACCAGCTCAGCACCCAGTTCACCCCCCGCCCCCCAGCTGCAACTTCTGAGGGGGGGGCGGGGCCAGAACGCGGTGACGCGAGCGGCCGGCGAGCGCGGAGATTGGCTGTGGGGCGCGGCGGTGGCGGGAGTTTGCGGCATGGCGGCAGCGGAGCCTCCGCGGGATGCGCCGTGGCCCGAGGGCGCGGGGGCCGAGGCCGCGTTCGTGCGCGCGGTGCTGGCGCTGCCCGCCAAGCCCGACACCACCGTGCGCTTCCTGGAGCGCGGCGACTACTACACAGCGCATGGCACCGACGCGCAGCTGGCTGCCCGCCGCCTCTTCCGCACCCGCGCCGTCATCCGCCACCTGCCCGGCGCGCCCGGTACGGACACGGGCTGGCGGAGCTCGGGCCTCTCCCCCTGCTTCTGCTGGGGGTAGGAGGGGGGCAGCCCGCCCAAGGCTGGGGGGGGCAAGGGGCGGGCCACGGGGCCTGGGAGAAAGGCGGCACTCTGCCGGACTCGGGGGTGATGGCGGGGCAGGGGGAGGGCGGGAGGCGCCGCGGCCTGAAAGCACCTGTGTGCACTAGCTGCATCCCACTGTGTGTGCGTGCGCGTGTACAGATACATACATACACAGAGACACCTCCCCCACACGCCCACACAGAGCTACACCCCCCTTGCCCATAGGAAAAAAAAGCAAGCTTTTGTGAACTGCACCCACCCAACCACAAAAAACAAGTTTTTGTGAGCTGTGCTTCCCACACCTGCACAGAAAGAAAGCAGTCTTTAGTGAACTGCACATCCCCCCCACATGCACACCCAAAAAGAAAGTGAGCTTTTATGAAGCGCGCACATGCACACGCACATGCTCTGTCCTGAACTACACTCCCCCCATTAAAGCTTTTGTGAACTACACCCACATGTGAACACCCCTCCACACACACCACATGTGCACACCCCTACACACACACAAGGAAAAGTCTTTGTGACCTCTTAAGTTTACTTCATCTGAAGCCAGGCCTTGCAGTTCTGGAGCTGAGGCCAAAGCTGTTCTTCAGCTGCAACAGTGTTTCTCAGCCAGGGTGTCCTGACACCATGGGTTGTCTTGAGACTCTCTAAAGCGTGGTGCAGTGGGGTGCCATGCCGCGTTACCATTGCATTGTGAATCTGAGTCACAAGATAATCCTAGAGATTTGAAATAGGAATCCATAGTGTCAAATGCATTCTGGCCTGTCGTGGTCTTCTTGAGCTCTTGGCAATACTAGAGCTACTCTATTAGTGTTCTGCACTTGGAAACCAAGTGAAGGCTAATAGCTGGCATTTTCCCAGTCTATTGAGGGGTGCCTCAAATGTAAAAAGATTGAGAACTGCTCAGCTATAGAGTTTTACGTAACTGGTTGTACCTCTGTTCTCCTCCTGGCAGCTTGGCATCCAGGCTGAGAGATCACATTCGATAATTGAGGAGTATAAATTTAGGTACCCAAACTAGAATTTGGAACCAAGCCCCTGTCTAACCTAGTCATATCATCTGAAGAGCAATTCAGCCCTTGGTATTAATTTATTGTGCAGCCAAACAATTTTACACTGCAAAACTATACTGTTAGTGTACTTCTGACAATACTTCTGAGAATAATTAAGCAACATGCTTTGAAGCAAAGATGAATTTTCATCAGTTTATGAAAATTATTATGTGATGTGGTTGCCTTTGATAACAGACCACTGGACTTACAGGGTGCTCCCATTCCTATGTTTTGTGTAATTCCAGGTAGCTGTTTAGCATCTCTAACTGTAAATTCCTGTTTGTAAATCTTATTAGGCTGTCTGCCACAGCAATGGTATGTACTGCTGCAGGATATATGAGTTATATATTGCATAAGGGATTTTTTTTTTCCAAACGGGGAACCTCCCTGTTTATTTCTCTGCGTGGGAGGGAAATGATTTTAGACTTCAGAGCCAAGAAGCTTAATAAGAAAACTTCATTGTGAGAGGCAAACCTATTAAGTTTTGCCTGAAATAGAGAGAGAGATTATGTTCCCTGAAGTTAATCTCAGTGATCCTTCATTGCAATGAATATTTTTCTATGCATTTATATCAAGAGGAAAACTTTGCATGATTGTACATGGCTAAATGGTGGGATTTCTTTTTCATGTTTACTTTCATCAAGCTTCCTCTTGAAGGATGAAGACTTTTACAAAGCATAAACATGTGCATTTATATTCTTCCTGATACCTGGATTTTAATGACGACGCCTGAGGTTTGAGTCGCTAGTTACCAGTTTTAGTTTTAAGATAATAATAATAAAATAATTTTTTTTAACTTATTCTCTTGCATATAACCCACATCTTCTTCCTTCCGCCCTGTAACCAGCTGGGGAAAATTGGGGGTACTTATTACATGTGAGGAAAGGGGATCTCCACAGGTGCTCTGGGAGCTGTGGCAGTTAATGCTTCCCTGAAATTTCCAGGCCTGGGGGGAGTTTCTCTCCCCTAATGTACACTGGATTGGGTTGGTGAGCAGGGTTGGTATGTGGCCATACTTGGCGTGAAGGGTTCAACCTGGCACATGGTCCTGGACCTGGTTTGCTAAGTCTGGCTCCACGTGCTGGCTCTGGAGCCCTTTGCTGGGTTGGTCCCAATACACGAAGTCTAGGACTACATGCCACATCTGGAGCTATGTAGTCTGGCTCCAGAGCTGTGTGCTGGGTCTGACCTTGTATGTTGCTTCTGGGGCTATATGCCAAGCTTGGGACTGTGGTGATCCTGGGACTGCGTGTTGGCTCTGGAGCCACGCACCAGGTCTTACTCCATGCACTGCTGCCTGCCTATGCTGAGTCAGGGACCAGCTGGCTCTAGAGCCCTGTGCTGGGCCTGACCCATACTCTGCTCCTGGTTTTAGGCTTGGCCCATGGCCCCTGGCAGCAGTGCACGGGTTCAGATCCAGCACATGGCTTCAGAGCAATTGCACAGCTCCAGACCCAGTGTGCAGTCCCAGACTTGGTGCGCTCGGTCTGACCCAGCACATAGCTCTGAGGCCAGCATATGGGGTCAGATTCGGTATGCAGCCCTGGACCTGGCATGCTGGATGGGTCCGTGAGCCCAACTGGTGTGCAGGGCTGGCAGCAGGCTTGGGTCCCTAGTTGCTGCAGCCACTCAGTTACCCTGAATGAAGATTTTTTTTTTCCTTCAGACTCTCCTTCCCTTCAAAATCAAGGTGTGTACTATATACATGAGTGTGCTGTCTGCCATAAAATATGCTATTTGTAACATTTAAAAGGAGGTCAGGTATAAAAACATAAGCCCAAAATAAACAAAAAAGAACAACATAAAGAACAAACTATGTATTCATCATGTATCCCAGGTAGCATGTCCTCCTGATCTCATTTTTAAGGCAATGAATTACTAGTACTTGTGCTGCATCAGGTAATTCTGCATTGGCAGAGGAAGAAATTGCTGGTGTGGCATTCATCTACTACTTTGCCTGTCATGTAACTCACTCATATCATCTATTGGTAGCATTTTGAGTGAAGAAAATAAGTAAACAGCAATCCAGATCAGACTACAATTTGTGTGAGAGATTTGTAGGGTAATTTTAAAAAGACCAGACGTGCTGTTTTAACATCTTTATTAAATAAAATGGAGGGGGCAAGCCTCAATTCCTTAACTGTATAGAGGCAACATTAGGAATGTTTTCAGCTATACATGAAAATTGGTTTTAATATAAACTTCTTTTAGATTATGACTGTGTGTGTCCTTGTAGATGATGGGGAAATGTCTCATCATGCAAAGGGAATGGCATTACTTCCTTCGGTGAACAGGCTTTTGTGGTGTTACACAGGTTTTTCTCAAGTTAGCGTGTGCCCTACAACTCTTTCTTTTTATAACTGAATACAAGTCACAATTGCAACCATGTCTTGAATGAAATGGCAACCTTTTTTTTTAAAATAAAAATTCACAGATTAAGATGGATTCTCCTTGGTAGGCCTGCCCGGAGGGAAAGACTGTGGGTTTTTTCCATTATTCTTCAGAAAATCTATTGCGGAGTTTGAAAAAACAAACTAAAAAATTGGAGGGTCAAGTCTATATCAAGGGTCAGGGGGAAAGTAGATTGATCTTGCTTATAGTGAGGATATAGATGCATAGTATGTTTACTACAAAGTAACTGATTCTTCTGAGGAAGTGGAATGGGTGCAGGGTGCATAGCCTTAAGTCAGTCCACTGTGGGGTAAATTTACTCAAAAAGTAAGTTATATTGCTTTGCTTCCCAAATGAAATTCATTGTAGGGTAACTGCTCTGTACAGGCCAGCTTTCATGCTATAATTGTACAGGCAACCCCCGCTTCACGGTGTTTTGCTTAGCGCTATTTTGCTATAACACTTATTTGAAATTGATACCTGATTTCACTTAGTGCTCAGCAAGTTTCAGTATAACGCTTGTGGTTGCCATCTTGGGTCATTCAAAATGATTGCGGTCGCCATCTTGGGTTGTCAAATACTTTCGGTTTTGCTTAACGCTCATTTCACTTAAGGCTTGGTTTTTCAGGAACCAATTAAGAGCACTAATTGCGGGTTGCCTGTACCTGCTTCAGGAACTTGGCTTGGGAGGGTTGAACATGTGTCCTCCTGGCGTAAGATCAGCAGTAAATGACTTTGTAGCGTTTGTTGCTTGTCTTCACTTTTAGTGAGACTTAAAATTAACTTTATTTTTATTTGGGTAAGTTCTTGTGTTTTGTTTAGTGTTTACTGTTTTTAATGCTTACCAATGGAGTTCTGTGGGTGTTTTGTTTTGGTTTTTGCTTTCTGGGATTTTATATGCTTGCTTCACTGCTTACCAAAATAATGACCTTTAGTGTATGTTAAATTTCTTTTTTAGTGCATTCATTTAGAATGTAGGTAAAAATATTAATTATGGTTTAGCTTACAAATTTTTCCTTGTTCTTTCTCTTTCTTTTGTAGGGAATCAGAAACTTGAGAGTGTTGTACTTAGTAAAATGAACTTTGAATCGTTTGTCAGAGATCTACTTTTGGTTTGTCACTACAGAGTTGAAGTTTATAAGAATAGGGCGGGCAGCAAATCTACCAAAGAGAATGACTGGTATTTGGCATACAAGGTATGCTTTTCTATCTCCATTTATAAACACAAAGTAGGGAAAATAAGGGTATTTGCTATATTTCTGTTCACTGTTTCAGACTTTTTTACAGTCTTTCAGGCCTTAAATTGGTAGCATTAATGTAGGTGGTATGTATCTTGACTTACGTTCCAGCACCTCTTGCTTTGTTATAGCATGCTGTGGGGCAGCTCTATGGCAACTGACTTTAGAAATAGTAATAGATTTCCACAAGTGCAAATGGCTTGAAAAGTAAAACTGCTGTCCAGTTTATGTACAGGCAGTATATAATCTACTTATTTGTTGAATATTTAGCAAGTTTGTCCATGCACACTTACATTCTTTACTTTGCATAGCATAAATTGTAGGCTGACCATACGGAAAATCCAGGACCCATCTCCCCACAACACTCTCACAAGTTGACAGGGGTGGGGCTGCATGCCTGCAAGGTGCTCTACCCCACTTCAACTCCTAGTCAGACTATGCCCCACACCCCTGCATTCCAGGACACCTATTACAATTCTCAACAGACAGCTGGGACCAGCGTCTGAAATCTGGGAGTGTCCCAGCTAAAATAGGACATATGTTCATGCTAATAAATCTCCACGCTACCTCAGCTACAATGTTCAATAAAAGAGTTAATGCTGACCCTGAAGACTAGACATCATACATAAGTGCTAATGCTCCCGTGACAGAAATGGGGGGCAAGCAAGTTTATGCATCTTAAGTGGTATGTTAGTTTGTAGCTTGGGAAACCAACTGAGTGGACATGCACAGTATTAGATACAAACTCACAACCATATTTCTTGCTTTTATTTCTGTTTTACTCTAAGACTGAGATGTCTCTAGATCTATGGTTTTTTTTCAGTCCTGTAAAGGATCCCAATTTAATCTACTGTACTTGAAAGTAGAACAAGAAGTCAGGTGTTCTGTAAATACTTCAGAAGAAATTGTGTTTTCTTTCCTAAGTTTTTTCTTTCTCAAACAGGGCTCCCCGGGTAACCTTGCGCAGTTTGAGGAAATTCTGTTTGGTAATAATGACATGTCAACTGCCATTGGAGTTGTGGGTGTGAAGTTGTCCGCTGCTGAGGGGCAAAGAATAATTGGAGTTGGGTATGTTGACACAACACTGAGAAAGCTGGGTGTCTGCGAGTTTCCGGATAACGACCAGTTCTCAAACCTGGAAGCTTTGCTAGTTCAGATTGGTCCCAAGGAATGTGTGTTTCCAGGAGGAGAGACAGTCGGAGACATGGGAAAAGTGCGACAGGTAAGTGGTGTGAATATGTGGACCACTTGGCTTATGGGAAAGGGAAAAGCTTTGTCAGATTTGTGAATGTCATCACAAACTCAGTGTCATCAATAACTAAGGCAAGTGCAAAATTAGTAACTTGAGGAATTATTTGTTGGTGTGTATGTTGTGTCACATTATCAAGAAAAGCCACTATAAAATCAAGGAGCTGTTTGTTTTGCATTTTTGTTTTTCCTATGAGCTAACAATTTGAGCTGCACATTTCAAATTGATTTTGACAGTGCATTGAGTAATGCACTTTCATCCTCTGAGAATTGAGAGCAACTAACCTTTACAACTTTTCAATGCATGGCAGATCATTCAGAGAGGAGGAATCCTGATTACTGATAGAAAAAAGGCTGAATTCACAACAAAAGATATTGTTCAAGACCTTAATCGCTTACTGAAATCAAAGAAGGAAGAACAGGTGACTAGTGCAGCATTGCCAGAGATGGAAAAGCAGGTAAGATGTAAGAGCTGCAGCTCTTGATATACACACTTGTTTTAAAAGTCAGACTATGCCCGGTGTTAAAAGATTTCCAGAGTGCTCAGGGCACTAGTTGTAGTACTGTTTGCTTTTGGCTGAAACTTTACTAAAGATCTTGGATCAGTTCTTTAATGCATCCTGCCCTGATTCCCTGTTGCATGAAATCTAGCTGAAAGTCTGTCATAACATTTGGAGCCCACAATGGAGTTGGCACTGGCTGCCTTGATAGATTTTCCCTTGATCATTTCAAAGAAACTGGCAGGCTACAGGGAAAGGTTTCTAGTTGCAGGAGCTAGAATCTTCATATGAGTTTGAATTAAGAGTTGAAATTTTGCCCAGTGGAGTCATAGTGAGGCTCTGCACAAGCAGGGGATGACTGACAAGGAGTCTGTGCCCCCCCTATTGCTGGAGGCTCGCAGGCAGCCCTGTCACCCTTACTACTTGGCAGCAAGGGTAAAGGGGCTGCCTGCAATTCAAGAACTTTAAGGCTAGGGACAGACATTTAAGAAGCCTGAGCCTGAATTGATTCAGTCTTTCCAGGTTAGTCTAACCTGGCTAGGCTGACCTGGTTTGTAACAGCACAGACATCCCAGACATGCAGGCACATGCCTGCAGTGGCTCAGGCTAGAAGCTGGGAGGGGAGGGGGGGTGCTAGAGCATCCCTCCTGTCCCTTCTACAGCACTTACCTGGTGGGGGGGCATGGTCAGACCCCAGCAGGATGATTTGATTAGCTCAGCAGGGAAATGATAACAGAGTTTTTCATCCCCTAACTCAGTGTTTATCACCTCATTGAGAAAACAACAGAGGGATATTACCAGCTACCTGTTGATTCTGCCTGTTGATTCAGCAGGGACCCTAGCCAGCATGTGGGCTGCTAGCTAATACACAGACACCTCTCAGCAAGGTAGGTGGGGGTGGGAATTCCTGCTTCGCAGGATGTGGTGAGGGAGAGCAGCAGCCTGCAGTCTGTGCTGGAGCGCAGCCAGGGAGCAGAGGGGAGGGGTCAGCCCTGCTGTGCTGCAGAGAGCCCCACCCAGCCCAGAGAGCATGCCAGGATGCTGGGGATGTCTGATTTATTTTAAACCAACAAGGGATTTGGGACAGACATTGCATAAATTGGTTTGACCCAAATCAGTTAAGTCTGATACTACATTCAACCAGGTTTATCTCAAACCCGTTTCAGCTATTTTCAAACTGTTTTATGTGCGCTGAATGTCTGTTCTGTTACAGTTTTAAACCAGTTTCTGATCACTTAAACCAGTTTGTGTAATACCTGTCCCTAGCCTAGAGGACGGCTGAAGCTTGAACTGGCTCTTGAAACGGGGAGAAAGAGCCAGGTGCAGGGAAGTCTGTCAGGGAACTTCTTTACTCTTTTATTTCTTGTGTTTAGGTGGAGATCAACTGGAACTTGTTCTAACTGGAGACAAACCAAAAAGCCCTCCTCCAAAAATGAAATGAAATTAAACCATCCTTTTGTTTTAGTACATAAGTGCCCCATCCATGCTTAAATATTTGGTATGTTGTGACTTCTTAAGTTTCCAGAAATAACTTTTTAAGGAGCTTCTAAGACTTAAAAATAAAAATAAGGCCTGTTCTTCTCTAGATTAGCTGATTTTCAGTTCTGCAAAAAATCCCAATTTAATCTACTGTACTTGACAGTAGAACAAGAAGTCAGGTACTTCAGAAAAACGTTGGTTCCTTTCCTAAGTTTTACTTTCCCAAACAGGGCTCCTTGGTACAGGTTCAGTGCTGTACATCACATGAAGCAATTGCTAAGACATTCTGAATTTCTATGCAAAGATAAAATCTTAACAAAGAAGCTGAGTCCAACAGTGGTGTAGTAGAACAGCTGCTATGCATGGGGCAGCACTGGCTGCTGCAACATTGATTGTCGGGGTCAGCCACTGCTGTGATGATAGCTGTTTTTGCAGCATCCACAGCTGTGGCCCTGGTTGCTCCTCTTCATTTATGCTACTGGCTTTTTAAGGCAACACAACTCTTAGAAGCTGATCTTGGGTATTTTTAATTTTTCAAATGATTTTGCTCAGTGCTTGACTCAAGTGGTAGTTCCTCAATTCCAATTTGCTTTAATTTTTTTAGGTTGCCATTTCATCCCTGTCGGCTGTTATCAAGTATTTGGAGCTGTTGTCAGATGAATCCAACTTTGGACAATTTGAGCTGGCTACTTTCGACCTCAGCCAGTATATGATACTGGATAATGCAGCTGTCCGAGCCCTTAACCTTTTTCAGGTAAAAACATGTGCTCTGCTTGCTTCCAGTTCTTTTCTCATATATGTGCTCGCTACTGGATAGGCACCCTGGCCGTATAAACCCATCCCAGAAATCCTGTGCGTGATGTACCTTCTGTTTCATTTTTACTGTGTGATTTTTGTAGGAGTGAAATAGGGAAAACCCCCTCAAAAGTAACTCTCAGGAGTTTATTAGTCTAGCAAGAAGGCTACAGATACAGGGGTTCTTTGGATGTCCCCAGTATGCAGGATCCCAGGGGGGTCCAGTAACAGAAGCTAGCACAATGTGGAAAAGGAATCTTTATCTTACCCGTCCCTCCTCCCCATATGTACTCTGTTTAACGGACAGCACCAGAGGAGTCCCTAGCTGCAGTGGCTGCATTTATTTGCAGTAGGTATCCTATATTGCGTGTGAGTATGCAGAGGAAAAAGATGCTTGTGATGTACCTCATTCCTTTGAATATAAGATTAACTTGTTTAAACAAAGTATTTCTGCAAAAAATGGCCTGCATTTTTAATATTAGAGTTTTAAAAAAATAAAAAGTTTTTATTCACCAGAGGGGATTTGGCCTTCTAAATGGCTTTTGACTACTGCTACTTCCCTTCCCCCTCCCCAAAGTGAGTCTTAAATATGGGTCCCTCTTAAATTCAAGTCCATCTTGTATTGGAAGGAATATAGTATGATACTCTTCGTGACCAGGCAGTGATAGACTGCCTGATGCAGCAGGCAGTGACAAGTTGCAGATTCCTCATAAATTTTTCCTAAAGAATTGATTAATGTATATAAGTAACTGTGGTCAAGTTTGCCTTCTTTTTTTAAATAAATATCTAAAAAGTTAAGTGTGTTAGACTGCAACTTAAGCTTGCTCTGTGTCTTTTTCCCGCCCCTCGGTGTTTATGCAGTGGTATGTAAAGGAAAGTGTACATTGGTTTAAACCAAGTGTTTATTAATTTCTTCTTTTCTATTTTCCTGTTACTGGTTCCTGTTTGGTGGCTCAGTATAAGGAATTCTATACACAGGTGTTTCAGGCCCTGTGAAAGAAGCCCGGTGAATAGAGCACCCATTCCTTCCAGCCCTCAAATAGCTCCCTGTACATGTAAGATTCTAGGGATTAATCAGTTTGCGTTTGGTACCCAGGCTTGTCAACCAAGAGAAACCTGACTATCCTGTTCTCCTCTTCTGGTTCTGTGCCAGTGTCATGAGAGGGTGACCCTCCTTGCCTTGACTCTTCCAGCTTTGCAGGAATTCTCTGAAATGCTACCAGCTCTACTATTCCCTTCCACTGTATTCCAGAGGGGGGAGCATTTACATGATCTACAAACTCTTATAGCATTTAGATTTTAACTAGGAACTAATGATCTGGAGGATTCTTCCTCACTCTAGTTGAAGTGAGTATGACATAAGTGAGTAAGATTCCAAATGTAGTTCTGAATACTGAAAGGTAGCTTAGTAAACCAGCACCCTATTCTTGGCTGAAAGAATATCGATTGTCCTACTATTTAGCCCTGTTAGCATTTCAGAGCTAAGTCACTTCTTGGAGAGCAAGATGGATTCTGTTGGCTTGCAGTATCAGAGCTTAGTTAACACTAATTGCAATTAGAATATTGTATGAGCCAGAAGGAATGCACCTTGTTGAGCTTCCCCGTTGAGTTTGGATAACTCGGAGAAACTGGTTCTTTGCCTGCAAACAGAACAGACTTGATTCAGAAGCCATTGGGAGATGACACTTGGGGCTTTTCTATATGAAAAATGTCATAAAAAATTATGTTTAAAATAATATTTTGAACTGACAAACCTGGAATCTTGTAAATGATGCACTTTTCCTGAAGCTAAGGGTAAAGCAATTAAACAGCAGAATGGAGGCCTGGACAGCTCTGCTTTTCTCAACTTTCTTATGTCAGGGAGGAATTCTGAGCCTTTATTGGGATCTCTGTGGGCACTGCGCATTAAAGCAGAGCATAAAAAAACCCTGCTAATATGCTAATACACAGTAGAATAGGCTACTGTCCATTGTCACCTAAAAAGCTTGCACTACTGCTCATTAGCGCAGCCTAATGGGCATTTATTTAGTACCTCATATTGGAGGTACCAAATTGAATGCATGTTAATAAAAGTTTGTTAATGCATGTGTAGCTGTGCCCTGTGCAAATCTTTGTCATGATTTACTGCTACACTTGCTGCAATATAGCAACTTTAGCTAGGATTGACAGGAGTTGCCAGGTTTGGGTTAAGTAGGTGAAGTGAACTGGAAATAACTCTTTCCAAGCCTGTTTTTTTTGGTTGGTGCAATAACATACATTTGCAGCGGTGTCATAAGGCTCTCCCTACTTTGTCCTTTGGTGCTCTTGCCAGCCTAGGAACAAAGGATCTACCACATGGTAGCAAATTATACTCTTGCTTATGTGTGGCCCAACCCAGGCCTTTTCCTCCTGCCTATTTTACTCTGCAATTGAGTCAGTCACTCCGTGAAGTAGGTAGTTTCTGGGTTGGTGTAGGTGATGGATGTGGTTCCAGTTTTAGTACATGCTGCCTGAGCTACTAAACAGGAATGAGCAGTTGGTAAGTGGCAGAATCAACATTGCACAGGAAGGAGGTATGAAAACTAGGTATCTCTTCAACCATATGTCAGTTGACTAAGTACTTTTTAAGATCTTTAATTAAATATGATAGAGTAAACATTTTGTATACAAAGTGCCAGTGTCTGCTGTAACATTTGAAGGGTAAACTGTTACACAAAAGGCTTTATGCAGCTGGTGTGACTAATCTGAAATAGCATTGCATCTTAGGTTTCTCAGAGCCTGGTAATTCATAGACATGCAAAGCACTGGGCTGTTGAATGCTGCATATTGTACTTTTTGACAAGATTTTCCAGTCATTTAATCCAGCAGTCTACCTGAATTCTTCTTCTCCTTATTGTATAATAATTCCTTATCCATGTTTTTTGTTATTGAATTTGCATCTTTTAATGGGTGTCTGCTGCTTAATTGTAGATTTTCTTGGCTGAAAGGTTTTGTATTATTGATTTCCTGCATTTTCCTTTTTAAATTGTATCAGGGCAGTGCTGTAGAAGCCTTTTTGTGTTTAAACTAAATCTTAACATTTCTTGCTTGCTGAATCTTAAACAATGTGCTAAAATATAAAACTTTTGGGTGTATGTGACATGATGACTGTGGTTAATTGAATCAGCATTCAATTAGATCAATACTGCAGTTAGAGCAGAACATGTAGCACTTATGGTACCATCAAGATAAGCTTGTAAAATTCAGCAGAAAAATAATATGTAAGCCTTGTGACATTCAGATGCTCTACCAAGTTGCTGTGTTATATGTAGATCCCCTATGTCAGGGCTGTTCCACCTCTGGCTGGTGGCTGGAGCTGCACCACATGGGCACCCTGGCCTGGGCCCCCTCCTCCTCCTCCTCCTTCCCCCTCCCCTCCCCTCATGCAACACCACCTGTCTTCCGGCCAGGTGCACTGCCCTGGCAGCTTGGCTCCTTCCTGTATTGTGTGTGCCAGAGGAGCAAAGGGGAGCCTGGAGACCCCAGCTGTCACCACAGCAGGAACAATGAGGAGGGTGGTGGCCTGGCAGGAGCTCTTAAGAGCTACTGGTGAGCTGCCAGCTTCACAGGCCTGCTCTGTTTCATGTCCCTACAAATGACAGACTACCAAGGTGTCTAGGTAGATAAGCTGTGTCTACTTGATAAATTGACCAGGCACCGATACCCTCAAGGATGTTGCACTGCTTTACATGGGCTGCCTCCTAACTGGAAGAAGGGTAGCCATATCCAGACAACACTGTGGGATGGGCGGACTAGTGTAGAGACAGGCTCATTGGTGTTGGCACTGGATTTAGGACCTAGATACCTTGTTCTGGGGGGACCCAAAACCCTTAGACTGACCACAACCTTTCCATTTGATAATAGGCAAATTTATTGATACACAGTGATGACAGAAAAGAGTAATACAAGCAATTCTATAGCTACCAATCCTAGGGCTGTCATCAGAGTCAAGTTACAGCTGGCTGGGGCACAAGCTTCACTCCGAGGTTCTCTCTTGAATGTCAGGTGTCAACAGCTTGGAGATCAGATGCCGAGACCCACCCCTCCCCCAGTGGGGTGGATAAGATGGGCTGATGGTATGCCTTCTGTTCCTGTGCCTCAGGTTCTCCTTTCGGGGACAGGGACACTTCATTGCTCTAAAGTCTTTGCTTTTGTATTCTTTTCCTCTCCTGATGACTCTTCATCTGTGGCTATTGCTGATAGGTCTTTCTGTGGTCGTCATATTGTCCACGTTCTGTTCCATCAGCATATTCCTTTGTTACACAAGCCCATCACATGCACACATCTTAATTTGGTCTTTCCTGGCCTTTTCCTAATTTGGTCTGTTCCTCCAAAACTGGAACTCTCAGGCCTCCTGCTCTGGGGCCTTGTGAGCTGGTGCCGCCTTATCTCATGTTATGGAACAGTGTGGTACATGCCCACAGTTTCCCAGGCTATGTGTCTGTTGTTGGCCTTGTGCTTGCCTGGGTTAGATACCCTGTCTGACTCGAAGGCTGTGAAAACTGTGTGAGAGACAACCCAGCCTTTAGAAATCAATTAACCCTTGCTGCTGTACTGAACCATTGTTCTAATACATATACATTTACCTACAAGCCAATTCCCAAAAACAAAACTCTATATACCATTTTCTAGCCATCAGTTAGCCTGCTTGAAGCAGTTACGTTACATCCAGTTTGAAGAAGCCCTCCCTATAGCAGTGTTATGTGCTATATTGCCCCACTACCTGGAACAGTAAGCTTACTGTGTAGATATGCTCATAGCTGATTGTAACACAGTGGCAGTTCTTCAGGAAAATGAATACTGGAAGAAATCAACCTAGTGCCCTCCTTGACCCATTCTGACTTCCTTATTAGAAGTGTACTTGCCTTAATGTTATCCTGATTCATCCGGCTTGATGTCAAATTGAGCTAAACAGAATAACAAGAATCAGCACTGCTTACAGCGTAACAGGATTTTCAACACCTTGCTATTACTCTCTTTTTCCAGGGTTCCTCTGAAAATGCCAACAGTACACAGTCTTTGGTTGGGTTGTTAAATAAATGCAGAACTCCTCAAGGACAACGACTGGTCAGTCAGTGGATCAAGCAGCCACTTATGGACAAGAACAGAATAGAAGAAAGGTAAGCACTTGTTGGTATCCCTGTTAGCACTTTACTTCAAGTCTCTCTGTTCTTGCTAGAAATCTGCTCTGTTTTAGCAAAACAAGGCTTGTATGAAACAAACAGCTTTGTGATGTGTATGTGCTTTGTTAGAAGTACTTAAAGGATTGGTTGGAGTTTTCTCTAGATGGTAGCGTAACTTTTTTAAACACTAACTCATCCTATATTGTATTTTCAGTTAGGAGCTTTTATCTCCTGCATTCATTTACTAGTTGTAAATAGACTAATGTACTCGGGTAGGCTGCTGTTGTTTTAAACCTTAGCAATTCTAATCCTTGGTAAGGGGGTGGGGGACACAAGTAAGGTTAGTATTTTAAGCCTTCTAGGTAACAGCCACTTTTTGTTTCATATCTAAGATTAAAATATGCAAGATGAGGTACTTCTAGCATCCTGGTCTGTCCTGACTACTTCCAGTGCCAAATACAGAAATTTGGGCCCTCCTCTTTTCTTCCCCATTCTCTCCAAGATTACTTTGTTCATCTAGACTGCGGGTTGCCAGCCAATGGCCTGGATTACCATTTGGCATGCAAAACAGGGAGAGTGGCAGCCAGGTCTAGAGTGCAGTGCTGGCGAAGGGAGTGGCAGCCTGCCTTCAGAGCGAGCTGTCTTATTTTAGCTCGTGGCTCCAAAAGGTTGCCGATGACCCCTAATCTAGACTGCTCTCCAGAAATGCGTTCTGTTTTAAAATTCATTTTGGAGGGATTTGTGCAACTGGGACTCAGCATCATCTTAGTTACAGGCTCATTATGCAGCTCAAATGCAATCCTTTGTATTTCTCTATTGCTGTAGTAGCTGAATGCTTTGAATACATGAAAGTTGTTATTGGAGCTTGTTGATGCGTCCTCAGTTTAATTTTTTTAAATTTACCTATGTGCTCTTACTGGTAAATGTAGACCCTTCAAATGTGGTGAATATTCAAATTCATTTGAAGAAAGTAGGTGGAAATTAAGTTGTAAATGATGGCTATATCCAGTTGCTGCAATTTACATAGCCTACAGATGTTGGCAAATATCCAGTTCATTTATGTGGCTTCATTGTAAGATAGGTAGCATTTGTTTGACCTACCTCTTATCTTACTTGAATGAACAACTCCGTCACCATGGTCCATGGCAAAGGGAGACAACGTTACTGGTGGAACGGAGTCAAAGCATAGTAAAACCTTCAAAGCTCAGACAATTTGGGACTCTAAGATTAGGCTTCTCTGCTCTGTCCTTGTAGATCAGTCTCTGAACCCTGCTTTGCTGAATTTCCTGGCAGCATTCTTTGTGCGTTTCTGGTAGTACTCATATTTGAAAATGATTATATAACTTAAAAAAAAATCAGGAAATTCTTAGATAAAAACTACATTAAGTTGGAGTGTGACAGAAGGTATTGATGTTGACCTCCATTCTGTAATGACATTTTTGGATGGGAGAACATTACAATTAAATTAAATTAAATTTGGGACTGGTAACAAAAAATTGCCATTAACATAAACTTTGCATGATTGTATAGCATTGCTACAGAGTAGTTGAGGTTGTCAGGGTATCTTAAATAGGTATTTCCATACCTTCACTTTTTTGAATTTCTCAAACGTTTACCTTACCTCTGATGGTTTTGCTCATATTTTAATGTCTTGTTTTGAGGTAAAGTTTATTCAGCATCATCCTTGCAATGTGTGTAATTATATGCTCTTTCAGTGTTTAATACCATTTTAACTTGGCTTGTCTTGGGGCTGTTTTTATACTTGACTGCTTTTTAAGATGCAAAGAATAATTTCAAGACACAAGGCTCTTGAAGGATGTGAGATGTGTTGGTAAACTACCAAAGATGTACATGACTGCTTTTTGGTATAAATTGGGGATATTGAATGTAGGGCTCACAATGCTGTTCCATTCAGCTTGTTTGGGCTACTGATGAGCCAGGGAATTTGGGTATGTAGCTAGTGGGGAGGCAGGGCCTTCTACAGAAGGGGTCCTTTATCTTCGTTGAACAGGGCCCTTAGTAGCATGGGTCATGCAAGGACTGTGGTCCCTGACTGCTCCTACCAATGCTGTCCCTGTTGCTTGCTTCATGGATCTGGACATTCCTGTGACCCGAATCCAGCCTGGTACACAGGGTGAATTTGATACCCGTGGTATAAATTAACAGAGTTGATTGAATTTTATTAGTAGATGTTAATCTACTAATAAAATGCTGAGTAGAATTTTATTAGTAGATAACTTGCACACACAAGTTATCCAGGAATCCTAAGAATTGAATTCAAACGCTAGGAGTTTCTTCACTGACAGTTAAGTCAGCTCTGGGATGACACCTTGTTGCATTCAGTTGATACTACAAGTAGAATTGAGGGAGGGGTTAGGTTGAATCTTAATGCAGTGGACTTTGGATAGAGCGCTAGTGGAGAGAACGTTTTGATTTTTTTGTTGAGGTTCTGTGGAACCACGGCCCTTTTTACTTCTTCCAAATGATATGTTCAAAAAGACAGTGTGTTCCTCATCACCTTGATGAGACACTATCTCATTATTAACTTGAAGAATGCCATACGCAGAATTACTGTTGTCATTTCAAAGCAGTGCCAAGTTCTGTGTTACCAAAAATCTGGGACCATTCAGTCTTTAGAAACACAAGGTTACAGTTTGTCTATGATTAGGACCTTTTTTGTGAGTTTAGACCCAGAATTAAGGGAAAATTAGAATTCCCTTAAGGATTACCATTTTTGTGCACCAAATCAAGATGCAATTGTACTTCCCAGTGATCCTCTATTCCCTATTAGCCGGTAAGGTATTACTATTACTCAAGTCAGATAAGCAATCCATTTATTGATTATACCCTAAAGCACAAGAATGAGCACTTCGGTGTCTCTGAAAAACAGAATATAGCAGCTTTCTGAAAAGCAGAATATAGATTCTCACGTATCCTGCTGGGGAGATACAAGAGGGATACAGGAGGGAAGAGGCATGCAGACTGGCATCAGGTTGTTTTGAATTTGCAATGGTCTCCCCCAAATCCTGCTTGTTTACATTCAGTATTTATATGTGGCTTATTTTAACAAATATTCTCTACTTGCCATGTCCTGTTTCTTTTACTTCGCTGGCTGAGGTGATTGTGACATCTGCAGTGGTATACTTTGCAATGGTTTGGGGCTATATTCAGTTAACAAAGACACCTTTTCGTTTCAACAGGAGTCTAGCTGACTGCATACAATTAAATTGTTATCAACAGGCAAAGTATCAGTTGTTACTTTTAGTGACTATTAAAGTGCTTTCAGGGGGGAGGGGAAAAAAAAGGAAATTATTTGCGTTTGGCCTAGCCTAACATTAGTGGCCTTGGCAAACAGATTCTTATTCTACTTTCCTTTCCTATCCCGTATGACTTAAATGCAAGCTTATTAATTACTGACTAAGTTTAGTGGTTATTGATAACATACCAGCTTAAGCCAGGGCTGTCCAACTGGTGACCCATGGGCTGCATGTGGTCTGCAAGGGGTTAACACGGTTCACTTGGACCACGAGCTGCTGCCCTTTGTTCCAGCTGTAGCAGCAACAACAGCCAGGGTCTTGGGACACCCCTCCCTTCACTGGTTTCTGTTGTCTGACCCACCCTCAGGGAGCTTGGCACAGTGTAGCTGGTGGTGCCAGGTAAGTCAGCAGCTTCCAGTGTTGGTACAGTACAATGCCATAGCCCAGAGGGACCTGCAGGTGAGGCAGGGTACTACTCCCATGTGGGGGCAGTGTTGGGGGTTTCTGCTCATGTGTGCGATGCCACTTGTCCACTCATTTGTGTGCATGGTGCAGCCAGGTGCGGGGTGCCCGTCCACGCATGTGCATAGTGTACAGCTTGGAGGGCTTGTGGGTATAGCTTGGAGGGCTTGTGGTCCCTGAGGTGTGCAGTCTGTGGGGTGTGCGTCCTCGGAAGTTGAGCCACCCTGAGTTTTGCTAGGTTCATAATCTGCACCAGTCAGTGTTGTCTGTCAGTCATTGACAATGTCTGCAGCATATAGATGCTGTCTGTGTTCTGCTTGTTTGGTGTGAGTGCTGTTATATAATACACAATAGCTTTCATATCAGTTTTGTATTTTGGGAGTGGTACAAGTTTTTTTATAGCACTGCCAGCTGGAAGAATGCATGACCTTTTCTTAATGTTTATTCCCGCAGTGCAGTGTATTCAGAAATGGATGTCTGGTCATATTGCAGAAATGGAGCTTCAAAATCTTGTTCAACTGTTGTAAGACCTGCAGGTGGTGCAAGTCATCCTTCAGAACAAAATGGATGGAGATGCTCTGTTGGTTCAGAGTTCTTAAGGAAATAAATTATTTTACCAATAGAGTATTGTTCAGTTATACTTGCGTGCCCACGTGTGTTTCAAGCCCTTAAAGCTAAATACTGAAATAGTAGGAACAGTGCAAATTAATGCATACGTTAATTTGTAATTTCTCTGGAACATAAGTTACCTGGTCACTTGCTGCAACAGCTTTGACTGAATTTGAGGAAGTCCAGGTTCTCTTTAACAACTGGGCTCTGCCTACTGTTTTCTATTTTCCTTTTATATATAAGAAAACCAGCTATAGCTGTACAAAAAATGCTTGCAGCAGAGTTGGAAGCCCAGTGAAGGATGTTTGTGTTTCATGTTTTATAAACAACGCCATTTTGACACTAAACTCTTCCTTTTATAGCTGCTTATTTATAAAGAATAGCCAATGCACATTTTAATCAATTGGTACCAACTTTACAAACTACAGTAATATACTGTAAGAAGTGTTTGCTATTTTTACACGACAGATGTTTTGAAAGCCTGAGAAACTAGAAATGTTGCTGCCTGAAAAGTAGACCTTGCTGTGTTATGCTGCAGGGTGTGACCTCTCCTTTAGGATGTATCTGGTTAGTTCCCTGCATTGGTGGTTCATCCAGGTTCTTCTGGAAAAGTCTCACTTTCTAGTGCACAGAAAGGTTGAGACTCCAAATAACCCATTCATTCTTACAAACCTTTATAATCATGTTGTGGCTTTTGGAGCATCTAGGAGCTCAGCTGTGCTTGGAACTCCAGGCTCATAACAGAACTGTCCTGACCCAGAAAAATTTATGATCGCAGTATACTGTAGGACTGCACAGTTTTACCATTAATCATCTGCTTGTGTTGTTTTGATGTTCAGATTTTGCTTTGGTAGCTACGCGACTTGTCTGGGTTAGGGAAATTAATCCCATTCCGAGCAGCCTTGCAGACACAAGTCTGACAGCTAGATGTTAGAATCTTTTATTTATCTGGGGGGCTGGGATGATTAAGTAAAAGAGAGGATATAATTCCACTGATTGCTGATGTGCTAATGAATGTGACAGGAGTTTATCTAGAGTAGACTAAAACTAGTTTAAATAAAACAGGCACATAGGTCATAGGTAACCCCAATTCTTTTATTAAATTGTTGCAGAGTAGATTTGGATTTAACTTTGAACAGCAGGGCAACATACTAACTAGTTCCTGCAAAATGTTGGCTGTTAAGATTTATAATTTCTATTGCTGTGGTTAGTAGGGTAACAGTGCTTTGGATAGGTGTCCATCTCGCAATTTAGAAGGTGGACTATGTGAAGCTTAATTTAGGCAAGTATTGGTCTGCATTTTCACTAAAGGGAAAATAATCCTGTTTAGGATTGGATTAACTTAATGCTTTTTAAAAGTTAAACCATGAGAGAAGTGCTGAAAGTACACTTAATGACTGCAAAGAAGTTTGGAGATGTAGATTAGTTTCGTTGTCAGGGATGATCACTCCTATGGGTCAAGTAAGGGGTAGTACTTGAGTCTGTTGATGGCTAAGAAGGCTGATCCTGGAGCCACAGACTCTATGGCAGATGCCACAGGGGGTGGTTAAAGGGAGGTTTGGACCACATATTTCTTGGTCTTGTTTCCTTTCCTTTTGCTTTGGCATTTTTCTGCCTCCAGAGCAAGGCGTTTTTCCTCAAAGTAAGATGTACCTTCTCTCAGAAGGCATTGCCATGTAGTCCTGTCTTCAGTTAGTTCTTCTCAGTTTGTGATGTCAATGCTACACTTCTTTGTGTTCACCTTGAAGGTGTCCTTGCAGAGTTTCCTTTGGCGTCTGCATGTCCTTTATCTTTGGCTGATTTGGGAGTATAGCAGTTGTTTTTGGTAAATATACATCAGGCATGCACACTGGATGCCCTGTCTACTGCAGCTGGTGTTGAATAATCAATGCTTCCATACTGGTAGTGTTAGCATCAATAAGAAAACTGGCATTTGTGCGATTATCCTCCCACTTTGCCAAAAATCTTCTGGAAGTAGCGCTGGTGAAGGTGCTGCAGGCTTTTCAGATGGTCCCTGTAGGTCACCTAAGCTTCACAAGCTGTAGGGAATAGTTGTGGTTACCACAGCCTTGTATAAGAGGACCTTTGTTCGAGTCCTCATGTTGTGATAATTGAACACACAATGATACAGTCTTCCAAAGGTAGAGCTGGTACATCGGATCCTATACTGGATCTCCTTGTCGATGTTGGTCTTCTTTGAGAGATGGCTGCTAAGGTATGCAAAGTGTTCAGCATTTTCCAGCTCCTGTCCATCAATGAGGATCTTTGCTGGAGGAGTTGACTGGCCTGGAGTAGGCTGGTGAGACGCTTGTTTTTCTGATGTTAAGGGTCAGTCCTAGGCACTGGTATGCTTGAGGAGAAGCAGTTAATGGCCATTTGTAGGTCCTCCTTAGCATGTGCAAAAGCAGAACAATCATTGGCATACTGATCTCAGTGTTGTTTTCATCAAACTAGTCCTGATGGTGTTGGGGGATAAAGCCAATTGATTTCATGCAAGCCTCATGGATGGTCCCTTTTAGAGCTTGCCAATCTTCCTTAACACAAGCGTTATCATTTTCATTCCTAAAATTGTCGAGTTTCATATTGGGATGTGTTTGGAGGACTTTGGTGTCTAGGGGTCTGAAGGCATTTGATGTTGTACTGTCTTCGGACTGATTTGGGTTGCTTTCGATATTGCGATCCTGATGGACATGACTGATCTCACTAAACAATGATCAGTCCAGTAGTCATCAGCTCCTCTTGCGACATGCATGATGTGGACATCTTTTAGAACACGTGCTCTTACGATGACTTTTGTCAAGGAAGTGACAAAGGAGGTGCCCTTGTTTTGAGCAGGATTATTGCCATATTGTTTTGTACCTGTCATGTTGTCTGAAGCTAGTAATGACAAGATCACGTGCTGCACATTTCCTGAGTAAAAGGATGCCATTAGAATTGACCTTACCCACTCCTTCCTTCTCATTGGGCCCCACCACATGGTAAAGTCCCAGCCAACTCTCGCATTGAAGTCTCTGGATGATCTTGTCCTCTTTTGGGATGAAAGTCAGGATTTAATCAAAGTCAGCAGAAAACAGTTTCATTTGTTCTTCCTGGGCAGTGAGTGTTGGGCCTAGGCAGTAAGTGTTGGGGCATATACACTGATGATGGTAGCAAATGAATTATTGGTCAGTTAGAGGTAGAGAGTCATAAGGCGCTTGTTATTGCCAATAAGGTGCTTATTATTGCCAATAGGGAGTTCAGTCATTCGGTTGATAATCTGGTTCTTAATGGCGAAACCAACACCATGTATTCGCCTGTTTCTCTTATTTTAGAGTGGTGGTTGCAAGACATCACTCTTTTCAGAAGCATGACTCATAATTGGCTCAGAGGATAAATTACTATAAATAAATATGAAACAAGCTGTCAGTCAACTGACAGACATGGGGTGGGTGTTTTGTAATTAGTCTCTACTTTTAAAGGACTTATGAAACATGTCCAGACCCAGTCAATGGTAAAGATTGAGCTGGCTCTTTCTTTAGATAGGTGGATTCATTGCAGCTGCTTAGTGGCTTATAATTGCTGGTAGAGGTATATGAAACTCCCAAGTCATCGTTTCAGAGATTCAAGTCTTTTGCTGTTTGCATTCTGAGGTTGAGATTTGAACAAACGTGTACCAAAACTGAAACTTACCTGAAACACTCAAATTTTGCCTGACTTCAGGCTTTGTCACATTTTTACACTTGAAGCACAAGTAAGAAATAACATGAAAACATTGCTCTTTTCTTTCTTCAGATTTTAGTGGTTGCAAGCATAAGTTTTTGGCTTATGATTTTGTTTCTGATCATTTGGGAGAAATAATAGATTTTTTCATCACTGTCTTGAATAATAAGACTCCCCAGTCAGCCTTCAAAAGCTGAATGACTTAACTGTATGATTGAATGGAAGCTTGTAAGTGGTGAACGTGCATGATTGCTTTGTCATTGTGGAGATTATGATGTTCTGGATTCATTCACTTAATTTAAAGGAGCAGGAGTCTTGCACGGGGTTTATTAGATTAGAGCATCTGTTCTTTTTAATATGCATGGGCAAACACTATGATAGGTCAGAATATGAAATGACAACTAAAAATAACAATAGAGCAATGTCAGATAATTTTAGGGCCTATATTTAGATTGTCTTTAATTTTTATAAATCCTGCTACAATGGAAATGCGATTGTTTTAATATTTTTACCTACACATTCTCCTGTTGTATTAGCAATATAAATATTGGAGCATCATACCAGGGCAGAGAAACCAGAACCTGAATCTCTAGTTTGTTTTAAAATCATGCCAACTTAATGAAGTCTAAGGAGTGACAATCAAGAGAACACCAGTATCAATGGAGATAAGTGAAGTTTAGCTTTTTAGAGTTAGGGTTTGATAATATAAGGTGCTCTGTTACTAATGCAGTTGGCTGTTAAGTGTGTTGTAGAAATGTTTTTCTATAAGCTGTTTTTTAGTGGCATGAAAAATCCGCAGTTATGCATCCGTATGCCTGGATTTCTGAAGCACTTTAGCAGTTAACTTAATTTGCTTAGCACTGGTTGATATTTTGTATGTTGGGAACCAGCTTCAACCGGTTTGGAATTTGTTTTTTGTAAAGGGTGCGGTAGTTTCAGTAGGCCTAATAACAAATCGGCAAATCAATGATTGCTACTCGGCTGCTGGCTCTGTTTGCTTCATTTTAATTATGGAGGATAGCTCCCCCCCTCCAAACAAAAAAAACCCAAACCCCCAAAACCCAGTGAAAGTCTTTAGTGTCCTTTGTTAACATATGAAAGACATTGGGTTTTTAAATAGTTGATAAGATTCAATTACTATGCAGTTTTGTCTGTGAAAAAAAATTTTTTTTTGATGTTCAGGAAAGAAAAACAAAGGAAAGTCTCTCATTCGGGTGTTCCTGTCATCTTTAACAAATAACTGTCTTCCCTCCAGGAATTTGCATTTACAGTTAAGTTTCATGTATGTAAACTACTTGGTTTGAATGGTCAGGATTCAGTCTGAAACGAGGCATTTGATCAGATGCCTGTAGTATGCCACTGGTCTGTCTGCGTGATATTTGGTATTAATTCCCACAACAGTTGGTACCAGTTTGCAATTGTCTACATTAAACAAGAATTCAGGTCCATGTAACAGCTTTCTGTATTGTTGCTCAGAGGATATTGGAGTTGACCTAAATTTCAGTGGGAGTTCATAAATATCTTCAACAATGGAGATGCCTCTACTTTGTGTTCTATTGAGAACAAATTGTATGTTTTCCATGTATATTTTGTGTCTAAGTCTTCTAAAATAGGAAAATATGCCCCTTTACATCCTGAAACCTTGTTGGGTTGTAATTCAATCAATATATTCATTCTTTACGTCAGTCTTTTGTCCCATGCACCGAGCTCGTTCAGTTACTGGTGGATTTGAATTCGAGCAACTAACATTTTACACAGGGTTGTCAATGCAGCCCACTCTTACAGAAAGCTAGACAACTAATGCATTTATAATCTACAGTCTTTTATCATTTACTGAAGTTATTTTTGTAGTTTGAAAACCTAGATAACAACTTATTAAAAAAAAATCCCAAACCAAAAAACCCTCTTCTTTCTCTACTCTTAGAGAGAGTAATTTTGTTAGTTAATTTAAGATCTTTATTTCCATAAACTCCAGCCACTTATTCCTCATAAAATGGTTTCCCAAATGTAGAAGGCAACTTTTAGATTAACTAAATCAGAGATGCATAGCACAAGCTTTCATAAGCAGCAGCTTACTTCATCAGATTCTGCGAAGGGGTGGCATCTGAAATAAGCAGCTATTTATGAAAGCTTAAGTCAGGGATGTCCAGTTGGTGGTCTGCACGTGGTTAATGTGCAGCCCCAAGCTCTCACATGGCTGCTACTCCCCTCTATCACGCCATCTGCAATGGCAGCTGGAGTCTTTAGGCTTTTCCTTCTCTTCTTTGGGAGGAATCAAGTTTGCATACCTGTGCGGGGCAATAGAGGGGGGTGGCAATGCTCAGCGCAATAGTGGGGGGTGGGTGGAGGGATACTAGGTGGAGAAGGATATTAGAACAAATTACCTCGACTGGGCCTCTGGCTTGCAAAGCTGGCGTTCTTCAACAGCATTCCAGCAACGAGGAGCTGCCAGGTGGCAGGGAAAAGCCACTGTTGTTGGTGTGGTGGCAGCTGCTGTGTCAGAGTTCAAACCCACAGCCTGCACCTGTCCCGAGTACAGATCTGGGGGGTTTGGGTCCCCACTTCCTCCCCAGGAGTGCATGCGGTGGTGGGGAGCCAGCCTGCCTGAGCCCGCAGAAGGGGGGAGTGGGAACAGGGAGCTGTGGACCCAGGTCCATATCCTTGGCAGCTGAGGGCCCCCTCTGGCAGGGCTGGGGAAGCAGGGGCTGTGGGTAGGGGGGTGAGAGGCACCAGCAAGGCTGTGGGGGCTCTGGGTGGGGAATGAGGGGCACCAGTAGGGCTGGGGGGAGCTATGAGGGGGGTCATTTTAATCATGGAATTCTATGTTTTTTTAGCAGAGAATTTGGTATTTTTTATCACAGGAAACCAGGATCCCTGGTTATCAGTGACTGGTCTCAAAGTGGGAAGGTAGGTCTACAAGGGTTTGTTCAGGTCACTATTTTCATCAGTGATTTGGATGATGGAATTCAGTAAAAAAAAAATAAGTGTAGAGTGGTGCCCTTCAGGAAAGGAGAAATTAAATGCAAAAACACAAAGTGGGGACTAATCTGGGTAGGCAACAGTACTGTAGAAAAGGATATGACAATGATAGTGGACTGCAAATTAAGTGAGTCAGAAATATGGTGGTGTTTTGGGGACATATTGAGAGGAATGTTGTATTTAAGGTGAGAGAGAATTATTCTGCCCTTCCTGGCAGTGGTGGGTCCTCAGTTGTGCTGTGTCCAGTTGTAATTAACACACTTTTTAAGAGAGATGCAAACAAAATGGAAAGTATAGAAGGGTTTGACAAGGATAAAAGGTCTGGAGAAACATGGCAGAACCAATGTATGGGTTTTGGTTTTAGTCTAGAAACAAGAAGAGGGTGGAGGATTGAAGTATTCCAACTTGTAAAAGGTTGCCATAAAGAGGATGGTGATCCATTGTCTCTATATCTGTTGACAGTAGGACAAGACGTAAACTTTAATTTGCAATATGAGGAAGAGAAGGTTTTAGTATTGGGAAGAACTTTCTAAGGATAAGGATAACTAAGCATCTATTTCTTGTAACCCGGGGGTTACAAGAAATAATGGCCACAAGCTAGCAGAGAGCAGATTTAGATTGGACATTAGGAAGAACTTCTTCACAGTTCGAGTGGCCAAGGTCTGGAACGGGCTCCCAAGGGAGGTGGTGCTCTCACCTACCCTGGGGGTCTTCAAGAGGAGGTTGGATATGTATCTAGCTGGGGTCATCTAGACCCAGCACTCTTTCCTGCCTATGCAGGGGGTCAGACTCGATGATCTATTGAGGTCCCTTCTGACCCTAACATCTATGAATCTATAAGCAGTGAAACAAGTTGCTTAAGGAGGCTATGATGCCTCGTGTTGGGAGGTATATACATGGACAATTCAAACCAACATTTGTCAGGGATGGTTCAAATTAGGATTAGCCAATCTGTGGTATGTGTGCCAGAAGTGGACCAGGGAACCGCTGTGTGTCACATGAGCCCCTGGCACTCAGTAAAAGGAGGTGATGCAGTGGAACTGGGTGGTGGCTTGAGCCTCCAGCCATGTGGAGAAGAGGCAGGATGCAGCTGTGAGAGTTGTCAGGTGCCACTGGTAATAGTCAGCGTAACCCTTTCCTGGCCCTGAAGCCACTGCTGAATTCAGGACTTTAGATCTTTGCTCACTAGGAAAAAAACAAACCCTCCCCCTGCCCCAACCCTCCCTTCATTAAAAAACACGAAATTATGATGATTGCAGATCCTGGGGAGAGTTAACTTGGCTCTTGGTGAGCTCAGCAACTTTGGTGAAGGAACAGTTGGGGACTGTTTAGAAAAGCTGGATGTGTACAAGTCCATGGGGCCAGATGCAGTGAATCTGAGGGAGCTGGCTGATGTGATTGCAGAGCTGCTGGCCATTATCTTTGAAAACTTGTGGCAATCGGGGTAGGTCCCACATAACTGAAAAAGGGCAAACAGTGTCCTTAAGAAAGGGAAGAAGGAGAATCCAGGGAACTACAGACCAGTCAGCCTCACCTCAGTCCCCAGAAAAATCATGGGGCAGGTCCTCAAAGAATCCATTTCTAAGCACTTGGAGGAGAAGGTGATTAGGAACAGTTGGCATGGATTCACCAAGGGCACGTCATGCTTAACCAACCTGATTGCCTGCTATGATGAGATGACTGGCTCTGTGATATGGGGAAAGCACTGGACATAATATATCTTGACTTTAATAAGATTTTTGATATGGTCTCCCACAGCTTTCTTGCAAACAAGCTGAGGATGTATGGGTTGGATGAATGGACTGTAAGGTGGATAGAAGGCTTGCTGGATTGTCACGCTCAACAGGTAGTAATTAATGGCTCAATGTCTAGCTGGCAGCTGGTATCAAGTGGAGTGCCCCAGGGGTCGGTCCTGGGGCCGGTTTTGTTCAATACTGTATCTTCATTAACGATCTGGAAGATGGGATGAATTGCGTCCTCAGCAAGTTTTTAGATGACAGCAAGCTGGAGGGGTGTAGTAGATACACTGGAGAGTAGGGCTAGGATTCAGAGTGACCTCTGTAGAAAAGGACCTGGGCGTTACACTGGACAATAAGCTGGATATGAGTAAACAGTATGCCCTTGTTGCCAAGAAGGCTTACAGCATACTGGGCTTCATTAGTAGGAGAGTTCCCAGCTGATCAAGGGAAGTAACTATTCCTCTCTATTCTGAATTGGTGAGGCCACAACTGGAGTACTGTTTCCAGTTTTGGGCACCCCACTATAGAAAGGATGTGGAAAAGTTGGAGAGAGTCCAGTGGAGAGCAACAAAAATGGTTCAGAAGCTGGGGCACATGATTTAGGAGAGGCTGAGGGAACTGGGTTTATTTAGTCTGCAGAAGAGAAGACTGAGGGGGTATTTGATAGCAGCCTTTAATTACCTGAAAGGTGATTCCAAAGTGGATGGAGGAAGACTGTTCTCAGTGGTGGCTGATGACAGAACAAGGAGCAATGGTTTCAAGTTGCAGCAAGGGAAGTTTAGGTTGTATATTAGGAAAAACTTTCTCACTAGGAGGGTGGTGAAGCACTGGAACAAGTTACCTAGAAAGGTGGTGGAATCTCCATCCTAGCGGTTTTTAAAGCAAGGCTCGACAAAGCCCTGGCTGGGATGATCTAGCTGGGGATGGTCCTGCTTTGAGCAAGAGGTTGGACTAGACCTCCTGAGGTCCCTTCCAACCCTAATTTTCTATGATTCTGTGATTGATAGTGACACCTCTCTTACAACAGTGTCTTGCCCATGTTCCGTGTGGCTTCAAGCATCCTACTTGCCTCCATATTGGTGGACCACAAAGTATACTCTGTTACAGGGTTGGGCAGTTTTTTGGGCCTGAGGGCCACATAGGCATTTTTGGGGAGCTGTTGCAGGCTGGTCAGCAGCAACTCCTTCCTACTGCCTCAACAGCCCAGAGCCCACATGTCTTGCAGCTCCTCCCCACCTTCAGGACCCAGCAGCAGCCAAGTGCATGGCCCTGGCCTGCTCCGCCCCCTGCTCTGGACTTGCCCCAGACAGAGTGGACCAGCTAGGACCCACACACACAGCCCTGACCCCAGTCCGCCCTGTGCTCGTTTTGGACCGGACCACCCATGATGAGCAGTGGCAGCAGCTGGGCAGAAACTGGTGCTGGGTGCGGAGGAGAAGTGACCACCTCCTCCTTGCTGCTGCTGGACCCTTCTTGCTGCAGCCGGCGCCCAGGCTCCCATGTAACTCCTCTACTGCCACCGACCGCTACCCTGCTGGGTGGCTTGGAGGCGGCGCTGATGGTGATGGTGTCGGTGGTGGAGAGGAGCCACAGACCAGCCTAGGTGTAGGTTTCAGGTGGCTGCAGCAAGAAGGGCCTAGCGGCAGCGAGAGGAAGGTGGCCACTTATCCCCTGCGCCTAGCAGCAGCTTCTGCCCAGCTGCCACTGCTCATCATGGGCAGGTGGGTTTGGAGTGGGTGCAGGGTGGCTCAGGGCCAGGGCTGTGCACACAGGTCCCGGCTGATCTGGACCTGGTCTGCTCTGCTTTGGGTGGTTCTAGAGCAGATGCGGGGCAGGCCGAGCCAGGGCCAGTACAAGAGCAATGGCTGTGCATGCAGGTCACTGCCAGTCTCCATGGGGCCAGGGCCAGTGGTGGTAGCAGCTGGAAGGAGCCACCATTGCCTGGGCTGCCTAGAAATGGAGTCCAGCCACGGAGCTGCCCCAGTTTTGCTGTACACCTGGGGGTGGTGTGACGTGCCATGGGCTGGACAGCACCTGGGCCAGGTGGGACCAAGGTACCCGCCATGAGCTGGACAAAGTCCCTCTGTGGGCTGTATTTTGCCCACCCCTGCTCTATTAATTATGCCTAGTGGTTGGGGATCAGAGCAGCACTTGTGGATGTATGGGGCTTAATTTGTGGCATACATACCAAAAAGGTTGGCCACCGTTGGTTTAGATACTTTCTGTCACAACCCAAGGGTGTGATTTTTGTTTGTGTGTGCTTCGGCACTGCTGAATCATTTCCCACCACTCGGAGCTTTCTTTGCAGGGTGCATTTCTTAGCTGCAGAAAAGAGATGCACGTTACAAGGAGTTCCCGCCATTTGTATTCAAATTTGTGCCCCACTATTGGCCAGTTCTAAATTATTCCTACGTGGCGGCTAGTGATTGGTTTGCTAGCCGTATAAAAGGCTTGAGTGGTTTCCGCCCAAGTTGGAGGACTCCACAAACATCAGGAGGAGGAGACTTCACGTCTCGTGAAGATCTCTAAGCGCTGCGGAGCCTATTGGACCCAGTGTGAATATCAAGAAGGCTACAGGGGTCTGATCAGCCTCTCGCCTCTCCCCGTCGCCGCCTGATCCCTCGACGTACCCTTCCCTGCACGCAAAGTTCCACGGAGCCTAGCAAACTTCGTGTGAGTGAATCCAGAGCTCTGTCCGAGTCCTTAAACTGGGACTTAAGCGAAGTTTTCCTGGAAGTTTTCCAGCCTGCACCGCGACCATCTGCGGTGTGAGTAAACAATCTTAAATCAACCATTAAGCGTCCATGCCTAATTCTAGCGTGCCGCCTGCCTTCCCTGACCCAGCGTGTCCAGGTTGCTGGCCATAGCCCGCCGCACGAAAAAAGACCTCAGACTGCTCCCGGCCCACACACTTTCTACACTTTATTGTTAGCGATTTCTTGAGGTCCCTTGTGGCCCTATAGGTTTATGACTATTGCACCAGGATAGTAGACTCTTTCTCTTGGTTTTAGCAATAGGTGGACTAGTTTTGAATACCAAAAGCTTCTTTGGCTAAATCCTTCATTGTTTGAAAAACTTGCTTTCTTATTGGCCAGTGTGGAAGAAAATCTGAGGCAAGTGATAATATGGGATTACCTTAATCCTTTTGCTCCTGTTCAGATGGTGTCTGCATAGTCACAAATATGAAAAAAATTGCTGTTAAAAAGATGCCATCGACAGTACTAAAATTTTGTTCTTTACACTTAGTGATCTGAGCAGTAAAATATAAATGCTTACTCTCGCTTACTGTCTTTGACTTTATAAATTAGTAAACATGAGCTGTTCAGATTATTGTGGAAGTTGGATCTCCAAATTGGTATGCTTAGCTAAATTAGGTACATGAATTGCCTCAGTGTGCACAAGTACTTTATGGATCTCTGCGCAGTGGAATTCAGTATTTTAATTGATTCTTAAACTATATTGCTGGGCTAACAGATTTATTTCTGAAGATATAGCTTGAAGTGTTGACTTTTATGGTATGAAATGCTTTTAGTGGTCTCTCCTAATTTGAGACAGCTCAAGGTTTCTAATATGAGTATGTCTCATTTCTTCTGCAATGCTTAACATTCATTTTTTGTCTCATTTGCTTTTTGTAATGGAAAAAATATTAACCTTCTTTTCCCAAAAATATACTGTGCATCTACCATCTCTCATTGGGATGGGATAGTAGGATCTGGCTCAATAAGTGCTTTAAAATTTTGTGTGTGTGTGCACGCGCGCGTGTGCGTGCACACACATATATATGGTGCAAAAAAACTATATGTATGTGTTATACCAAATTTCTGTCTTCAGTGTTATCAGTTACTAAACTTATTTTTAAAATAATTTATAAACAAAATACATGCCTGCTTGTGGAGATGTTAGTGGGTAAAAGACCACTTGTGTAGAGAAGCTAGTCATTGTGACCCAGGGAGGTTGCTCTTTATTTCCTCTCATGTACCTTACATCCTTTCATCCACCTAAGAATATCCTCTGTTTATTGTTTAATTTAAAATTAGCTTTGGAACATTAAGACTAAATAACAGTTAATTTAGTCCTTGCACAGAATTTTTTTTTCTGTTAGTTTGATTGAATCTTTGTGAGTCTGTTTATTCTTAGGCAAAATTTTGCCAGACTTAATTATATATGCATTTGAAGGTCTTGATTTCCTTTTCTCATTATAAATGAGGTAGCTGATGATTTCCAATAACAATCCATTTTTACTTCTCGGTGAATGGCATAGATGGGTTTTCTGACTTGTTAATACTGGTGATGTAGTAACAATTATCTGTACATTTGGATGCACCGATATGCATGATCCCTCAGAACATCCATTGTATATCTACAGGTGTTGAAAACAAGGTATTTGGGGAGCTACATGTTGGAATTGAGCTGGGAGGGTGTGTGCAGGTATGTCTGTATGCACTGTATATCCAGTACAGTTTCTAATTTTTGTATAATATGGTAACTTTAAGAACTTACTGCTGCATTCTATATTAGATTCAAGTTTACCATCCTTACTCAAATTATGTGGTCCTTCACAGTTTAAGTCATGGGTGGGCAGTTATTTCAGGTGGAGGGCCGCTTAACAAGATTTGGCGAGCTGTCGAGGGCCACATAGGTAGCTCTGCCCCTTGACAGGGGCCCCGCCCCCTGGCTGCCATCTTGGGACCAGAAGTGCCCCCCCAACCCCTGGCCTTTGTCACCAGAAGTCCCTCCCCTTGTCGCTTGGAAATACTGTATTTTCACGCATATACCCCGCCCACGGGTATAAGCTGCACCCACGTATAACCCGCGGAAAATTGTATTTTTGTAAATCCATGTATACACCGCACCTGTGTATTCCCCGCGGCGGCATATACACGGGGAGGCAGCGCAGCCCGGCCTGCCCCAGCAGCGGTGGCACAGCCCAGCCTGCCCAGGCCCAGCAGGGAGGCAACGCAGCCCGCCCCGGCTCCGGTCCCCTCAGCGGCCCTGGCAGCAGCGGCAGCACAGCCCGGCCTGCCTGGGGCCCAGGAGGGAGGCAGTGCAGCTGGTCCCGGTCTCCGTGGCAGCGGCGGCACAACCCGGCCTGCCTGGGCCCAGTGGGGAGCGGCGTGGCACAGCCCGGCCCGCCCTGGCCCCGCCCCCCTGCGGTGGCACAGCTGGCCCTGGCCCCCACATCAGCGGCAGTGGCGGCGCAGCCTGGCCCTGGCCCCAGTCCCCACGGTGGTGGTGGCATAGCCGGGCCCTGGCCCTGCGGGGGAAAAAAGTCTGTGGATAGCTCGCACCCCTGTATAGCTCGCACCCATCCATTTTTTTGGTAAAATTGTGTATACCCCACGGGATATATGCATGAAAATATGGTACTCCTTGGGGGGGAGGGGGGGGGTTGCCATCTTAGAACCAGAAAAAAACAAATCATATGCTAAAAGTCAAACACCTACTATAACATTTAAATTTTATTACAAAAAATATTTTTGTCATGATTTGTGTTTGTGTACTGTATATAGAGTTGATTGCACAATAACTAAAATAAATTCTTAGTCTTTTATATTGTGTGGGGGGGTGGTGGGTGTATGGTAGGGGTTTGTATGGTGGGGTTTAGGGATGTTTATGGTTGGTTGTGGGGGTGTGTGGGGGAGTTTGAGAGGCTGTGTGGCTCTGTGTGGGGGGGCATAAGGTATGTTGGGGGATTTTGTGATGTTTGTGGGGTGTGAGGGGAAGGGGCATGGGGGAGGAAGGGGTGTGGGGTTGGGGAGGAGACTGAGGCCATCACAGAGAGGGAGGGAGTTGGGCAGGGGCTGGGGGCAGCGAATGGGACCCTTCAGCTGGGGCAGGGAGCAGGACAGAGCCATCGGTGGCTGGTCCAAGAGGTGCTGGGGGAGGGGGGCAGCTCCCTGACACTGTGCACCCCCGGGGGAGGCATGCCGGGTATGTGCCCACCCCCCCCTTCCCGATTTGTACACAGGGTGGAGGCGGGCTGCCTACTGCAGGCTTGGGACCAGGGGTGCGGTGCCAGCCTCTTCCTGGTGGAGGGGCTGGGCTGGGGCTGGCTATAGCCCCCCCAAACCCCTCCTAGTGCTACCCTTGCTCAGGGCTCTCAGCTCTGCTGCCTTTCCCTTGGGAGCCCCCTGGTGCAGGGTGGGCAGGGATTCATGGCCAGTGGGGGGCTCCTGAGGAAAAGGCAACAGATTGCGGTGCCCTGAGCCAGGGGCGTTGCTGGGAGGGGTCGTGGGGGGGGGGGCTGTAGCCACTTAAATTCATCTTAGCCCTGCCGTAGCCACCCCTCCCAGTGCAGCCTCCACCTGCCTGCCCCGCTTCTGCCCACTCCATGCCCAGTCCTGACCCAGCTTTGCCACTGGGAAGAGGCTGGTGCTGCCCCTGGCCCCCAGCTTGCAGTGGGCAGCCTGTGTCTGCCCGGCACACAAATCCAAGGGGGTACATGCCTCTCCCATGCTTCCTCTGGGGGTGCACACAGTGGTGGGGAGCTAGCCCCCCTCCCTACTCCCTCCTCTGCACCCCCTGGATGAGCTGCCCATGGCTCTGTCCTGCTCTGGGGCCCTGGGGTCCCATTCACCACCCTGATGGGGCAGGGCCCCCAGCCCTTGCCACTGCCCAACTCCCTCCCTCACCATGGGGGCCTGGATCTGCACCCCCCCGCGCCCCTTCCTCTCCACAGACTTACCTGCAGGGTGTTGCTCTCCACGCTGCCTGACTGTGTTCTGATAAATTGGCTATCAGATTGGTATTGGCCCATATGGCTAATTAATAATTGACTATTGTTATTGGCCAAGAAAATCTTTATCAGTGCACCCCTACCTTATGGTCTTTGTGAGTTTCCCAGGTCCCCTGGATCTAATCAGCAGCAGCATGCTCTGTGTTCTGAGTACTCAGAAGCGAGAGTAGCAGGCCCTCCATACACTAGCTGATGGTTGATTCCCATACACATGTGAATAATAAAGGATTGTTTTACTAGGGCTACCAAAAGTAGTTCACTTACCATTGGCACAATAGCTTTAAGTTAAAATAACACAATCATTCCCATTTCAGCCACACAGGGACATCTAGGGCAGTGGTATGGAGCTGATGTTCCTCAGCTATAGGAATAGATGTCTCCAGGGGCATATTTCATTACTGGAGTTCAGCTCTTTTTCAGGTGCCTCCTGAGTCTGTATATTGTGCAGCTACTAGGTCTTATGCCAGGGAATGGCATCTTCCCACTGAGGCATACTTATTTTGCTACTAAACTGCTTTTTCTCCACAGACCACTCCCATGCTGCTCCCTCTTGCCTGCTTCTGCTCAAACTGACTCATTCATGATCCAGCTCAGCTATTGCTACTTGGGCGTATTTCCCTTCCCTGTGCTGGAAGGATTATGGAGCTCTGATAGGTGGATGTTGCATTGGATGTTAACACAGAGCCCAGTAAAGAACTAGCAAATTCATTCACAAATACAGTGGTATTCATTATAAGCTAACAGATTTGTTAAGAACAAGTGGGGTTCCACAGAAGTCTGTTTGGGGGTCAGTGTTTAATATTTTTATTAACCTCTGTGCAGAAATACTAATATAATAACATTTGAGATGACACAAAACATGCAGTTATAGACACTTTGAAGGATAGGGTTAAAATTCACAAGACGCTTACATTGGAGAGCTGAGTTATAGTAACAAAATAAAATTCAGCAGAGACTAATAGAAAGTGCTACATGTAGGAAAGAAAAACCAAATGCACAAATCGAGAATGGGGCATAAACTAGCTTGGCAGTAGAGCTGCTGAGATGTTTCTGGGGTTTATGGTGAATCGTAAATTTGATCTGAATCAGCAGTGTGCTGTTGCAAAATAAAAGGTGGATATCAAATGCCACTTGGGGTCGTATTAACATGGGAAGCAATTGTACCCCTCTACTTGGCTATGCTGGACCCAGTTGCTCTGGGGGCAGAATCAGGACTGTGGGCCCTCGTTGAGCACCGCTAGTCTAACAATATTTGAAATACAAATATCTGGGTTTAGTACTCTTTGTAATAAAACAAATGGTAAGTTTAGGTGTGGTTTGTATAACCACTCTGTATTCTTTCTCAACTTGCAGTTTAGCTATCTTATGCTTCAAGGGACAAGCCTGGAGACTTATACCTGTATTTAATTAAAAACTTGCTTAAATCAAAAAACCTTGTAGAAAGAAGAGCTCTGCAAAGCAGGATATGTATAGATCAAAATGACTTACTGCTGAAAAGTAGTGCATATGTCCTTGCCAGTTAGGAATTTTCTTATTATGGTGATGTTGACAGTAAGCAGTTGTTGGGTAGTCTTGAATAAAGCAAAAGCAAGTGTTCTAAGCTTTGAAGTTTCATTAGGGTTGTCTTTTCTTTTCATTCAGGTTTGCCCATCTACTATAAAAATATTACTTTTATCTAAAAACATTGATTTTAAAAATTCATCTTGCAGTTATCACAAGTTAAGTTCCATCAGTTCTTTTGAAGGCGAAAATAGCTACCTTAGCAGTTTCATAAAATCTATTGTGGGATAGACTGGAATTAATGACCTTTTGTAATTTCAGACTCTGCACCTTCAATAATAGTGCACTTCACATTGCGAGTTTGTTGTTATGTACCTCTATGCTGTAGCATGGTGCTCTGTTGCTTTTTTCCCTCCCCTACTTGGATACTTTTTGGAGGCAGGTTATTGTCTTCTCTTCTCATTTTTTCTCTTCATGGTTTCTCTTGAGATTGAGAGGATGTTGCATACTAGCATTAGGAATTCAAGTCATTAGCTGGGGAAATGGGAGACCTTGCTGCAGTGTGCTTAAAAAAAAGGATACAAGTTCTGACAATTTTTTCATTTAATATAAGACAGTTTGAACAAAAGACTTGAGCAGACAGTTGCTTGTGCTGGTGTGGCAGGAGAATTTGGGAAGAAGAATGCGTGCTATTTATTAGACATCTGAGAGAGACGTGGATTCAAGAGTTGAACTGTTGTTTTGTGTAAGTAAGTTCTTTAGCAAGGCTAGTAGAAAAGAACTTTGCTTTTGACTATTTTTAAAAAAAGTTTTGAAGGCAAAACATTATGACAAGTAGGAACATAATCAAACAGCAGCAATGTAGATGATGCTACCTATGTTTTTGGATCTAGTGCAGTGCCAGCAATTTCTGGAGGAAGTCTGGTGCACCATCCTGATATCCCACTATTTTATAAAGCATGTTGATCAGTAGCATGCATATTATACCAGCAAAGCTTTACAGACTTTTCCCCACATTTATCACTGTCATGCAAGTTAGTTTTTTCAGGTTCTGATTCAGTTTTGAACAAAGTGTTCCAGATGTTCTTTCCCAGTCCATTCCTGGCAGGGAGGATGTGCTTGCAGTACATCTAAAGATTCATCCATTTAGTCCTATCTTTCTGGTGTTTTTTCTTTCTGACTGCAGAGTGTTTACCATTTGGTGCCAACTTAAAAGTATAAAAGTAAAATGGGAATTTAGCTTAAAACTTCAGCTCATAATATTCATAACAAAGTTGTCATTAGTATTAAATGCATGTTGCTGAATAGAGCAAAAGCTAGTGAGTGCACACAGCGTGTTGGATCAACCATATTTACCAAGTTGCAGACTGCACAAATCTGCCTTCCCTCTCCCTCTTGAATGTCTACTGTGCAGAGTTTAATGTTCACTTTGTGCTGCTAAGCCAAAATTAAATTTTAGCCTTTCTCAGTAAAGCACAGGCAACTGTCCTGTAAAAGGTAAGGAACTTTCGTCAATCTTTCTTCCTTAATTCAGACTATTGCCTTGCATTCAGTTACCTTTTGAATTGTTCCTAAAAATGTCCATCTTGTGTTGCTCAAATTCTACTCTTGACTTCAGTGATCTTAGTATTGCACTAGCTCTTAAGCCTTTACATTTAAAATTAGGTCCTTTATAGACTGGAAAGCTGACAGAAGGCCAGTATTTTTGTTTATCACAGGTCACCTTTCATCTTTATTGTAAATTAATAGGTTGGTCTCTATGTAGACCTTAGTATTGCCACTTCAGTCCTAAGTTCCATATGGGCTTAATTTCTGGAACTGATATGTATCCAGTGCTATTGAGCTCTATCTGTAAATATAATTTACTATCTTTTTAAAATTTAGGCTTGTGTTGTTTGTTTCTCTTTTAGTAAGGGGAAAAATAAGCACCACAACATTTTTTTTTTTAACCATGGTTGGTAGAACTTCAGTAAAGCTATTTTTAGAAATCAGGTTTTTGTCGTTGTTGGCTTTGCAGCTTTGGAAGATAAACTTGAGTTACTAGTTCTTCCGGTACCCAACCACCTATTTGATTCTCTACTCTTAACTTCTACCTCTTACAGAAATAAATAGAAAGGTTGCCCTCTACTGGAGACTCAAGACTTGATGACAAGAGCAACTTTTCAGTGCACAAAATTTGGAAAAACACTTGATAAGGGTTGAATACAGCAGTGGAGTTAGAAGAGAAATAGTACAAAATCTATAGCATTCAAACAGTGAAATTGAATAATTTTGCTTGTATACCTGCTTATCAGTCCTGTTGCTTATAGAAACAGTTCAAAGCCTCAATCAAAGTTATTTGTTCCCACTTATCTTTAGAAAAATCCTTTGTAGGTCAGTAATGAAATGTACTTAAAGACTTGGGACAGTAAGCAATTTTTAAGGTTTTTTGCATTAATTGTAGTGTGTATGATACAGGTATTAAGTCTTCGACAGACAGTGCTGCAATCAAGTGCACCATTCATGTACACTTTAAGTTTAATCAATCAGCACACATCTCCAAATGTGATAAGCAGGATCAAGTTTTCATGTAATTTGAACTGTTTGGAGTAAAATTCAGGTATAAAACACATTCACAGGTTGGTTGGGAACAAGGGAACAAAGAAGGAAGTAAATAGCATGGATCAGCTTCAGGTTCTGTTCTGGTACAGAGCTGTGCTGGACAAGGAAGAGGCAGTCCTTCATAGAATACTTTAGTCCTCTGGGGGTCAGACATTTTGGCAGGTATGCCACTCCAATCCCCTTCCCCTGTCTGATCATCTGCTCCCCGTCCAGTGTGCCACTGTGCTTCCTGTTACTTCCTGATCTGCCACGTGCCACACACACAGGCTGCCTGTACTACTTGTGGCACTTTTGTTTCACATTAGTCACCCCTGTCTAGTCGGTAAGAGTTACCAGTATTTGGCAGAAGAGATGCTTAGTTTGACTCGTATTGTGTCCTGCAGATCTTGGTAACATTTCAGTAATGGTAATAGGAGCCCATTTCTCCCCATGAACACTCCCTTCAGTTTGTTGCTAATGTATATAGCTGCCAGTTAAACAGCCTTAACAGTCTAAAAGCACTTCATCCCTTTTTCCTGTTGTTCTTTTTCCCTACAAAGTACCATTTTTAAAGTAAGTAAACTTAATGCAAAATATTACATTAAAACTAGGAGTTAAAAAAAAAAAAGTAAAGTAAAAAAATTGAGCTCGACTTCTGCTAGTACATGTGAGCCTTAGTACTAATGCCTAACAGTCTTTACGTACAAAAAACTAGAACTCTTGGTTCCAAAATGATACCTTTTATTAGATCAACTGGGAAATCGCAAGAAAAATGTCCTTTATATTTCTTGTGATTTCCCATTTGGCCTAATAAAAGGTATCATTTTGGAACCAAGAGTTCTAGTTTTTTGTATGTCTTCTTGTCTCAGACCAACACGGCTACCAAGTACATCACAATCTTTACTATGTTTATCTTCCTTCGATGGGTGTTTAGTAAGGAAGCATGATGATTCTTTTTTGGGGACTTTTTTTTTTTCCAAATGGGGAATTGAGGCATGGATTTGCTCAATGTCATGCAGAAGATCCATGGAGTTGGAAATTGAACCTGCCAGTCTGGCAATCTGGGCTATAAAACTAGCTGCTCAGCCATTAATGTTACACTTCTTGTCAGATGTTAGACACTTGATCACATGTTCAAATGATCTTGTGTACCAGGAGTTGGCATACATTCTAGAAAAAAATAGAGAATTTCTCCATTAGTGCAAATATCATTCTTGCTTTTGGCAGCCTTTTTTTTTTTCTTTCTTATGCACAGATCAGTCCTGCTTAATACTTTCCTGTCAATTTTAGCAATCTCGCATCAAACTATTTGTAAAAGCTCAGGATTTCAGTTGAAATGTACTGACAGATATGTCAGTGTTATGTCAGCACCGAGGCTGATAATGTTAAAATTGTGATTAAATAGCCTAGCATAGCAAAAGAGGAAGACATTTCTTGTTTTGTTAGGCAAAAAGCTTACAGGCCTCATTGCAGTAGGAAAAAACTATAGCAAGAATTGGTAGTGAAGAGTTGAGGGGGAGCAGGGAATTTGGTCCCGATATAATGAGTGGAACGTGGCAGAACATAGTCTTTGTTATTTACTGTTTTCTGTAACTGCCAGTTTCTTTCCATGGTGTTTTGTGTTAAGCTTGCTTCTGTCCTGGTACCTTGTGGTACAGTGACACTTCGTAGGATGGAGCCGATAGGAAAAAAAAAAATTGAAATGCTAGCAGTTAAGTTCTGCAAAAATATTTGTTAATACTGATTCCACCCCTCACCCATCCAACTGGGAAGACAGCTCCATGTTTAATGCATATTGGTATTATGTATAATTCAGAATAGAGAAAAAACTAGTTTGGAATACCAAGGGGTAAAATATCTATAAAATAATGGCACAGAAAGTCCTGCAAGTTAAGGGGTGCTTAGGAAACTTGAAGTCAGTTGAATTGATTTCAGTAACTGGAAGAATGTAGCAAAGAAAATACCTGTACTTAGTAGCATTAGAACTCGCTGCAAGGGGCATTCTGAGCCACTGAGTCACAGACAGCCATTTACCTGTGATTTCTAAAATAAATAAATAAATAAATAAATTCCACTCCAAACCCTCACGTACAGCAACTCATATATCTGGTTTTATGCCTTGTAAGCATGCTACAGCATGCTGCAGGTAACAAGCAGAGTGAGGGGAAGGGGCAGTAGGTACCCTGCCACTGTGATAGCAGAGGACCAATTGTCCATAATACAAGTTCAGAGGATCCTAGGGATAGGACTGTACCCTTTAATATTACTGAGAAAAACAAATATTTCCCTGGTCCTTTCAAGTTAGACCTGGGTGGAAAATCCCTTCTTTACCCCAGATTGGGTAATTAGCGTGACCCTAAGCAGAATAGCAAAATCCTTTAGTTGGGGATCTCTGAGTTTTCTGAGTACCTGTAGGAGCATCAAGGTACCCCAGTCAAAACCCCTGGACTTAGCTCTGATCACTGCTTCAGAGGAACAGGTGATGAAGATGAAGTCTCCCACCCACACCCTTATATTTATTTCTAGAGGTTTGATTAAGAAAATTTAGCATATGCTTACAGCTATGATACAGCAATATGTGAACTATACAAGTTCACATAATTCACAGATTATTAGCAATATAACTATGGCTACCTCTTGTGTATATATCCGTTATTTACAATTGTTGTTATTTACCTGGTATACCATTATTAATTCAGTCTTAGGTTAAAGCTTTCTAGCAAACTGTTTATACTTTTTTGTTGCTTAATCTGAATTGCATATTTTTGCATTTGCTTAGCTTGGCATGTTGCTTCATTTAATGTCCTGCTGATGTACCATTTGTAATGCTTATCAGCTTCACATTGTGGTTATTTAGAGTTTTAAGATGACTTCAGGCCTATTGCTTAGCTGCACTTCTACAGCCTTGCTTAGGCCATTAAAGTGACTGACATTGGTGACACTGAAGATGTGAGGCCAGCCATTGTCAGGCAAAATACAACACTGAATGCTGTGATCCAGTATGGAAGTCTTTTATGTTCAGTAGTAATTTGGTTTATATAATATTTCCACTTAGGACTTGGTAGAATGAAACTGTTAAGCTGAACTCCTGCTCATCTCAAAACTGAAATTTCTTACTGCATGGCCCATTGTAAAAGACTGCTAGAAAGAGAAGTTTATGAGAGAGTTTAGTGTTTTCTTCACAACCCCCTTCAAGATATATTCTGCTTTACTGTAGCTCTTGGGTGTCAAACTCATTAGGCCCTGCGGTCCAGATGAATCACCTAGTACCAGTCTCTGGGCTGGATGAATGATGTGAGACTGGCCCTGCGGGCTGAGCTGGGTAGTCAGATCTAGGGCCTGGCCTGGCCTGGATCAGCTCATTGTGGGTTCCATATGAAGTGCATGGAGATAATCCAACACACATTGCATTTGGGTCAACCCCAAGACCCACAGGCTCCACTGTGAGCCAGGTGATAGGGTCCTTTGGTTCATATCTTTGATACCCCTGCTGTTGCTCAAATAAAGCTGACATAGCGTCCAGATGAATGCATAGCAAATCTCCAGTTCTGAGTTTGGCTCCATGTATGTCAGGTAGAAGCATAATCCTTCTCCCATGCTTTGAATATGGAGATGCAATAGTTGCACATTCTCAGATAAGGATGTGCAAGTCGGTGTAATCAGAAACCAGTGGCATTTCCCTGGTCCTGCATCTTGTATCCAGATTGCCCAAATATTTTTCTTCTAAGCAAGTGATACTTTATGTTTAAGGAGGCTGTTCGGTCACGGGAACAGAACTGCTGGGTCTGAGCCTGTCATACCTAATTGCTACATAGAGGGCTACGACCAAGTGACTGACCAGACCGCGGAACAATCCTGAATGACAAGTGACTGCTAGAATTCGGGGAGCTCCAGAGGTGGTTTAAGAGCAGCCAGAAATTGTTTGCCTAGCAACTGCAGCCTTGCCAATCTAATGCATTTCAGAACCATTATCGTAGGTCATGTTGCTACTTAGAGCAGTAATGTAGATTAACGGGGATATTCTAATGGATTTCAGGTCACTTCCCACCACCTCTGTTTACATGCTTATATTTTTAATAACGTTGTCTGAAAAAAAGTCGTAGGTGTCCAAAACGCTCAGGATTTCTTTCCTAAGTATGCACAAATTTCCTTTCCAGGCTAGTTCACATTATAGAGGAGCGGCCTAGATTTCAATATTTATCTGAAACCTATTTAAGGGACACTCTTAACTACTTTTTTTCATAAAGTATTTCAGTATGGATTTTGTTTAATAGATTCATTTATAACACTCTGATTTCATAGGAATGGTTGAAATGGAACATTTTTCTGCAGCTTAGAGATGCCTCCATTAAAATCTTCATATATTTAGAAAAAATGTATGTTCAGCAGACCTAGGGGTTTCTACACCTTGTTCTAGAAACTCATTTAAGAAAATGACATTTCTGAAGCTGTTGTAACTGACTGCCTATTCAGGCCACAGTACTTTGTTGCCAGCTTGCAGAGCAGCAGCAAAAAAGCAGTGAAACTGCTCCTTTTTCCTCCCACATACCACCATAATATTGTTGTTGAAGTAAAACTCTTCTGTGTTGATGTGATTTTAAAGAAGCTAGCTCAGCTGTGCTATGTTTTGATGTCAAGTCTTTCAAAGTCGCTTGACTCTGTCCTTGTGCATAAACCTAGGTGCATCTTTTAATGCTGTTAAAGGTATGTTAGTATAATTCTTTGTTTCTAATGTAAACTCCTAAAATATGAACAAAGAACAACTTGGTACACACAGGTAGAGGACAAGAGTCCTTTAGTTTCCTGCAAAAGCAAGAAAATAAACATTTTTTAAAAGATGTTGATGGGCACTACATTATGGGAAGATGAATTATTCTCTAGAGCAGGGGTGGGTAGTTATTTTGGGCAGAGGGCCGCTTACTGAGTTTTGGCAAGCCATCGAGGGCCACATGACAGGCAGCCAGGGGTAGATAAATATTAATTCTCTAAATTTTTTAGGGGCTCTACGGGCCGGATAGAATGGCCTGGCAGTCCACATGGCAGCCCATGGGCTGCCTTTTGCCCACCCCTGCTCTAGAGGAATCTGCAGACTATATTACCTTGTGGTGGAAAAATATTATCCAGTACTCCATCGATTGTCATAAGACGGCAGACTTGCTTCTTGTTTTACAACCCTTTAAGAATATTCCCCCGTTTTTGGCATTTTGTAACTGTGTTAAAAATAATAATACTTTATTATTAATAATAGTTTATACAAATATAAGTTAGTTTTTATCAAGCATTTTATTTTATCATGACAGTCCCTTTGTAGATGAAAAGCCAAAAGCTTTGGAACGCTCCTAGAATTTGCAAAAGTATGGAGAGCTGGTTGAGGAATTAATTATCTTCACCTTTTTGTTGTTTATCTTTCAATTGTTGTGGCATCTCACTGCAATGAAAAGGATTTTCTTGCATTGGAATAGTAACTTTTTGATGTTTCATATTGTATAAAGGTTTAAATAGTATGTGGTTTTTGTGCTCTTTTCTCTTTGCTAGAAATATAATAGAATGTAAATTCTGCCTTTCTCAATTGCTGCTTTGGGGAGGGAGGTGGGGGCTTAACCTCAGGAGAGGTGTATTGTGAGTTTTCACACCTTTGTTGCAGAGGTGGGGGTGTTTTGATTACTTAAGACATCTTCTCTTTGAAACGTTCATTAGGCATTCAAGTTGTAGATGTTACCAAAACCATGGTTTAAATAATCTAAAAATCGTACTTGCTCAGTCTTGTCTCCTGCATTGTCATAACTTCACTGGTTCAATTTATAAGGGTTGGCAATGGGTGTGACTAAATTAAAAAGTATATTTAGAGGTCTTATACACTTTCTTCTTTTACAGTTCAGTAGAACTTTTCATTTTGATTTACTCATATGAAGGCTTGCCAATTTGCACTAATTCTTGTCTTGATTTATTTTCATGAAGGTTAAATTTGGTGGAGACCTTTGTGGTAGACACAGAGCTACGGCAGTGCCTTCAAGAAGACCTTCTGCGTCGTTTTCCAGACCTCAATCGGCTAGCAAAGAAATTTCAGAGACAAGCTGCAACCTTGCAAGATTGTTACCGAATGTATCAAGCTATTAACCAGCTGCCTAATGTTGTTCAGGCACTGGAAAAACATGAAGGTAACATGCGTCCCACCTTTAAGTGTTTTATTTTATGATATATTGATAACATCAAGAAGTAGTAGGTGGTTTTCTAAATATGGCTGCCCTCTAGTCTGTTTGAGAGTAGAAGGTCTCTTAAAGGGAATTTAAAATGCGTTGCAATTCTGTAATGCCCGATAGGTGCTTTGAAATTAATTTAGAAAAGTCAATTAAAGAAAAGTGTCCCAATTACAATGTAAGCTAGAATTCTGCTAATATATTTTGTAGCTATCAGGTAGCTAGGATGGAGAATTTTCAGTTTTTTGTCTTCTGGGGAAAAAAACAATAAGACTGTCTGTAGAATCCTTAGTAAAATTTTATAGATATAAGCAAGTTATGCCATAACTTTTACTAGAAAAAGTACTGCTGCCAAACTCACTATGGTTAGCGTATTATTGATTTTTGCTTTTTGAAGGAAACTTTGTAAATATTATCTTATTCAAATGCCAAACTTAACTCACAAAGTCTTAAAATGTTGGGAGCAAAACTGGGAATGCTTTTTTTCTGCTTGTTGTTATTGTGTTGTTGGAAGCGGAATCATAGATTCAACCAAAAACAGAGCTGGAGCTAGAGAACCCCTTGAGGTCTGTTGAGGTCTTTTCAGTCCCTTGCTTAGATGAGAATTATGCTCATCTAAGCCATCCCATACAAACATTTGTTTAACCTGCACTCAAAACAAACAAACAAACCCTTCTGGTGAGACTTGCATCCTTTTTAGATAGAGGTGCACTGATACATTTGGTCCGATATCGGAACGGTACCGATATAAAGAAAATTGTCTATATCAGATATGAGCCTGATGGGGCCAATAATTTGGCTGATAAATGCCCGTGCTGCATTGGAAGGGGAGGGTGGAGGGAAGGGAATATGGGGGGCAGATCAATGACCATACAGTGAGGGAAGGAGGGGGCAGAGTCAGGCACTGCCCAGGAGCGGGGTGAGACGGGGGTGGTGGGACGGAGATGCGGCTCGTGGGGTTGGGGCAGCTCCTACCACTGCTTGCAGCCATGCCAGATTTTGCTGTGCCACTGCCCAGCCCCAGCTGAACGCCCCACCTCCACCCAAGCGCCAGGAAAAGCCAGGGCAGTGTGGGGCTAGGAGTGGTGCTGTGGTGAAATTGGGGGTGGCTGCAGCCTTCTTCCAGCACTGCTGGAGCCCACCCTGAGCCCAGCCTCCAGTAAGAAAAGGTCCATGCAGTGCCGGCTCCATGCTTCAGCCCGCACTGTACTGCACAGATGCAGGGGCATATGCCTGTCCGTCTCTGCCATGCCCCCCACCTTCCCAGGATCCAAGCAGCAGCAGGAGCTGTCTCCACCCTGTGAGCTGTGCCTCCATCCCACACCCTTTCCTCTCCCCAGCTGGGCAGTGCCTGCCCCTGCCTCTTCCTTCACCATGGGGGGCGGGATGATGTTGATCTGCTCCCCCCACACTCCTTCCCTCTCCTTTCACCACACTGGACTTACCACCTGATGGCAGCTGTATTGGATATCAGATCAGTATTGGCCGATATGCCTCCTTAAATATCAGCTGTCAGTATCAGCCCCAAACCTTCTATTGGTGTACCCCTATTTCTAGATGATCTGTTTCAGTGTTTAAGCATCTTGTGAGTTAGAAAGTTCTTTCTAATATTTATCCTAAATCTAATTTGCAGTATAAACCCTGTGTTTCTTGTCCTGTATGTATCCCTTTGACAAGGAAAGCAATTCATCCCCATTCTTTCTCAAATTTGAAGACTTACCAAATTCCTTTCAGTCTTGTCTTGTCTTCTCTTGACTAAATAGAGAAGCTCCTTTCTTCCCATTTTCCTCCTATGTCATGTTTTATGAACCTCTAATCATTTTTGTTCCTCTTCAGTTTGGCCACATCTTTCTTGCCAAAAGCCCCACAGGATACTCATGATGAGGCCTCACCAATACTTGATGAGTGTGGAAAAATCACTTTGTGAGACTTTTATGCAACACTCTTGTTCATATATTCCAGTGTGCTCTTATCCTTTTTTGAGATGCTGTTACAGCAGTGACTTATATTTAGTTTAGCTAATCCTTTATCATCCAAGTGCTTTTCTGCCTAGTCTGTTATTCCCCATTGTGTATTTGTGCATTTGACTGCTCCTTCCTAATTGTGGTACTTTGCACTTGCCCCAGTTGAATTTCATTCTATTTCAGACATTAGAAGAAAAAATAATTTAGGGCTGCGTACATGCATTCAGATGTTTTGTTTTGGTTTATTGAGCTAGCAAGGGACATGGAAGGCATGGATTCTTCTATTTAAGTGTATAGCGACGGGACTGAAAAAGGCTTTTCTTCACTTGCCTGGAGTATGCATTTATCTAAATGCCATTTAAATGGTACTCATAAAGAACACTGCCCTTAGGGCTGCTCATAGCACAGCACTTGAAACTGATATGGGCCCCTTATTTTCAAGGCTTCTAATAGCCTGTTTTGGGGTTGCTGTTAGAAGCTTTGAATATGAGGCAAGATAACAGCCACGGTATTGAGAATGTCCCATCATTTTCAAGGCTTCTAATTCTTTGCTTTCCCATTCAGTCTCTCTGGTGCCCTTAAAGGGAGTACATTCAGTTACCTAACTGGCACATAAAGTTACTGCGCAGTTCATTGGAATATGATTAAGTTGCAGAGTGGGGCTCAAAGGTTGCATGTGCCCAAGCAGTTTGTATATTTAACAGATGCAGAAAGTAGTTGTCTAATATAATGTAAACAGTAGACAACAACTCGGGATTGGCTAATGCAGTTAAGTGAATGATGCACTTATTTGGGATGCATGTGTGGAATACACTATTTCCTTCATGCCTTGCCTTTTCTGTTTTTATCCCAGTATGCTCTTTCTCTTCCTTTTACTCTTACATATGTCCTTAGTACTTCTGCTTTTGTTAAAGCTGTCCCACATTTTAGGGGATAACAGCTGAGTATGTATTTTCTGATTCCTATTAAAAAGGAATCTTATAATGTTACTTCCAGCAGGTATTTAGAAGATGTGAATTTTGTATTTCTTTTTGATTCAACTGAATGCATTTAATTCCCTAACTAAAAAATGTATTGCTGTTCCTTGATGAGAGAGAGAAAAATAGAGGAGATCGCTACACAACAAGGTATAGCGTTAGTATTAACCGGGAGATTTGCTTCTTGGTATTAGTCTAGCATGCAAGATGGTTCTTAACCTCCAAAAACTTCTGTCAACACTGAATTCTGGTTTTCTGTGTCACTATAGGAAAGAACTGATTGAGCACATCAAAAGCTGACATTTGTTTCCTTTTAAAAAGTAAATATTAAAAAAGTAAGGATTTTTTTTTTATCAGGAGCTCACTAAAAATGCCTTTATTAAAAAATAAGGTGTTACAAACTGGTAATGCAAAGCCATATTTGTATTTATGGAGGTATAATATGGAGGTAAAAGGAATTTTTGGCAGAAATGTTAAGCGTAAAGTAATTTTTATCACCCTGTTTTGGTTGCAAAAGTGTATAGTTTAGAAATGGGGAAATTGTGGACCACTCATAGGTTAAAACTTAATTCTCATAATGTCAGTTCAGGACTTTTATTTCAATCTCTCAGTTTTTCCATGCCTTGAGGGACACTGCTGAAGGACATAGAAGATAGTCATAGTAATTGACTAGGCATATTTAATTAAGAAAAAGAGAAGAAACAAATAGCAGGCAAGCATTAAGTGATGGCTACTTTGGCACAATCTCTTGCTATGTCTCATGGTGGAAAGCTTTCAGAAGTGGTCTACCATAGTACATTTAGTACCAGTACTTTTTCCCCCCTATTACAGAGTCAGGTCTGTTTATCATGTGAGGGGAAGAGGGACAGGTAAGGACAATTTATTTAAAAATTGGCAAACCTACATACCATAGAGGAAGAGGTATGTGATCTAGCTAAAGCGTATAAACATGAATAAATATTTAACTTGGTTGCTTAAAAGAAGCTAGTGAAGTGCAGCTCATGTAACATAATGATACATACCCACCAACTTGCTTTAAGGAACAGCTTTGAAATGGCTATCTTGAAGTTTAAAAATCTTGAACTAAAATTAAATCTCATTCCTTTTCTGTTTACCAAGATTAGCTTTTATACTTTATATCCTTGCAGAGAAGTTATCTGGCATACAGTTGAAAAGGTTTTTAATATCTTAAACTTTGCTGAAAATCCTCTTCAAGAACAAACTAAATATGATTCTCAGTAATACTTTCACAAATTCCATCTTACCAATGGCATTGAGCTTGCTCTGATGTCATGTTTGCCAGTACAGTACTGGTTTTGCAGGCTGCTGCTGGATGCTGCTTTCTGGCTTCATGGGTCTTTGCTGAAGTTTGGAGGATATGAGATGATGAGTTGAAGCTGAGCCAGTATTTTAATTTTGAAACTTCACTGAATGTGGAAGGTAAATCTTTCATAGGTCTCACAGGATCCAGCTATCAGCTACTGTCACCTTTTTTTATTGGCAGCACTTTCAATCCTCAGGCTGCCTTGGTAGAATCTTCTGCACATCAATATGCAGTTTCCTAAAGTACAGGCAGCAAGGTTAATTCTTTTAACTTTTGGATTATATTGTTTTTGCTTTATGGTAGAGATGTTTTCAGAAGTGTTCTGAAGTTTATATCTTAATACTTTTTGATACAGCATGCTTTCTATTAGACATAAAAAATACTATCTTAATCATTTAGTCTAGGGACAGAAGTTGCACATACACTGGTTTAAGTGATGAGAAACTGGTTTAAACCTGTAACAGATTAGAAGCTGTTTAGAAACAGCCATTTAGAAACACACAGCCATTTAGAAACACAAACCAGTTTCTAAATGGCTGAAACTGGTTTAAGATGAACCTGGCTGAATGTAGTATCAGACTTAACTGATTGAAGCCATACAGGTTTATGGAACTTCTGTCCCAGACCCCTTCCTGGTTTAAGTTAAATCAGAGTCCCCCAGCATGCTCTGCAGCCCCGGGCTGGGCTTTGCTGTCTGCTTCAGAGACATGGCATGTCCAGTCTGGGGTCTGGGAGAGGCATTAATCCCCCCTTCCCCAGCTCAGTGTGCTGGCTTCAAGCCCTACAGGACCAGACTAAGAGGTGGGAGGTGTTGGCAAAGACCTGGCACAATCATCATGTGTGTGGGCTGGAAGATGGAGCTAAGGCAGGGGTGGGCAAAATGCAGCCTGGCAGGCCATTCTAACGGCCCGCAGGGCCCCTAAAATTTAGTAAATTAATATTTATCTGCCCTGGGCTGCCTGTCATGTGGCCCTCGATGGCTTGCCAAAACTCAGTAAGCGGCCCTCCGCCCAAAATAATTGCCTGCCCCTGAGCTAAGGGAACAGGAGAGGGTCACAGACCGATTGAGCTAGTGTGACCAAAGAAAGCAGAGAACTACATTTGCATTATAAAGGAGAACTTGTAAACGGTGGGAGACTGGAATACCTAAGCAAGGACTTTCTGAATACCTGGCTGTCAGGAGATACACTGCCCTCAGGAAAATGTAAGACTTATGTAAGGCTTTCTCTGTTGTCTTGGTTGATTTACATTCCATTTTAAGTTAATCTAAGTTGTGTGCATTCTCACTGTGTTTTACTGGGTTGTATCTTAGCTTTGGCAAAGGTTTTTGGTGGTTCTGTCATGTGCTTGATGTTGCAAAGTGTTGTGTTCGATACATGTTTGCTTCAGAGAAAGGACTACTCTTGTTCAGACTTTGATGAATTCAATACCACTATCTTTTCCCCCACCCCCCTCCTCAGTCTGGTAGTGGCTGCGCCCCTCCCTTGAGTGGCAGTGGGGGTAGAAGCCTGGCAAGCACTGCCTCCTCTCCCCTTTCCCCATTGCAGATCTGGGCTGGATTTAAACCCCCACCCTTCCCCTCCTGCAGGGAGGGGTGTGTGTCTTGGAGGGCTTCTGTCTTTCCTTCCCTTTGGCAGTGGCTGGGAGGCATGCTCTAGCACCTCCCCCCCCAGCTCCGCCCACTCCCGCTTCTGGCTTGAGCCACTGTAGGCATGTGGCTGCATTTCCTGAATCAAAAGTGACTGTCTATTTGTTAATTGGTTCAATCTGCACATTTTAGACTAACCTGCGAAGACTGAATTGATTCAGCTTTGGGCTTTTTGACGGTCTGTACCTAGCCTTAAGGAAATTAAGCATGGTTTTCACCTTAAGCTGGAAGCATGACGTTTAGAAGTAACCAAATGCTTCCTTTACTATATATATATATTTTCTTTAAAATTAAATGAATGATGTCTTTAATATGTATAAAATTCCTTTCAGTAAGAAGCTATGTAAAATTAATTGTGTGAATTTTAAACTGAAGCCTTTCTCCTTGGGAAGGGAGTAGGGAACCTTGGTTTAGCTTTTTGGCTTTGGTACACATGCATCTTCTCATTGAAAAATCCTAGTAAAAGAATATGTTCTCATCCATTAACAAAGGAAAGCTCTTGGGGAAGCCCCTTCTATTTAATATTATAGCAAAATAGAAGCTACAGAACTGAACAGAGCCTGGAGTGCACTTGAACCTAAAAATATCAAGCACAGTTTTGTGGTCATGAAGATATTCTATTTGACCCTTTTCATGCCTATTGGCAGAACAGAATTTCCTATGAGTTTCTTTAATTTCCTTGAACCTCTAATTTAATAAGATACACAACCAAAAACATGCATGTGAGCTGCTAGTCCAAGCAATGTGTGTTTCCTTTATTTGATGATAAAAAAAAATCCTTTATTAAGTTTTGGGAAATACAGTGTAACGTCATAAATCTGGATATCAACAATCTGGAATTCTCAAAAATCCAGCACTTTTTAAGCTTTCCCCCTCTTCTCCCCTGGACGCAGAGGAGGAAGCTTGAATGCAGCGGATGCTGCTGCCATCCACCACCCTGTGCTGCCACTCCATGTGTGGCCTCTGCTCTGGGACTGGCTGCCACTCCTCCCTCTGCCCCTCTGCCATGGAGGGGGAAGCTTGCGGTGGCTGCTGTTGCCATCCACCACCGCACTCTGTGTACAGCTGCTGCTTTGGGACTGGCCACCACTATCCCCCCTGGTCTGTGACCAGCCGCTGCTCCAGTTTAAAAAAACCAGAATTTTCAAATTTCTGGCAGGTGCTTGGTCCCAAGCATGCCGCATTTATGAGGTTATACTGTACTTAGTCAAGTCTGCAAGAAGTCTGATACAGTAATACACTGTACCCCCTCTTGGCTCTTCAGCCACTTGTTCTAACAAGTTTATGCCTATCTCTTGGTACAGAGTAGTCAAGTTTGGCATCTCTTAGCAGCATTCACTTGCCCTTTCTCCCTAGCTTGGTTTTGTTGAGCCTGCTAGCTGCAGCTTGTTTTTAGTTTTGTGCATTCCTGATTCAATTTTTTTTCTTTTGCCTCAACAGTGTTACTTTGTAATTACTGGGGAACATCCTTGGATATGAAACTAATACGTTTTTAGGAGTCTTGAGGAGCAAGCTGGCTCTGACAAACTCCTACAACTACTACAAATAGATTTTAAAAATGTTTTCTCTGTCTAATCTATGAATCTGTCATCCATAGGAGATTAGTTAGCTGCAGTATATCTAAAATAATAATTTGAATTAAATTAAATGGATTTAATTTGTCTCTGGATTTAGCTGCCCTCGCTTAATTTTTTTTGCGAGTATGGCCTAATGATTGCAGATGTATGCGACTCTATTTATTATGTTGTAATTCAGTCTGGATCTGATTATTTTCTTATTTAGAAGAGCTTTCAACTCATCAGGAGATAGAATGTCAAAAAATGTTTTCCGGCAAATTTTGAGCCACTGCCATGTTACAGAACTTCATTTTCTGATTAATGATTAATGATTCTGGGCAAGTAGATTAAGTGTACTGTTAAACTGGCAGCAGTGACTGTTTCCCCCCCAGGGGGTTGGGGGGGTAAAGCATCTCATTGTCATTCTTCTTCTTATGGATTATTGGAAGCATTAGAACATAGATGCCAATTTTTTTAGCAGCCAAAATTACACAGGAACTATAAGACTGAAAGGAAGCTTCCTTGGTTAAGTCTAATCCCCTGTTATTGCAGGCAACTATGATATATATCGCTTTCAGAAATTAATCACACTCCATGTTAAAGTTACTTAAGGTTTCTGCATCTGCTGTTCCTGTTGGATGGCTCTTCAAAATCTGAATGCTCGGTAGGATTGGAAACCATCTCATCTCCAGTCTAATTTTATTTCTGTCCATTGTATGCCCATCTGTTCTTGTGCCAGCATTATCCTTTAGCCTAAAGCACTCTTCTCCCTTCATGTTTACCTTCCGGGATGCAAACAGAAAATAATGGTATTTTTTTTTTCCCCAGGCTTCATTTTGCTAGGCTAAAGAACCCAAAGGATTTTAAGAACCCAAAATATTTTAGTCTCATTTTATAAGCCCTTGATTCCTCTGATGGTCCTGCCTGTTCTTGGTACCTATTTTTGTTTTCATGTAATCATCCTTGAATGCTGTACCCAGAATTGTACGCACCATTCCAAGTAAGGTCTCACCAGTGCCTTGTACAGTGGCGTTCATATTTTTCAACTTTAGTTGACAAAAATACCTCATCTGATGTTATTTTTAGTATCACACTTATATTTTTTATGACCACAACATTCAGGTGGCATCACAGGATAACTAATACACCCAGGTCTCTCTCATCTTTTGTTATTTCCAGCTTATCTCAAAATTCTTGTTGTTTTCTAACAGTTCAACCTCCTGTTTTCATGCTGCAAGTTTCATGACACCTCTGCTGGTTCAGTCCTTGGGGTCGTAACATTATTTTTGTAAGATATTCCAATCCTTGTCCATATCGATGCTAATTGACTCAAAGCTGAGAGGCATTTACATTAGAACATCTGCCTTCTGTGCAGAGATGAGTCTTTGAGGAAACTCACCATTCAGATCCCTCCTGCCCAGTCCTTCCTCTTTTAGAGCTACCTGTTGTCTCCCCTTTAGCTAGTTATTTACTCAACTTTACCAGTTTTGTACTAATCCCTGTCTTCTCCCATTCAACTAATTTTCCACATGGAATTGCTTCATGTGCTTTATTGAAATCCAGATTAGATATGCAGCATTTCTTTTGTCAAGAAAAACTAGTTATTCTCTCTCAGAAGTGGGTACCCTGGCAAAATCACTTGTTGATAAACCAATGTATTTAATTCATTTTCATTTGCTGCCATGTATTCTTTCCATGCACTCTTTTCCTAAAGTCTTCCTTGTACATTACTGACATTGGACTTGAACATGTTAAAATCTATGAATTTTGCATCCTACCTTGGATGTGGAGATTTTCTTTTCTTGTCTTCACTCCCATTAGCCATCTTGTTAACTAGTTTTTGTAGTGTTTTAGGTTTATAATCTAAAGTATTAACTTGTAACTTTTTTGCAATGTGTATCATTTTAAGCTAATAGATGTAACAAATTGCTACACTGGGTATAATGACCCGTTTTTCTTAATGGCCATGATTCAGTTTATCATGGAATTGTGTTTTAAAGAAAAATAAGAGGAGTAGTACAAGAGGGTATTGAAATGAGTTAATACCTTTTTCCTTTTTTGCCTTTGGAGGTATAGAAGTCTGTTCTCTTACTCGGTATATGCATAATTCACTTTGGCCACAGTGGGAACTGGTGTGAAGGGTTATTGATAGTACATGTCCTAAAGGAGCTTATAAATGCAGCAGGTGGATGGTTTGATTTGGAGTTTCTCAATAACACTTCTTTCTCGTATTTATTCAATGCAAAGCATTATGCATTAGTAAAAAGTATGCATATAAAATTGTGATTTTTTTTTTTAATAACACCTTGACATTTGCTGACTCATACTTTTTTTTTATCTCCATATCTTAGTTTCTAGTAATGAGTGGAATGAAAAAATGGTTCCATTTAAACTAATTTAACAATGTCTCCGTGTTGATATTATGATAAACATGGATGGAATTGGTCTTTTCTTATTTTTATATTTGATTTTATTGTGAATTTAGGCATTTGGTTTCAGACATCCAGAAATGCGATCCCATTGTGTATGTGTAGGTGTTAAACTTTGGTCATTCTTTTAAAGAAAAGTTACTTTATAACTTGCTTCTCTAGTTTCAAAGGCCCTGCCTCCTCCTTTGGTGCATCACTTTTCCAGATTAGTTCAGGTCTGTCTTCCCACTATAAAATATTAGTTTCAGAAATCTTAAAAAAAACAAAAAACCAAAAGTTCTGTTGATTATCACAATTTTTATTGGAACATCAAATTTACAAACTGCTTCAGTATCAGATTAACAGGAACTTCTGGAATTAATTACATGATAATGTCACATAAACCCATGGGTATCTATTTTCTGTCATTTGCTCCTGGTTTTTTTTTCTCAACATTTTCCATATGTCAAGCTTTTAAAATTCTGCTTCTAGAAATTCAGTCACCCTCCTTAATAAAATGGTCTAACTTGTTAGCCATTAATAGATATATTTTAAAAAATCATTTCAAACCAAACCTAGGAAAAACAATAAAAGCATAGAAGAAATCTGGAGAATAAGAGGAAGAAAAACAATTTTCTTTTCTTTTGGCAGTCAAGATTCTGCAATAAAGACTAACCTCTCCCCACTCCATTCATGGCCTTGCTGAAAGGGATGCTATAGGGATGTTACACAGTGTGTTGGTACATAAGCATCTCATTTCTCTGACAGTGTGAACATTGGGAACTTCTTGCTGTGGGCCCAGAAGACTTGAATGTTACCATTTATTGGCTCTTCTGCAGTAACTGTGTGCCATATATACACTTTACCTGAGCCACCTGGAAGCTAAACTGGAATGGTTGAGTTTTCAATTAAAAAAAAAAAAAAAAAAGAATACATTACCACAATTTAGCTTTTATTTACCACAGGGTAATTAATAGGTACTGTGGAACAACTAGGCTAAGTACAGACATTTGGGAGGTTAAGTCAGGTTCAAAATTGGCTCGTCCCGGTGCTGACCTTACACTTAGAGACCTGGCCTCAGTGACCAGCAGTCAGTCCAAACCTGTTACACTTACAGAAGATCCATGCATGCAGACTGGTCTAAAAATTGCAGAACCCAGTTTAAGATAAACATGGATCTATGTAGTATCAAACTTATTTGATCTGGGTTAGACCAGTGCATGGAACTTCTGTACACTTTCCCTGTGCAGTCCCAGGGCTGGGAAAACCCAGCCATTGGCCCCAGCCCTGGGGCTGCTCTTTTCACCCCCCAACCCCTGCCCCCACTCAAGGCTATTTTTAATGCAGCTTTTTCCCTGCAGTATGTTAATCATATGCCTTTATGTTCAGGCCAGGGCCAGGCAAAATACAATCTGCAGGCTGAATCCTACCTGCCATGCCATTGTATCCGGTCCACGGGGCCACTAAAAAATTTAGAAAATTAATATTTATCTGCTCCTGGCTGCCTGTCAAAGATGACAGGAGCCAGGGGCAGCAGGACCCAGCAGCAAAGCCTGCCCAGCTCCACCCCACCCCAGCCCTCTCCTCCCTCCCGCCCTGAACCGGAAAGCAGAGGCTTCTGGCTTGGGACCATGGGGCTGTTCCCTGTCTGAATCCGCTGGAGAGGGAAATGCAGGTAAGAATGCTGGGGTGGGGGCCCACCCCTTGGGTCCTGGCTGGGCCGTCTCCTGCTGAGTTCTGTGGTCGCAGCCATGCAACCAGGAACCATGTGGTGCCGGAGCACTGCAGCGGCGGGCAGGAAAGTGCACAAAACAGTGCTGGCAGGGTCTCAGAGCGGATCGCCAGGAGCACGGGGTCCGGCACCAGCTGTGCTGGAGGGGTCCGGCGCTCCTGCTGCCTTGCCCTGGGCCCCCGCTGGTACTGGCCTCTGACACCAGCGTGGGCCCTGCGCTCCTGCTCACTGCCACTCCCCCCCATCTGCCGTTGCTTTCACCTCTTCTCTGCCTCCTATCACTGTGCTCCAGCACCATGTGGTTTTTGGCTTCATTGCTCGACTGCAGAAGCTTGGGGTCTACACTAGTACCCCGGGACCAGGAGTGGGAGGAGAGGGGTGTGTGCATGTGCACATCCATGTGATGAGGTTGGGGGTGGGGGGGGGGGAGAGACAGAGGAGCAATGAGGGAGGGAGGGGGGGAGGTTGTGTGTGTGCGTGTGTTCATAGGGTGAGTTCCACATGCACCCCCCACCATACACATGTACCCACACGCCCCCTCTCTCTGCCATTCACACAGACCCCCCCCACACAGTCCTGCCACAAACCCCATACCTACCCACACCCCCACACCTAGTCACCCCGCCACATCCTCCCCCACATCCCCACAGCCTGCCACAATGCTATACCCACCCCCCACAATATACAAGAGTAAGACTTCATTTTAAGCTATTTTACAATCACTTCTATATACACTACACAAATGCATGTAAATCAGGACAAAAATATTTTTTTAAAATCAAATTAATGAATGTTGTAGATGTTAGATTTTTAGAATATAATTTGGTATTTTTCTGGTTTCTGAGATGGCAAAATGCCTTGTTTAAAGGAGTACTTGTGGGGACAAGGGCAGGGACTTCTGGTGGCAAAGGTCAGGAGTTAGGGGGCAGGATTTTTGGTCACAAGATGGTGACCAGAAGGCGGGATATCTGTCAAGAGGTGGGGCTACGCATGCAGTCCTCGACAGCTTGCCAAAACTCGGTAAGCGGCCCTCTGCCTGAAATAATTGCCCACTCGTGCTTTAGGCTGTTTAAGTCCTCTTAAGTGGTAACTATCTGGTCTGATAACCTGTAATAGTTTTGAATACAGGTTGGAGAGTTGGAAGGCTTGAACTCTGATGTTGAGCTCTCTAGTCCCCTTTATCTCTGTCTCTTTCTGGGCCTAGAGGGAAAAGGCTTTAATAAAAAGGCATTTACCATGTATACCTAGTGTAGATGGGATTTAGCACCTTTAGCAATACTTTTACAAAGTGTTCCAAAAGAAGTAGCAAAGAATAATTCCTGTATCAGGTTGGCTGTGCACTGTTAAATGATGAAGTTAAATGAGGATAACTTTCTAGCCACATGTGCACATTTCTTTTTTTTCCTTTTTACCTATCTGAAAAATAATTAATGGATCCTGGCAGCCTAGATAATGTAAGTTTTTGACATGTTTTCAGCATAATGCTGACCATGAAGATCTGCATAACTCATTATGTTTAAAAAAATGACCATGTCTGCAGATGCCCCCCTTTTAGTTCATATCTGTGCTTTTGCTTTGCAGAAGTCCCATGAACGTGGTGTTGAGAATAGTTTCTGGAAAGGTATCCTAAGAAAACTTCCCACCTAGGTAGGGGAAGCCTGTTTCCTTTTCCAGTCTTTTCAAATCTTGCACTAATGAGCATTGAAGAGACAGGGAGGCAGAACAAAGAAGAATTGGAGAGTATCAAGAGGCCATCTAGTTTGCTACCTTCATAGATAGAAGTTCATGCAGAAAGGAGGCTCTTAGTTATCTTATTAGAAGTGAGCTTTCCAAAGCTGGATACATTTCAGTATTTGTTACTACCCTGCATCACTTAACCAGTTTTGAGGGGCATATAAGAAGAACTAATTTAATTTACCATTACCACAGACATGCCTTGAAGATATATCGTCCATTGTTTCTCAGGAAGATCACTCTATGTAGCAGGTAAAATACTATCTCTTGAAGAAAATTTAGACTTTTCAGATGCATTCCACCATACTGAAAGCTGGGTGCTTAGAGGGGTTGAAATGCTAGATGCAGCAGCCAAAACATTGAGGATTAAAGCATACTGCTGCTTGCCTCTCAAATCCCAAAGCAATTAAGAGATGGAAGAATCATGAACCATTGTGCTTCATGAAAATGGCATCTCTCCAAATAACTAGGGTGAAAAGATGGGATGCATTGTGTTCCTATGAGATTAACAAACCTATTTCCTTTTAAATTGAGGGAAAAGGATCAAATTGTAAAACAGATCCCTGTAGGGAATAACTGGCTAACAGCAGCCCCTTCTTTAAATTTAGGGTATTCTGGCTCAAGCATTTGATGGCAACTGCAGTACTGTTACAGGGGAGAAGAGTAGTCCCTTCAGATAAATGAATCTTAGACTAGTGGTTCTCAATATTTTTAGATTAGAGGCACCCCTCCAGAACCTCATAAATTGAGCAGTACCTCATTAAAAAAATAATTCTGTTTATTGTTATATAAAAAAATAAATCGCTGTTTTAGACCATTAAGGGCAAGTAGGCTGGTTATTGTTCAGTTATTAACATCAGTGTCATGTAAAGGGTGAACTGAAGCAAACTTCTTGAAGGGGAAATCAGGGATCTTTCGAAATAGGTGTCAAAGGAAGTAGGAAGTTCTGATGATAGTACCTAGTGTGGTCTTCACCTGTTTATGTCTGGGTCTTACCTGGGTCTAGGTGCATATTTAATCTGTACTGCGCTTAGTTTCATGGGTGCTGAGTACGTGGGGGCCTGAGGGCTCTGGACCCCTCGGGAAGAGTGCCGTCACCAGAAATGTATGAAGCTTTCCACATGTCCGTCATCTTGCCCCTCAACCCCCCACCCAACAAAAATTAAAAGTTGGTGCCTATGCATAGTTTACCTGCTGCATGTTGAAGAGTTTTTTGTGATCATTCATGTAGTCAGTAACACTATCTTTATTTGTTGTGATTAAATTATAATTTGAGTGGTTGCAAAAATGTAAATGCTTATTTACCAATGTCAAGTGTTGACAGCTGGGTGTTGTATAGGCATGCAGCTGCAGCCCTGGGAAAACGTTGCTGTCACAGAACTATTAATGTCTGCAGATGTTAATAGTAAACCAGTAGTTGCATCTTACAATAATCCACAAGTGGTAAAATGTATACATACTACATACACAATATATTTGATTTAAAAATACTGTGGATATTTGTGTTTGATCCATTGAATCTCATAAAATTATTGTGTTTTGTATTACATACATGGAATAGGTGTTGCCAGCAGCTCCAATTTAAGTTGCACCTTTTTTGGGAATGTTTCAATGTATTGACTTCCCATTTGGTATTCATTTTAACAGAGTTAAAGCAGGATAGTGAGGAGGGGATATGTTCTAAAATAGAATTTCCCAGTGATGTGACTCAGACTTCAGGCAACTTGTAGCAAACTGTCTAAATTTGAGGATTTGGGGGCAGGGGGCTGGACTTGATGATTTTCCGAGGTCCCTTCCAGCCCTAATGTCTATGAAATCTATGAATTAGCTGTTAGAAAACCACATTGAGTATGGATGTTTGAAATTTTTCCATGTATTACATTTTAAGAAATTGGTACCTTTCAGAAGTTTGAAGTCTTATCCAAAGGATTTTTTTGCTCAGCCTTCTCCCTAGCAATATTGTGGTCAAATAGCTGAAGTTCACGTTATAACCTTTACCTACATGAAGTTCTGTTCACGTTCACAGTTAGTTAATTAATTGATAGCACCAAACATGACATAATAGAGGTATACCTGATTTAGCTCTTGAGAAAACCTGTCAGATGACATATAAATAGAAACAGTTTCTGGAATAAGTAGAGTCCGTAAAGTAACAATTATCATCAACTTTTTCCTGGGAACTGCTGAATTGTACACTGGTGCTATTTTGTCTTGAGCACACAAGAGTTCAACAGAATATTTAGAAAATATACAGGTTATTATGATGGCTTACTGTCTCTTTTGTTCTTTGACAGGAGTGCACCAGATGTTGTTGTTGACAGTGTTTATAACACCTCTTCATGATATCTACTCTGATTTCTCCAAGTTTCAGGAAATGATAGAAACAACTTTAGACATGAGTAAGGTATGGAACAGCTTATTGACTTAATGTGAAATTTCATGTTGAACTGTAGTGATCTGATCCAATTTGAATAAGAAACTTAATATTTGAGCCATATATAAAAACAAACAAACCCAGACTTTTTGTTACAACAAAACACTAGCATGTCAGGGTAGTCTCATGGGCATAGGTAGAATCTTACTTGAATTGGGGATCTGGGAGGAAAGTAAATTTAGATGAATTATCTAGGTAGAAAACAGGCATTCCTAATTATTAGTTTTAAATTTAAAATACTAGGTAGTTTTCACAGGGGACCTTGAAAAGGATGGGAACTAGGTTCAGTACCTAAGTGTAGTTTTTAAATTAGCTTACAAGAATAGTTCAATTCAGGTTCACTTACCGTCCTTTCTTGTAAAGACATTAGAGCAGCTGTTGAGTCCCTCAAATTGCTCTGTAGCATAACTTGCTGCAGTTTTTCAAAGTGTACGTAAATATTTTGCATAAGTACTTATTTTTCTCATCATATGTTTTGTGCAACAACCCATCTTGACCTTGGAGTGGTCATGTCCTCTGAAGTATTCTGTAGTTTTGCCCAGCTGATAAGGATTCAGTGCACTGTGAAGCTTTGAAAACCTTAAATTCATAGGCAGGTGACTTTTCATTTCAAAGTCAGAATAGAGGATATGGCAAGAATTGTTTGGTGGTGGTTGTATTGACTTTTCCCAATTGAAACATTTGAATTATATCTTTCTCTTCCTAAATTAAACACAGATTTATAAAGAGCTCTTGGGGAGCCAGCAGCAAACTGAGCTGTAGAAATGGAATGCAGAAGTTTTAAGTAAAAGCACTTTATTTTATGCACATGAATGTACTTGCATTAAGAGCTAAAGCTCTATAGCATTGGTTCTCCAACTTGAGCAGTAGCAAATGAATGCAACATACATTTTAAAAAATGAGAGAGGAATTTTAAAATCTCATTTAAAAATGTGCTCCTACTGCATTCACATAGTTGAGGATTTTTCCAAGGATAACTTCTCCAAAGTAGCACATTGCTCAGTGTAACTCAGATGACAGTGACCATGACATGATAAAATTCAAGATCCTAAGAGGAGGAAGCAAGGAGAGCAGCAGAATAAGGACACTTCAGAAAAAGAGAATTTAACAACCTTAGGGAACTGGTGAGCAAGATCCCCTAGGATGCAATTGTGAGGGGAAAAGGAGGCCCTCTTAAGGGTGCAGGAAGAAGCTATCTCAATGCAACAGAAGGATGAGAAGTACAACAGAAGTCCAGTCTGACTAGACAGGAATCTCATTGATAATCTCGTGGTGGGGCATGGTTTCTACCATTGCTTGCACCCCAGGAAGGGGTGTGTGTGTGTGTGTGTATGTGTGTGTGTGTGTGTGTGTGTGTGTGCCCCCCAGATCTGTGCAGGTGGGTGGGCTGCATCCGGCACTGTGTGGCTCTTTTTGGTGGGGGCTGGGCTCAGAGCAGGCACCAGTGGCACTGGGAGCAGCTGCAGCCCAGTGGTGGACCTACAGGGGGGGTTGGTTGGTTGGGGGGGGGAGGGGAGAGAGCCATGGTCCCTGAGTGCTAGCCTGGGGCGGTGTGGATCAGGCCCTTCAGAGCCGGGTGGAGAGGCTGCGGTGCCCCTCGCATTTGGTGTGTAGCCCACCTGGCAGATTGTAAGTTTCTTTACCTGTTACAGCTGGAAATTTCGGCCATCACCCTTCCCCCTGCGTCCAAAGTGCCATGCTGTTAAGTTCCCCGCAGAAGTGCCGTGGGACGGGAGAGGGGGGCCCACACAGGCTGATTTGGCCTGGGCCTTGCATCCTGCTCAGATTGTCCATATGGGGGGGGTGGGGGGGGTGCAGAAATGCAGGCATTGGTTCCAGGGAGCCAGAAACCTACGGTATGCCACTGCTGCAGCCACCCCGGGTTTTGCCGCCACTGCCACCAGCCGCCTGGCACAGCCTCAGCTCTTCCCAGCACGTGGGTGGAGGCAGGACATGGCTGGGCTACGCCTGGCAGCACGGTGCTACAAATGGAGCTGTGGCAAAATTTGGGATGGCTGCAACCCCTCCCAGTGCCGCCAGCACCCGCTCTGACCCCAGGCACCCCCAAGAAGAGCTGTGCAGTGCCGTCTGCGGCCTGTTCTGCCTGCCCTGTGCAGATCCAGAGGGGCACACCCATTCCCCGTCCCTCACCCCCCATGTCCTCTTGGGGTGCAAGCAGCGGCAGGAGCCGCTCCCCTCCACGAGCCACAGCTCTGTCCTGCACCCCTGCCCCACCCCAGGCAGCCCCTGCCCTCTCCTTCCCTCACTGCAGGGGCTTTGATCTGCCTCCCCACGCCCCTTCCCTTCCCTTCCCTCTCCCCTTTTGACTTACCAGCTGAAGGCAACTCTCCATGCTGCCAGCTCTGCTCCGTGCTGCACTGCAGCTGTGTGCAGCATGGGCATTTATTGGCCAAATTATCGGCCCCATTGAGCCAATATATGATACAGCAAATTTTCTTGATATTGGTACCAATCCAATATAGGACCGATGTATCGGTGCATCTCCAGTCTCATAGGCTTGTGGGGAGAAAATTAGGAAGGATGAGGTATGATTTGAGAAGCAATTGGCCGGGAACTTAAAGGACAGTAAAAAAGAATTCTATAGTTATGTTGCAAGAATTCTACAATTATGTTGTGAGGAAGAGGAAAACCAAAGGTTTTCCGCAAGAGAAGGTTGAGAGGCGACCTTGTAGCTGCCTATAAGTTCATCACGGGGGCACAGAAGGGAATTGGTGAGGATTTATTCACCAAGGCGCCCCTGGGGGTTACAAGAAACAATGGCCACAAGCTAGTAGAGAGCAGATTTAGACTGGACATAAGGAAGAACTTCTTCACAGTTTGAGTGGCCAAGGTCTGGAACGGGCTCCCAAGGGAGGTGGTGCTCTCCGCTACCCTGGGGGTCTTCAAGAGGAGGTTAGACGAATATCTAGCTGGGGTCATCTAGACCCAGCACTCTTTCCTGCTTATGCAGGGGGTCGGACTTGATGATCTATTGAGGTCCCTTCCGACCCTAACATCTATGAATCAAAGAAACCATACATCTCTTACAGAATGAGGCAGGCAATCTAGTTATGGATAAGGCAGAGAAGGCTCGAGTATTTAATGTAGGGCTGTCAGTTAATTGCAGTTAACTTACAAAGTTAACGCAAGTACAAATTAACGCATTAATTTTTTAATTACATTAATTGCGCACATTGCTTTGACCAGAGGGGTGGACCATCCAGAATTTGTGTGCACAGCCCTGACCCCAGCCCACCCTGAGCCTGCTCCAGATTCACTTGCCCATGCTGAGCAGCACCAGCAGCAGTGGTCGGGCAGAAGCTGCTGTTTGGCATGGAGGGAAAAGCGGCTCCTCACCCTCACCACTGCTGGAGCAGGTGCAGGGCGGGCTAGGGTCGGGGATGTTCACACGGGTTCCAGCTGCTCTGCTTCGCCTGGGGCAAGTCCAGAGTGGGATGGGGTGAGTGGGGGGTCAGGGCTAGGGCTGTGGCAGGGAGGAGCCACAGGGTGCATGGGCTCCATGCTGTTGGGTGGGGGCTGCTGACTGTTGCTTAATTGCAACTAATTGACTTTTTTTTAATCTTACAATTAATTGCGATTAATTTTTAAAATTGTTTGTCATCCCTAATTTAATGCCTTTTTTATTTCAGTCTTCACAAGTAGGGACAGCTACCAGCTGACTAGTGCGTTTGGTAGCAAAGATGGGGAAGGTGTCAAACAGCCTAGGGTGAGGCTGGCCAACCTGCAGCACATGTTGTAAGTGGCACGGGTGGTTTCTGTATGTGCTATGTGGCAGACCAGCAGGGCAGAAAACAGAGCAGCAGATTGGGAAAGGGTGTTGGAGTGGCATACTTGCCACAGAGTTTGGCCCCCACTGTCCTAGGGTAATAGCAGAACAGATTGGGGGTTATTTAGAAAAGCTAGCTGCTTTCAAATAGGTAGGGCTGCATGTGATGCATCTTAGGGTACTGAAGGAATTGGCTAAAGTAATTTTGGAGCCATTGGCTATCCTCTTCAAGATCTTGTGGAGGTTAGGTCAAGTCCCAGGTGACTGGAAAAGGGCAAATATAGTGCCCATCTTTAAGAAAGGAAAAATGGAGGGTCTGGGGAACTACAGACCAGTCAACCTGAACTCTGTACCTTGAAAGAACATGTTGCAGGTCCTCAAAGAATGTATTGTGTAGCACCTAAGGGAGAGCAAAGTGATTGGAATAGCCAATGAGGATTTACCAAGAGTAAGTCATGCCTGACTAACCTGATTTCACCTAGGATAAGGTGATGGGTTCTGTGGATGGGGTGAGAGTAGCGTGTGTAATATACCTTGACTTTAGCAAGGCTTTCAACACTGTCCCTCACAACTTTTTAATCAACAAACTAAGTGACTAAATAAAAGTACTGTAAGGTAGATAAAGGATCTTTGTGCTCAGTGAGTAGTCATCAAGTAGGTTGGGAGGAGGTTTTAAGTGCGGTTCCCTCCGGGGCCTGTCCTGTGTCTGGTACTGTTTAATATCTTCCTTAATGATTTGGATGGTGGGATTGAGTGCGTGCTTAGCAAATTTGCAGATGATGCCAAATTCAGTAGAGTTGCACACACTTTGGAAGGTAGATCTAGGATCCCAAATGAGCTGGATAGACTGGAGCAATGGTCTGCAGTCAGCCAAATGAAATTCATCAAGGACAAGTACAAAGCACTTGGAATGAAATAAGTGCATGCAGAAATACAGACTGGAAATGGCTGGTTAGGCTGCAGTACTGCAGAGAAGATCCTGGAGGTTACAGTAGACCAGTGGTTTTCAACCTTTTTTCATTTGTGGACCCCTAAAAAATTTTGAATGGATGTGCCAGACCCCTTTGGAAATTTTGAATGGAGGTGTGGATCCCTTTGAACTTGTAACTGTGTATTTGCATACTTTTGATTTGATCATAATCATCTTTTTTGAACCCCTTGGACATGGTTTGTGGACCCTCAGGGGTTTATGGACCACTGGTTGAAAACCACTGCAGTAGACCATAAGCTGAATATAAGCCAACATCATAGTGGGCGCATCTGCACGAGATGCTATTGCGCAGTCGTTACTGCTCATTTATCTAGTACAAAGAATGTATTGTGTAGCACCTAAGGGAGAGCAAAGTGATTGGAATAGCCAATGAGGATTTACCAAGAGTAAGTCATGCCTGACTAACCTGATTTCACCTAGGATTAGCTAGTAACCGGAGTTACTGCACAGTAGCACCAGTGAATGTTTTCTAGGTGATGCTACAGCACAGTAGCCTACTGTACAAGAGTGTATTAGCACTGTCCATGCTGTGATGAGGTACTGCACAGTATTTTTCAGCTATTGTGCAGTCAGCGTCTCCTGTAGATGCACCCACTGTGTTGTATCAACAGGTGTGTCACTTGTAAATCAAGGGAAATGATTCTTCCACTCTGTTCAGTGCTTCTGAGGCTTTACCTAGAGTACTGTGTCCAGTTTTGGGCCCCACAGTTCAAGAGGAATTTGGAGAGGGTAGAAAGAGTCCAGCTGGGAGTGCAACAAAAGTTACTGGAGGCCTACAGAAAGGCTAAAATAATCAGGGTTATTTAGTCTGGAGAAGAGAAGACTGAGAAGGAATGTGATAAGTCTTCAAATTCCTGAAGGACAATTTATAGGGAGGGTAGAGATGTGCCCATGGCCTGTGTCTCTGTGGCTGAAGGGGAGAAGACTAGGAGAAGTGGCCTTAAGCTGCAGCAGAGCAAGGTTTACTTGGAGATTGAGGAACTTTCAGACTATAAGGGTGATCAAGCGTGGGAACAGGCTACCTAGAAAAGTTGTGGACTCTACCTGTGGAAGTTTTCACGAGCAGCTTGGACAGACATTTGGCTGGGATGGTTTAGTTAGGGCTGATCCTGCTGTGAGTAAGGGGCTGGACTAGATGAGTGGCTCTCAACCTTTTTTGTACCAGCACCCATTTGTAAACATTGATGTCCAGTCCTGACCCAGTAAATAGCTTAAGTAAAAAACAGGCCCCCAATCCTGCTGGTGCCCCTCACTCCCAACCCACTGCCCCCAGCCCCACAGTGTGTGGGGCAGGGGGTAGGTGTGTGGAGCAGGGGAGGTGCACATACCCCCCCGCCCTTCCTCCCCAGATTTGTATGCCCACAGCAGACATGGGGCTGAAGTCTGGTCGGATTGGTACAGGCAGGAGCCACCTCCATGGCTCAGCGGTGAGGACCCAGTATGGGAGAGCAGAGCTGGGTGGTGAGACTTGTTGCTGCAGCCACCATTGCCAGGATCTGTGCGCCAGCTGTGCTGCCAGCAGTGTAATGGATGGGAGGGGGCCTCACTGCCCTCACCTCCTTGCACCAAGAGTCATTAATGAGCTGCCACCCGTGCTTCCTGCTGCCCCACCTCTCCGGGGTAGAGTCATAACCTGAGGGGAGCGGCAATGGCAGCAGGAGCTGGGCCATGGCAGCAGGGTATTGCCTGATGCACCAAGCAGCTGGCATCAGGAGGAGTTGAGGGTTGTGGCCTCCTCATCTGGTACTCCTTGTGCTGCTGGCGGCATGGCTGGTGCAGCAGCTGGAGCAGGGGTCCTGACAGTAGTGGCAGCAATGAGTCTCGTTGCCCTGCTCCACCCTCCTGTGCTGGGTCCTGCCCAGTGGGCTGTGACAGTAGCTTCTGATCATGCAGGTCCAGCCAGGCTGCACCCTGGTGCCATGTGCGGGTACTCAAATCTGGGAGGTCACGTGCCCCACCCTCCTGATGTGTTGCATGTGCCCCCCCTGCTCACCTAGCATATCGTCTATGTCCCCTGCCCTGTAGATTTACCTGCGGGGAGCTGCAGAAGCTGCTTTCCACACTGCCTGGATGCCACGTGCCTGTGTGCGCACACATGCATGTGGCACCCCCTGCCTGATCACCTTCCTTCCACTCTCCCAAGCACCCCTGTGCAGACAGGAACTCTGCCAGCCTGCAAGGGGAAACCCAGAGTTTCCCATGTTTTTCTCCTTTCAAGGAGAATCTGTTTTTAAAGTTCGATCCATTTTTAAAGTTTGTTCACAACTGTTTCATATATTCTTGCGACCCACTTTTGGGTCGTGACCCATGGGTTGAAAAATGCTGGACTACATGGTCTTGTGAGGTCCCTTCCAGCCCTACTTTCCTAAGTTCATATTAAATAAACTACTCACATACTTTATGTATAGTAAGTTACTGTGCTTTTTTTTTTTTTTAAAGGTGAGTTTATGTATAGCTCTGTTGCTACACTATGTTAAACTGTCAGATTGATCTGCTAATTAATTTTTATTAAGTGACACCTAGATGTCTCGATGAAAATTAGAGCCCTAGAATTTATAATTTTATGCTAGTTGGAGACCATCTGTTTATGTAGTTGTATGTCTTGGGACTCTTGTTTTCTTATCTAAACCAAAGGCTTGTCAGATAAGCCTTTACCTTTCAGGGCTCATCTCTTCAGATCTTTTTTCAGCTTTTTTTAGATAAGTGTTTTTACTGCACTTCAAACCAAAATAATTACTTGGATATTTTTAATGATGCCCTATAAAATGTGTCATGTTGGATATGTTTTAAAGGCAGCGGAGTTAATTAAACCGGCTATTGATTAGCCAGCTGTGGATTTACTGAACAGTAAACTTTCCTCAGAATAAGCATTAAAATTTTAACCTCTTGGCTCTGCTAGATTCTTATAGGATTTAAATAAAATGTCCAACTCTTTAGCAGAGAATAGAGTACGATAGACTTACAAGTTGTCATAGCAACCAAATTGTATCACAAATCCATTCAAAGTAAGCTTCCTAGGGTAGGGATCAAAGATCATTATTTGAAAACTGCCACATATTTGCAGTTCCGTATAATTTAGTCATTTAACTAGCTGTATTAAATGTTAATAATGTTTTCCCTTCCTATCATTAGTTATCACTTTCCATAGACTTGATGTATGTGGTTTTGACTGTTCTATGAAAGTATCTAGTGTGTGGTGCTGTATGGAAGGGTTCAGTCAAAATTAGTTTACATATTCTTTGATTCTGCAAACACCTAAACACCTGTAAATGTATCCATCTGAATAGCCCCATTGAGAAGACTTCAGTGAGTCCACTCATTTGAGTATAAATGTATTCCTGTACTTAATTGCTTGCAAATTTAGGGTATTAGGTTGGTATTTATCCATCTGTTTAAGTATTTTAATTTTATACCTTTTCAAATTACTGGAGAGAAGTTCAGAAAAAATAGATTAAGGGCCGGATCCAAATTGTCCCTCTAGGTGCGTAAGCATTTTACCTACTAACATGTCACGGTATCTAATGTCTTTACCTCTGGAAGGTGATCAAAATAGACAGGGTGAGATGTGTAGAGTTTCTGGGCTGTAAATGAGGAGATGTGAGTGCCCCCTAAGGGTGATTATGACCTCACTTGTTACACCTGATGATAAATACTAGGGGTAGAGATGTGTCTGAGCTCCTTTTCCTCAGAGTTCAGACATTTGATTCGGGGCTACAAGCAAGGCACATCTGGCACCCTGGACAGCCAGGCTGTTCAGAGTGGCAGGCACCTACCTGAACCAGAACATCTTAAAAGACAGGCACATTAAGTGCAGAATAAAGTACAGCACTCCCCAAATCATTCTTAAACAAAGTGGGCAACATCTTGCTCAGTAGTCTAGTAGGAAGCTCAGTTCTGTGGGGGACACCTGGATGCTAGGCCTTCTTTAGCTGAGTGGGGGACAAACCCAAATTTCCCATCTTACAGAGTGATCTAACCACCAGGCTACAGGCTAGACTGAGAAGAAGGTTCCCCTCCACTGCTTCCAATGAAATCGAACTTTTGGGCAGCTAAGAGTGCAAGAATCATGAGGCTAGGACAAGAGCAAGTGAGGGAGGGATCATGATCCGTTAGCTGAATTAGGAGGGAACTTTCTTGGGGGAGGGAGCATTGGTCCAGCCATGCTTATGCTTTGCTTTTTTATGCGAGCAAAGTGTTATATGCGTTTTCCACTGGAGTATCTGGAACAAGGGACCTTAGTGGTAATGTCACAAGTAACAAGCGAGGGAAATGTGAGATGGTTCCTGCCATTGTGGATTAAGAGGTTTGCCCGGTGCTGACCTTGTTTGGGCCAGGGTAGAAATAGCTGCAGCTTGAGATCAATCAGAGCCCCTTGGGTGAGTGAAATTTTGTCTTGCAGGTAAATTTACCTTACAGTGGAACTGTTGCAAGAGGGTCCCTCTGAGAGCTTTAGGCCCCATCAGCCAATGCCCAGTTCTGTCTGGCAATGTACCAAGCCATTCGGGACTGTGTGCAAAATGGCAGCCTAGCAGACTTCCTTTATGGGGAGAGGGCAGGGGTGATTGTCCTCTGCTTAGGCTCAGGCAGTTGTTGAATTAGAGAATTAAAGCTTGAGTGATGAGGGGAGCCTTGCAAGAGGGTAGGAATGTTTGATGCATGTTCTGGCCCTTGGATCCCACCCCTTGTTTTGCTAGGCCTTTTATAAGCACCCTGAGCAAGGACTTGGACTTGCAGAAGGGCCAGATTTAGCATCTGACTTTACTGTTGACCTCTAGCTCATCACAGAGGTAGAGAGGAGTCATCTTCTTCATCCTAAAATTGTACTTATTCCAGGGCTCAAACAGCTGTCTCCCAGAAGCCTGAGGTGGTAGCCTTATCACACAAGTGACATGTTGCCCAATGAGAGATAATTCTCAGGTGCTGCATGAAGCTGGCTACCCCAGAAGGTCTGGGTGCATGAGCTGCCTGTCAGCTGCTGGTCTTGGTCTTGGCTCTTTGTGGGTATTTCTAGTAACACCCTCACTGATACTGCTACACTGACACAACAGCTGCTTTTCAAAATTTAGGACAAACCCTGGCAAGCCATTCTTCTTGCCATCCATTTCAAGAAAGGGCTTTTAAAATAAATATTACCCTTATGGGGAAGTTTCCTCAGGAAATACTGGGTCGGAGTCCAGCACTGTCTTTCACAAGTCTTGTGTGTTCCCAACTGGCCATTAAAAATCCCATAAACCATTGTTTCAGGTGATGGTACTGGGAACTGTGTGTTGGGCATTTAGATAGCGATAAAGGCTGAAACTGCAACTTAGGCAGCATGGTCAGCATGGGCACATTGTACCGCTGGTATTTTCCAATTTGTTTTCTTACCAAAGGTTTGGTTCTCTAGTGTAAGTACAGAGCCAGTAAAGTAAAGAATATTGATGCCGAGGTACTGGTGGACCAGTATGGGACTAGCAGCTCATATTGCATATGCTGCATTGTGAAGCTTCATATGGGAACTTATTTTGGTGGCTATTTAGCCTTTTAAACGTGAAATACTTAATATAGAATCTTAAATCTCTAGATTGCATTACCAGTTCCAACTGTGAAGTCACTTTAAAATGGCCTAATATGACTACAGGGAACCTATGTATTGTGCAGCTGTACAGAAAAAAAGACATGGATTTAAGTTGAGTGGAGGTCCTTTCTAGCCCTACCTTTTCCTGTGCTTATGTTGGACTATGGGTTTTGGCTGATGAGCAGGAAAGTGCCTTTCCATAACCCTGTGGAGTATTCCTTTGTTAGAACTTTTGTAGAGAAGCAGAAGCTCCTCGTTTTAGAAAACTTCCTGGTTTGTAACCCCTTCCCCCCACCCCTCCAATACTTGTTTGTTGTCTATCTCTAGAAGAGAAATAAATCTAGGATGTTATGCAGAATGAGAGTCATGTAACAGTCTTTTCATCGCACTTGGCAAATTTGTCTGTTTGCTAGTACTGAGCTTTGTGTATATTCAGATAAATCAGTCTATCTTGAAGGTAAGTGGATCTGTTAGATCGGTAATTTTTTGCCTGTATGAAGAATGATGTATTTGTATTAACAAGCAGATGTTTGGGGGACTCATTTGCTTTGTGGGTGAATTAGTCAAATTCCAGTCAACCAAGGATATAATCTAAGGTGCACATTAGTGAATGATGAAATGTACCACAAAAGATTAAACAAATCGAAATAAATGAGCAACATCTAATTAGTGCATAATTTGTGTCATAACACTTTTCGATTGCTCTTTATATTTATATTAATTATTTCACTCTGTTTTCCAGGTGGAAAACCATGAATTCCTTGTAAAGCCTTCTTTTGATCCTAACCTGACAGAGTTGAGAGAGAAGATGAATGAAATAGAGGAGTCAATGCAATCTTGTCTTAAGACAGCAGCTAGAGAGCTAGGTATGGTGGGGTAAGATTTTCTCTGGGATCTACTTCCTTTGTGAAGTGTTTCGAAATCTACTGATGAAAATTGATATGTAAAAGCTTGGTACTGGTATCTAAGCTGGTCGGTGGAGACTAACAATGATTTTAGGCCCAGATTATTTTTTAACAAGGGTAATGTTCCACAGGTAACCAGACATGGCTCAGGAGACTGCCCAGTTCATCTGCCATTAATGTAACTTCTTCTAGCCATCTCAATTTCTTTTTAATTTAAATTCCATGAAAACATGAATCTTATCTTGTCCATTCATTTAGGTGTCAGTTTTAGAATGGATAGTTTTGTGTGGTAAGAAGGTACACATCAATGTACCTTCATTGGCTGAATTCCTTTGAAGCATACCTAAACATTTTACAGGCTAATATTTATTGTGTAATACAATCAAGATGAGGTGGTGGATTTAGTCAGTGATAGTCATCTGCTTAATGAAAAAAGTAGCAGAGAAAATTGGCACGGCTTATAAAGTATATTAATGTTTGAGATGATGTTCAGTTTTTTTTCACAATATGGCTTTGCTCCCATGAACTTGTCTCTCCGTTTTTGAAGGTTTCAAATGTACCCTACATAGATGGTATTCACTATTGCGTGTGTGCATCTGCAGGTGTGCATCTGTACCCTTCCTTGCAGTATGAAAAGCATGAAGGATCATACCTGCCTGGTCACCTACTTCAGTCTGTAGCTGAACTTGTTGTGTTCAAAAGATGGCACGTAATTTATCTTTAGGGACCTACCTAAATTGTGACTGAAGTTAGCGGTGCCTTTAATCTCATTTAGTTGCCCCCCCCTCCCTTCCCCTCCCCTCGGAGGCAATTCACAGAAGTTTAGGGCTGGAAGAGACCTGGTGAGATCATTAGGTCCAGTTCCCCTGCTCTGGGCAGGAAAGACTGCTGGGGTCAAATAATCCCAGCAAGGTGTGCATCCAAAATTAATGAATACTGTGGTTTTTGCCTCTTGGCTGCTGGGGGCGTGGGGGGTGGGCCGTGAAAAGGATGAGATCTTCGGGTGAGATTTTAAAGGTACTGTCACAATTTAGGTAGGTACCTACTTTGGCTTCTTTGAACTGATAATAATTAAGCATGTCCCCAAAAACCCCCTTCATGTGACACTTAGTTCTGCTGCCCAATATAATTTAAAGTGGCAAGTAAATTAACAATGTTCAGAGAATGGAAATTAATAAATATAGATAACACAGTGATACGTACTCATTCTTCTCCTCCTCTCCCACCTTCCCTCTATCCAAAGGGTTGGAGGCTAGCAAGAGCATCAAACTGGAGTCCAGTTCACAGTTAGGGCATCACTTCCGAATCACCTGCAAAGAAGAGAAAGTCCTCCGGAACAATGCAAAATATAAAATCTTAGACACCCAGAAGAATGGTGTGAAATTCACTAACAGGTATTTGAAGTGTCAGCTATTTCTTAGGTCTGTTAGGTCAGACCTGATAGATATCCTTTTTGGTTGTTTTTGGCATAACAATACTGGTGCCATATTTAGGTGTTGAAGTTCTTGCTTTTCTTCTGCCTCTTTTATTTGCAAAATGAAACATTGAGTGAGATTGCTAAGTGGGGAAAAGAAGCAGAAATGCATGCATACTGGCACAACCACACTTCCAGCCTTCCCCATTTATACCAACTACTTTGGCTGCTTTGATTTTGTAAGCATCTGTGCTTAGCCTGCAGCCATCAGCGTGTTTCCTGCCTTCATTGTAGCAGTGCATGTATTTCTGTAGGCTGCTGTACAAAACAGCCATTTATACTTGTTCCTGAACAGAACATAGCTGACTGTTGGTAATCCCCTTTCTGTTCCTTAGTACACTTGGCTGAATAAATTTTCTATTTGTGCACATTAGCTATGACCTGACTGTGTACCTGTGGCTGTTGATGATTTACATTTAAAGTAACAAGCTGTCGCTTGATCTGCTCTATTCTTAATGCTGTTCCAAGCATTCTTCTAGTTTACTTAAGGAGCAGAATGCTTGGAGCAATAGTGTGCAGCAGGTCAAGTTTGAGATAAAAGCTCTTTCTCCTTTGGACAAAGTGTCAAGTGGTGTGAGGTTAATTATGATACGCTTTTCCTGGTTAGTGAAATGGGTCTTAACTGATAGATCTGTATGACGAACTTTGCACCCAGTGCAAGCTGGTTTCAAGCTAATTCTATTAGTATCTGTTAGTCACTCACTTTCAGGAGCAATAAATTCTCTGCTTTGAAAAGAGGCATGAGCCTACTGGCTAAGTATACTTTTGCACCAGTTTTTTTAGTTATGGTCTAGATAGGCCTACAAGGTCTGTTGAAGTACACTGGGCAAGGTATGTTGGCTCCTATAAGCAGTTGCATGCAAATGCTTCTGACTCCCCAGCCTGTGTGAACATAGCTTTGGTTCAAAGCAGGGTTTGAACTCATACCTCTGGACCTGTTGTGAGGTGCCTTAACTGCTCATTCCCACTGCAGCCCTTCTGATTTGTTTAGATGACCAAAATCAAAAGACTGAGGACAAGAACATTTGTTGAGTTGCAAAGAGAATAATGTTCTTCAAAGCAACCATGAAACATAAAGCATCTCCCTCTTGTGTAAAAACTTTTTACTTTGTAGATCTAAGCTGATGTTTGGATTTAGGCTCTTTCACATCAACAAGTGAAATATATTTTAGTGAATAGTAATTTCTAAGCAGTTTGCCCAAGAATCACTTACCAAAACTGATTTTGTGATTTGGTTTGGATAAAGCCACTCAAAGCAGGCTGGGCACCGGACCTCGGGCTGAACTTCTCAAATAGTAGAACTGGCACAAATCACAGTGCAGGCTTTCATGTATGGTCTTGTTAAGTCTAACCTGGAGAAGAAAGATAAAAGGATAGTTGAAGAGTTTGTTTAAACAGTCTCTTTGAACATGAAGCATTAAATCAACCTTATTTGAAAACTGAAATGTTGCTAAGGTGCAGTTACTTAGGATCTCCAAATGGAAAACTGAATGTTGGTATAAATGCTTTCTTTAAAGGAGTCCATAGTCCTGTTGTGACCCCTCTATGACACTGGGCAAATCAGTAACCTGCTTGGTGTTTGGTTTTCCTTCCATCAGATCTTCCACACATCAGAGTACCTGGTAGGTTAGCCATGAGTCCCACTTTGCATGCAGTCCTTTAAAAGAAAATCCAGTTGCCACACTTTGCATCCATAGCAAACATATAGACTGCAGGACTTCAAGAATAGTTTTATAGTGATGTAACACTTAGTTTTAAGGGTCACAGCAAGGATCTTCAGCTGGAAAACAGAATAAGCCATTTGTTCATGCCAGCTTATCTGTGCCACATCTTGATGCTTAAATTGAAGTCCCCTGAGCAAATACCTGATGATATTTTGGAATGATGATAGCTTGTCACAAAGCAAAAAGACAAAAATGAGCAAAATATGGTAGAAACTGGGAACATCACAAGTTGTAAACATTGTGATTTTTTTCACAGTAAATTGAGCTCCTTCAACGAAGAATACTTAAAATACAAAGAGGAGTATGAAGAGGCCCAGGATGCCATTGTTAAAGAAATCATCAACATTGCTTCAGGTAATAGGGCAGTGCTAACGCACAAAACATTGGAGAGCTGCTATAGCTCTTCTCTTGGTTGCCACGTATGTGACGGGTTACTGTCAGTGGTTCATTTTGATATCCTCCATGTTGTGGTAGTGTTGGGGTGTTGTAACTGTGATGGTCCATTAGGGCTACAACATTACCTCAGCACTACTATATCTAGGATGTGCAGTTGGTGTCAGCACAGGTCCCTGTCACTTCCAAACTGTTCTTGAAAACAGATTCATCTGTTTAGATATTTACGCAACGTGCTAAATATTTTGTTTCACTGTATGTTTAGCACTGGTTACCTGCACTCGTCTCCATTATCTGTCCGGATCCTCTTAAAGGATAAATAGAAGGGGCCAGCAGATAAAAATCATTGTTCCCTTCATGGAACAGTACTAGAAATGAGCTACTGCATCAGGTGTTTCTGTTTGTTCAGTCAGCTTAAAGATACTCCGCTAATAGATCATCTTAATAATGGGATGACTTTTGCTCAAATAATAATAGAGAATTTCTGGAGGAAGAGTTCTGTAATATTTTAGCTTATCCAGAGGTGTAGTTTCATTCAAAGCAATCACTGCATTGTTGAGGGGAAAAATCCGAAGGGGTTAGTAAGCATAAACCTGCAGACAATAACGTAAAGTTAAACATTTGTTTTTTTTAAACCTATATGATTAGCTACTATAGCTTGGGAAAAACTGGGAATTGGGTATCTTTTAGCCAAAGAATACTGAAGAAAATGTTAGAAAAACAGGGTATCAGTGTTCTGTGCCTTCATGAATACTTTTTATGCTGTAAGTCCAGCAAATGAGTTCTGTTAATTCTATCAAGTACTGTTTTTGAGAGCTAGCTGTGATGATTTTTCTGGACATACAGGCTAGGGACAGAAGTTACACATAAACTAATTTAAAAGATCAGGAACCGGGTGAAACTTGTAACAGAATAAAAGTTCAGTGAACTTAAACTGCTTTCAAATTGGTTGAAACTGGTTTAAGATAAACCTGGTTCGATGTAGTATCAGACCGAACTGATTTAGGTCAAACTGGTTTATGCAACCTCTGGCACAGGTCCCCTCCCGATTCAAGTTAAGTTGCAGACCTTCAGCCTCCCAGGATGCCGTGCAGCCCTGGGCTGTGCGCTCTGCTTCAGCAGAGCAGGGCTGGCCATGCCTCTAGCTGTCAAGGGGGGCATTTTCTTCCCCTGCAGCTGGGAGCCAAGCCAATTCGCCCAATCCAACCGCCTCCTTGGCTGGAGGGATTGGTCTGGCTCAGCACCGTACCTAGACTCCTGGTGGCCCTGGGTGAATTTTTAGTACTGGGCCCCCCTTCACCAGAGATAATGATAATAATAATTTTTAAATTACCATTTTCAGGCCCCCTTTCTGTCCGGTTCCTGGGTGGCCACCTGGTTTGCCTGTGTCTGGCCCTGGACTGGCTGGGGGGGGGAGCCCCCCAGTTTGAATTTCTTCTCTCCCCCTCCCCAGCCCCTGTCACTGGGCACAGCCCAGCAGGGTCAAGAGCCGGGGCTGTGCCCACTCTCTCCTCAGCTATCCTGCTGGCTAAAGTGGGCATGTGGCTAGGTGATCAGTCCGGCTCCTGGCTTCCAGCTCAGGCAGGGGGAGTAAAGCCCCCACGGTGGACTCCCCGCCCCCATGTGCACTAGGCACAGCCTGGCTGAGGGTTTGGAGCTGGGGGGTGGGAGCAGGGTGGGTTTTTCCCACACTCCCTCCTCAGCTGGCTTGCCAGCCAAGGAGGGGACACAGTTAGGGGACTTGCCTGGCTGCAGGTGGGTGGCATGGGTTGAAAAATGCCCCACTGGGGGCTTCCCCCTGCATCAGGGAGACCCTGGCTGGTGGTCTGGTGGGGGGTGGGGGGGTGGTTCCACTCATGCCTGCCCCATAGCCTTCCTGGGGCTGAGGACAGGGTCTGGCTACAGGACTTGCCCATAGCTAGACCCTGGGAATGGAGGGGCATGGAGTGGGGCAGGGAGAGATACTCATCGCTGGGGGCTTCAGCTCTGGGCATGGAGGTGGGGACAGAGAGAAACTCCTCACTGGGGGCTTCCTCTCTCCTCTCTTCTCTTGTGCCAGAAGTGAGGGGGTCGTGTCGTGTCTGTCGTTGTCCGTGTCCCATCCCGTTCTCCTCCCCCCCCCCCCCCCCCCCCCCCCCCCCCCCCCGCAAAACACGTGCTTCCCAGCATCCAGAGGCTGAGGAGAGGACTTCGTTAGGGGAATTGTCAGCTCCAGGCTGCCTGTGGCCATCAGGCTGGGTGGCATGCTCTAGTGCCCCAGGTACTGGTATGGGCTGCTGTAAGGGTCAGGATGCCTTTTCGGTTTGAAAAGTGAACATAAGTTCACTTGCTTATCAGTTCAATCTAGGCAGTTTAGAGAAACCTGCAAAAATTGAATCGATTTAGACTCAAGCTGTTTGACTGTCTGTACTTAGCCAGAAATTTCTCTCTGTTCTGTACCCAGCTGTGCAGCAACACGACAATGGAGTGAGTTAAAACTTTGCACAGCAAGATATGTCTGAAATCCCGGCAAAATTGCCCAACAGCATTTTCTGAAATGAACTTTCTGCAGTACACTAATCATTTCTTCTGACATGTTATACTACTTGCAGTGTTAAAGTAATTATAGTTCTGTGGCTTAATGACTACAGATTCTAGTACAGTTAACACAGCGCATAAAATTTAAATCGTGTGCAGTATGTGCTCTCAGTGGCTCTTGCCTTCCTTATGTGTCCAAATGACGAGTCACTATGCAAGGGGAGAGATTTCTAACTATTCTGTTCTGTACATTTGTATTCCATATTTAAATAAGCTTTCCTTTTTCCTCCTATGTCAGTTGGGAGCAATGGGTATGAATATGGTGCTTCCCCTTCAAAGAATGAGAGCACCCTTCTGTAATCATGCGTAGAAGTTGCACGATAATTTCTTGACTTCTGTGGCGTGTGGGTTGTCACTAATTTATCAATTTGTTTTACACGTGATGCTGTTGTATTTCACATAAGTGAGAGATGTAAGTACAGTGAATTCTGATTTATTTGTAGAAACAGGTCGTACTGTCAGTGTGGTTAATACATCAAGTTTTGCCTTTTTTTTCCATAGGTTATGCAGAGCCAATACAGACAATGAATGATGTGATAGCTCAGTTAGATGCTGTTGTCAGTTTTGCTCATGTATCAAGTGGAGCCCCTGTGCCATACGTCCGCCCAGTCATTTTGGAGAAGGGACAAGGACGGATTGTGTTGAAAGGTTCCAGACACCCTTGTGTTGAAGTGCAAGATGATGTAGCATTCATTCCCAATGATGTCACCTTTGAGAAGGGCAAGCAGACGTTTCATATTATTACTGGTAAATGTATATGCAATATTATTTTCAGATTTTGTTTTCAAATGTTTCAAATGGCATTTCTTATGTTTTACTTGTGGGACATGCTACAAAAGAAAAAAGTCAAACTGCTGAGTCTTTAATCGGTAGAAGGAAGGGAAAAGCAGTTATTAATTTACTCATACCTGCATTGGCATTTGGGGGTAGTTTTTATGTCTGGCTTTTGTAACCTGTTTTACTTCATGTGTTTTATAAAACAAAGGGTGACTATTATGCCTTTTTATTAAGCATTTCCATTCATGCTGGGTGCTCTGGTAATCCAGCATGCATACATTTCCAAATGATTGTTCATACAGACTTGTAAATAGATACTAAGCCCTACATTCATGTGTGACACCATTTAAGCCTGTTGAAGTTGCTTAACTAGTTAGGTGTTGGGAAATCTTGACCCATTTAGGTCCTTTAGAAAATTCCATTAGCTACCTCTGTATTTTTAGGTGCTGACTTGTAAGTACTTTTGTTTTAGGACATATTGGGGTAGATTTTTGATGGTCAGTTCACCAACTGCAGCTACTTTTTCCTTTGTTTTTTCAGTTTTAAATGCAAAATATGCTTTGATAAACATAGCTTGTTCTTGTACATCCAGCCCAATTAAGCTGGTTATATTGAAATAACGCACCTTTTAAATTATATTCTAATTTCCATCCAAATGCAGCTTGACACAAATCATGAGTAAAATAATAACAGCAATTTATTGTACAAGAATGTGAATAAATGGATGCTAAGCTACATCATTTCTTAAATGTGCCCAGATACAATGGTTAGCAGAGTACAAGATTTAGTACAGGCTTCATTTGGCTGCTAAGTAGTGTCTTTCACTGGATGCTGCTTTAGGAAAAATACAAAAATCAGTTATTTAAATCCAGGTTTCTTTCTTATGCTGGTTTCAGTCAGGGAACTTGAATCACTTATTTCAGTCAGTCTACCCTTTCTGTAAATAAGGCTCTTTATATAGAGCAGATTGTCAGTTGCTGCTCTTCTAGGTTAAAATAAACTGCATTAATTGCTTAAAGGAAATGCTGTCATGATGGATGGGTATAAAATTAGAGCCTATGAGCTTTGCTTTGATTTTTCTGGTATGAACATGCACTTCTGATTGCTCATATTTTTGAGAAGAAAACTACTCTCCTTTCAGAAGAACTGTATTTGGGAATGGGAACTATCATCAAATCCATCCAAGCAGCCATTTGTTCCACCAGAGCTAAAGGTCTTTCCCCTAGTAGTAGCAAGAAAATGCTTTCAGCTGTGCTTTAAGTTCAGTTTGGTCTTCGATTTGTTAACCTTAAAGCTATAAATCATATTAAACAGAGAGGAAGCTGTATTCCTTAATATCTTTGTAAAATTAATTCCTTAGGCCCTAATATGGGAGGGAAATCTACATACATTCGCCAGACTGGAGTGATAGTTCTTATGGCCCAAATTGGATGCTTTGTACCGTGTGACTCGGCAGAAGTGACTATTGTGGATTGTATCCTGGCTCGGGTAGGAGCAGGAGACAGTCAATTAAAAGGAGTCTCTACTTTCATGGCAGAGATGTTAGAAACTGCTTCAATTCTTAGGTAAGAGGTATACCTGCTTTGTTTTCTTAAAAATCTGTAGGACACATTTTAAATATGATGTTTAAAGTTAAAGTGATCTTTGGTGAGTTCTTACATTCTACTGTCTTTGATTACTTAAGGCACTGCCTCTTAAACTAGGGATTGTTACCCCAGGGATTGCAAGATCCTTTCAGCTGAGATGTAAATAATTGCCAACTTTTTATTTATGTGAAGTAATCATGTGGGGGGTTGTGAAGTAATCTCTTGTTATTGGGAAGGTGTTTCAAGTTCAAGTAAATTTTGAGAGTCCTGACCAAAAATGTGCAGTTTAACAATACCAGGCTGTCCTCTTGAGTACCTGTCAAGTTCCTTTACTTAACATGGATTTTGTTTTCCTTCACATGTCATGCCAGCACGATAATTGGGCAAAATATAAATTTGGTGTGTGTGTGTGTGTGTGTGTGTATTAGTCTAACTGTATTTAGTGTTAAAACTTTGAATTTCAGAGTTATGTGTCATTAAACTTTGAATTTCAGTTTGTGCTATTTAAACTTGGAAAAATGATTTTTTTTCCTTTCCTCTTTTTAGGACTGCCACAGAAAATTCTCTGATAATCATTGATGAGTTGGGAAGAGGAACTTCAACATATGATGGATTTGGGCTGGCCTGGGCAATTTCAGAATACATTGCAAGCAAAATTGATGCCTTCTGCATGTTTGCCACACATTTTCATGAACTGACAGCACTTGCGGGCCAAGTGCCAACTGTCAGTAATCTGCATGTCACAGCACTTACTGCTGACGACACACTGACTATGCTTTACCGTGTCAAAAAAGGTGAGATCTAAATGCTAAGCAAGGTAAAAATGTGTCAGATGCCAAGAGAGAAAAGATATGAAATCTTCCTTTTTCTGAGGTTCAGCGCGGGTGGAAGTCTACATTTTATGAGATCAACCTACTTCTATAACAAGAGTGGGCAATTATTTGAGCAGGAGGGCCATTTAGGGAATCTTGGTGAGCTGTTGCGGGCCAGGTCAGCAACCCTGCCTCCCCCTCCATCCCACCCTGGCCTGCAACAGCTCACCAAAACTCCTTAGTGTCTCTGCCCTGGGGCCCGGCCCCATGCTGTCACTGCCCAGCGATCCTGGGGTCTCCATGGAGACTGACCCACCTAGGCAGGATACACTCAGTTGGGTGGATGGGATGGGGCTGGGGATGGGCAGGGAGCAGTGTCTGGGAGTGGGGTGGGCAGGTGGGGCTGGGATTGTGGAGTTGTAACAGCATGGGTTTGGGGCCTGGGGCAGAGCTATGATCTGCTCCTGGCTGGAGCCCCATGCACTGGGGCAGGAGCCCTTTGGCTGCAGCTTCCCTCCTTGCCTGGCTGGGTGGTTCCTGGCATGTGTCCCCAGGGCTGTTGCTGCTTCCATGTGCTACCTTCTGTCTGCAGTGGTGCAGGAGGAGGAGCTGCTGAAGACAGTGGGAGCTGAGCAGTACTTGGGTGATGGGAGCAGCCTCACTGGGAAGCTGTGCACACCGGCCAGGGCTAGAACGTCGGGCAGGAGCGTGTCACAGCCAGGAGCAGGTGGGGCTCAGCCCCATGCTGAGTGTTGCATGGGTGGCTTCAGGCTGGATACAATCAATTGGTGAATGCCCTCAATGGGCTGGATCCAATCAGTTGGCAGGCCGGATTCAGCCCATGGGCCATATTTTGCTCACCTCTGTTCTATAACATAAATTGGTGCCCATTTTTAATCCTGCTTTTTTTTTTCTTTGAAGCTTGGTTTATGAAAATAAATTCTTCCAAAATAATTTCACTGCTCTCCACATTTCAAATTAAACTTGTCTTTACCTTACCAAATATTTCAGACCTTTTAACTTTGTTTCAAAGGAAATTATTTCAACATGAGAGATTAGAGATCGACAGAACAGTTCAATTAAGATGGAAAAAAAATGAAAGAGTAAATTTATAGGTATAGGCATCTTGAGGCTTTTATATATTTATTTTTTCAGTGATTAGGAAATAGAACTTTATAAAGAGACTTGGGCCATTTTTACATATGTAGGCACCACAGCACCGGGTGCTTGGAAAAGTGCCTGGCACTGTGACACTTGCAGTTGTATAAGTGGCGAAATGCACGTCAGTGCTTAGAAAATGGTGGTGGTGCGCTTTTAAACTAAAACACATAGAAAGTACTTTAGTTCAAAAGCTCACTGCCACCATTTTCTGCACGCTGACGTGCATTTCACTGCTTATATAACTGACTGTGACACAGCACAGTGTGTGTTAGCTCATGCGTGGATCTCTGGTGGATCTCCGGCATGTCACAGGACCAAAATGTATGTGTATAAATGCCCAGTATCACTGAAGACATCACAGCAAGCCTGGTTTAGCAAGGCTGCTTCGCCCCTCACCCCTCTTCTCCCTGTTCTCAAGGGCACATTAGTGAAGCAACCAGTATTCTCATACATTTCCATGCTTGAAATTAATTATAGGCATATTTGGTTGGAACTGACAGTACCTGTTATTGGATCAGATGATTAATTTTGGCTTTAAGAGTGTAAACTCAACAACCTTTGAAGTATAATCTGGCAATAAACTCTAGTGTTTAAAGCACTGTTGTAGCAAACCTACAACCATGTCTCTTGCTTTTTTTTAAATCAAGGTTAACAAGGTCTTTTTAAAAAAAATGCTAAAGCTATATTAGCTTACTGCATTATCATTCAGGATTTCTCATTTTCCTTTTTTTTATTCCTTTCTTTGGAAGACTAATCAAAATGAACATTTTTTAGCCTGGTAAAAGAATAGCATAGATCATTGGGGTTGAACCTTTTCCTTTGGCAGGCTGGATAGGCAGTGCCTGGTCCATCCACAGGCCAGATGTGGCCAGTGGCCCTGATCTGGTGCCCAGGGCAGGCACAGCAGTGTCCCATCTATCTGAGATGGGGAGGCGACATGGCCCAACCTTGTTTCAGCCCCACAGGGAGAACTGGTCATGACCCAGGTCCAGCCCAGCAGTGTGGGGAGAATGGGGTGTGGCCTGGTGCTGATTCAGCTGAGCGGGAGGAAGGGAGTGTGGCTTCACCCCAGCTTGGTGGTGCAGAGAGAAGGGGGCATGGACAACCTGGATCTAGCTGTGTTGGCAGAGGGGCTATGGGAATTTGGTGGTGGGAGAGGGTGGCCACTGTTCCCCCACCACCAAATTGCCCAACCTGTGGTGGGCCCCATGTGTCGGATGCAATGGCTCCATAGACTACATTTGTCCTGCAGGCAAGAGGTTGAGCACCCTGGAACAGATGGTGTAAAAATAGATAGAAACATAAGAATTCCTGTACTGTATCAGATCAATAGCCAATAACTAGTTTCCAACAGAGCTAGTATCACAGGTGCTTCAAACATGTTATAAAACAGTCATAAGATGCTTAATATGTTGCCTAAGGGAGGAAGTGTTTCTTTCTCTGACTGAGAAATCAATGGGTGTCTTGCCTCCTGAAGCTTGGGGAGCATCGGTCCTAAAAAATTGTGTTCTGTTAAGGTTGAGACTAAACCATCCATTAACAGGTTTGTAAGCCCTCCTTGATTTTTACTAAGATCATTGCCCCCATATAAAATTTTACCATCAATGTACGTGACGCATTTTTAAATGCATTGCTTTCTTTTTCTTAGTTCAGCTTAATATCTTTGATTTTTACTGCCTCTGCATATAATAAAATGGAAGTTCTCTTGCAGCTGTTCACTATGACACTCTTTTCTTCTTCTTCTTGACTTTAGTATTTAACTTAGAACCCATGTAGGTTCAATTTATTCCTTCCAGAACTTTTATTCTAAAATTAACTCATCATTGTGTTGTCCGCTTACTTTTGAAGTAAGGGTGCACCAATAGGGATTTTGGGGGTGGATACCGATAGCCGAAATTTAAGGAGGCATATCGGCTCATACTGATCTGATATCCGACACAGCTGCCTCCAGGTGATAAGTCTGATGTGGTGGAAGGGGAGGGAGAGGGCAGATCAATGCTCCCCCCCATGGTGAGGGATAGGGCAGGGGCAGAGGCAGGCGCTGCCCAGGCAGGGCAGAAGGGGGTGGAGCCGCGGCTGGGGGATGGTGGCTCCCGCTGCTGCTTGCACCCCCAAAAGGCATGGGGATGGGGGGAAATGTGCCCCCTGGATTTTCACGGGGCGGGGTGGACTGCATGTGGCTGCTCTCAGTGGGGGCGGGGCTTGGAGTGGGCACCGGTGGCGCTGGGAGGATGTTGCATTTACCCCAAATTTCACCGCTGCTCCGCTCCCAGGACCACTGCCACCAGCTGCCCGACACTGCTCCGGCTCAATGCCCTGCCTCCACCCAGATCCAGGGACACATACCCCTCCCACCCCCACCATGCCCTCCCAGGCTGCAAGCACGAGCCGCGGCTCTGGCCCTCCTCACCCTGCCTGGGTAGCGCCTGCTGCTGCCCCTGCCCTCTCCCTCACTGTGGGGTGTTTGTTCTGCCCCCCCACACACACACCTCTTCCCTCCCTCCCTCCCCCCCCCCCCCCCCTTCCACCACACCGGACTGTCCAGCTGGAGGCAGCTCTCCATGCTGCTGGCTCTGCTCCTGCCTGCTTGAGTGCTGTACTGCAGCTGTGTGCAGCATGGGCATTTATCGGCCTCATTGGGCTGATATCCAATACAGCAGATTTTCTTTATATCTGTACCGATCCATCGGTGCACCTCTATTTTGAAGTTCTTCAATAATCTCTCTAGGCCTCAGTAGGTCTTTTCCTTTTCAGTCTTCCCACTCACTATTTCCTTCGTCCTTTTAAATAATTGATAAATATATTCATTATACACTGACAGAACCTTAGTCCTGAGAGACTTAGACTGCTTTTTCATCTCTCAACCAGTTTTTAGTCCATACCTACTAGTATTAGCTCTGGTGTCCTACTTGGATTCTTCACAGAGTAGGTAGAGGGCCCGTCAGGCCTGGAGTTGATAAGAATGTACCAAGAAGGGCTACTAATAATGAAAATTGCTCTTTAGGTGCTTATTCTGACATAAGAGCAAATGAGATATTTAACAATCAGAGCAAATGAGATATTTATTTTTGTCTCTTACACATCTCTGTAGTACTCATGGTACTTTATGTTAGTGAATTTAATAGCAGTGAGGTGCAAAGTAAGAGGTTTTGGGATACCTTAAAAAAACAACAGCAACAAAACCCCCCCATACTTCTGTACTGGGGAAATGTGTACTATTAAAGTAACTGCAGTCAACAAGGATGGGTTTAAATCTTGGCATAGCTGATAATATGCTGCAGAGCTGCGTACTGAAACACTTGATTGAAATTTAGGAAATTCAAATACACTAAAAAAAAAAAAATATTTTTTAAGGTGTTGGAAACATTTTTGTACTTAAAGAAATTTTCCCTTTTATCTGTTCGGCTAGGATTGTAATCAAACAGAAGGCATGGTAGAGATGCACCTTTAGGACTTTTACATGTGCTCTGGAGATGGAGGGGGGTGGTGCTTTAATTAGAGTGGCGACGAGAGCCTCTGTAATTAAAGCACCATAGTGTCTCAAGTATCAGTGTCCCTGCATTTAAAAATGGTGGCAGCTCGTTCGACGAGCTTTAGTTCAAGTGCCCCTGCCACCATTTTTAAGTGTAGGGATGCTGATACACGAGATGCAGGAGCCTGCAGGAGCACAGTAACTACCCTACTCCAGCAGACTAGATTAATCAAGTCTGCTCTGATGCACTGTAATTAAAGTGTGTCAGAGCAGCCTCCCTACTCATGTATAGGCACCCCTAGAGACTAACTAAGTTTAGCCTTCTGCCTGACTTCAGACCAGCTCAGCTTAACTACCTCTCTGTAATCAGATAAATGCACATTTCCTTATCAAACATAGATCAAATGTTTGTAAATTGGAAGATATTAGGAGAGTCAAACAACATCAGTCAGCTCTTGAAAACCGAGAGTTTAGGGATTGTTCATGTGATCTAATACATCATACATATTGTTTCCTGAGAATTGACTAGTTATTTTCTTCCAGGTGTTTGTGACCAGAGCTTTGGGATACATGTAGCAGAGCTTGTTGCTTTTCCAAAACATGTAATAGAGAGTGCAAAAGAGAAAGCTCTGGAGCTGGAGGAGTTCCAAAACATTGGAGAACCCGAGGAATCCGAAGGAGAGCCAGCAGTGAAGAGATGCTATCGAGAAAAACAGGTTTGCTGACAAAACTATGTTTAAGCTAGACAAACTGAAACTGAATAGCTTGGGAACAAAACTTCCCCAAAGCACGTTTCATGCTAAAGTGCCAGTTTGCCGCATTATAAAAATGGTCTGGCTACAAAGTTCATTCTTGAAGTTCAGTGAGTATTTAGAGAGTAGGCTTTGGTTCAGATTCCTCTGAATTTAAATGGACCTAATTAGGCATCTTCTCCATAAAAATAGATTTCACTTTGGTGACTCCTTCGTGTAGCTTATTTCAATAAGTAATACTCTGTCAGACTAATTTTGTTGGGCCAGTAGCAAAAAGTAAACCATAGGAACGTAACACAACCTTTCTAATGTGGTGATTTTGCATTAGAAACCTGATGGTTGGCAAACCTATCATGCTGTATCCGAGGTGTCAAACATATGGCCCATGGGCTGGGTGCAGCCTATGGAGCCATATGATCTGGCCTGTGGGTCACCCATATGCTGGCTACTACCCCACATGCTGCGTTCAGCACACGGGCAGGACCTGTCTGGTAGTGGTGTATCCAGCCTGTGTCCCAGACCTCCTGTGCCCATGCACAGCTCCCAGTCCAGCCCAGGTGCTGTAGGGCTGGTCCCACATGCACAGGAAGCCCTGTGGCTGGCCTGTACTGCATGCAGTTTGTGGGGCTGGCCTGGCCACACGTGCTGCATACAACAAAGGGGGCTAGCATGGGGCGTATGCTGACCATGACAATGCAGGTTGGACCCAGTGCTGCTCACAGCAAGGGATCTGGAGCATGGGTGGCATGTGGCACCCTAGACTGGCTCCAGCTTGTGGGGCTGAATGAGTTGGACCCCACTGTCTTATGTGAACAGACAGGTGGCAGAATTGAATTTGTTTTGGAAGTGGGCCAGGAAAACTTGTAAAACTCAAATATCAGCCCTCTAACTGTACTCTAAAGAAGCTGTGCCTCCACTGTCCAAGGAAACCATTTCTTCTTAATGTATCGGTCTTTGCATTGCAGCCTGTTCAGCCCAGTGATGCACGTACATCCCACCAGACCCAGAACAGCTTCCACATTTTAAGATACTTCTTTTATTATGGAGAGAAGCTGCTAGCTAGTGTTTTGTCATGATGTCTGTGCTATTTATTAATTTTGTAGCTGGATCTGGTACATGATATTTAAGAATATGTCTTATCTTACTTGAGGTTTTTTTTTTTTTACTTGCTACTGTCACAGGAGTTGGGGATAAAAGTGAGAAATTGGTCTCTTAGTACCAATCCATGGGCTATCATATACACTTGTTCTAATAAGAACAATAACAACAATAATAAAATAAACCTATCATTATAATAATTAACTAATAATTAAGTAAATAAATAGTTTAATAATTTGCTAATACATCCATATGCTTGTTGTGGAATCACAATTATGTGAAAAGGCACAGAAGTTTGGTTGAGACCTTGGTCTTCAATAGCATGCCCTTAAGTCCCAGCATTTACCTCTGCTAGGGGGCACGCATGCAGGTCCGCTGTAGGAAAGTATTCCAGCAAGACATTGAAAATACATGTATTTTTAATACATCCCAGGTGTTTGGAGTCTGTGCAGGCTACTCAATTTAGGCAAGTTTCCTTTTAAGAGCTCTTTCATTGCATCTTGCCTTAAAAGGTTAATGTGAAATATTATGAACACCAAATTGAATCCAACCATGAGAAACAATGTCGTCTCTTAACTTGATCATTAAACTGTTTGTAATACTTTATTCTCAGGTGTTGTGAATTACATTTTGTCCCAGAGTTAGGCTTTTTAGAATGCTTTTGGGTTGAGAAGCAATTGAAGTACAGAGCTTCAGATAGCTTCCCAAGCTAGTTGCTTCTACAACAAGGCTGGTGCTATTATATCTCCAAGTCCCTTGGACTGGTGGAGATTTCCACGCTGAACGCTTACCACATTAGTTCATATTAGTAAGAGCCATGGTATTAAGCAGGTTTCTGCCATGGTGTCTTACAGTGCATATAGATTTATGTGGAATTTTGCATTCCTTATTCCTGACACATTGTGTTTCCATTACAGGGCTTTTGAACACCAGTCAGCAAAATGTGTTTGCTGTTCGTCATATCTAGTTAATGTTAATTATCACCAGGGATCCGTGTTTTCCATTTCCCATGGAAAAAAGGAAAAAACTGTGGATTTTCCCTTTTACCCTAGAAAAATGCAGATTTTTCATTTTAATAGAGAAATGCATAGATTTTGTTTTTTTGCAGATAGCTCTCTGCAGGCTGGCAGAGTTTCTGGGGCTTAGGCCCAGTGCTGCAATACACGGCTACAGGGCCCTGGCAGGGAGTGGGACGGCGCTGCGGGCAGCTCATCTGGGAGGTGGGGGGGAATGGGGACAGCTCCCTGCTGCTGTGTGCTCTCCTGAAGGGATGTGGGGGGATGCTCCCCAGATTTGTGTGCAGGGCAGGGGCAGGCTGCCCTCTACAGGCTTGGGCTCCCCACCCTGTTGTTCTCCCCCAGGGCCTTCACAGCCTGGTGGGCAGGACCTGCCCACCCCGGAGCAGCGAGGGGCACAGTCCCACACTGCTGTCCCCCTGCTCTGGGGCGGGCAGCAAGCTCATCACCAGAGCAGCATCGGGCTCACAGCGGCTGCAGCAAGCTTCCCTGCCTAGCCCTGCTGGGCTGCGGAGGCTCTGGGAGAGGCCCTGTGCACAGATCTGGGGCCACGTCCTCCCTTTGCCCCCTGGGAGTGTGCGCAGCAGCAGGGAGCCAGCCCCAATTCTCCCCTGCCTGAGCCTGCAGCAGGCAGCCTGCACCCACCTCCCCCCCCACATAGGCTCCACTTTGGCCATGCTGCCTATGGGGGAAGGGGAGCCGGGGTCCCTACTCAAGATGCAGCAGCTGTTGCCTCCTGCGAGTGGCACCCAGGGCTCAGGTGCTGCTGTGGGGGACAAGGGTCTGCAGACCAGGGTCCCTGGCCCCATAGCCCTGGCAACTTGGGGCTCCCCCAGCAGGGCTGGAGGGGTGGGAGGTAAAGGACACCAGCAGGGCTGAGGGCGCTGTTTGTGGGGAGCGTGGGTCACTAGCAGGGCTAGGGTGCTGTGGGTGGGGATTGAGGGGCACCAGCAGGACTGGGGGATTGTGGTTTGGGAGTGAGGGGCCTGGACCTGCCTCCTGGTAAGCTAAGGGGGGGCAGAAGGAGCCCTGATTTTCCATGATAAAGAACCCCAAATCAAATACCAAAATTTATAGGTACTTAGAATTTATTTTACTATAGTGATTGTAGGCTTCCAAATGCTTCCAAATTGCTTTAAAATTATAAGTATATCAATAAAACACAGTGTTCAATTGATACCTATATATAGTAGCATTTCATTTTAATCGTGGATTTTGGGGTTTTTATCAGAGAATTTGCAAATTTTTTTTATAGAGAAAACCAGGATCCCTGCTTATCACTTAAAAAAAAAAAATTCCACTTTTAGTCTTTCCTTAAAGGCAAGTACATAAGTCTTCATTTTAACCTGTTCTCCTTAGTGACTGCCAGTCTTTGGTTGCTTGGTAACAAACTCTTCTTTCCCTTGGAATGTTAAAAACATTTTTCTGTTTGCAGTTTAGCATCCCAGTATCTAGTCGAGGTGGTACAGCTGCTGCTGATTACAGGGGTTGGACCAGTCTTCGTATGCACTTGGTGCCCAGCTCCAGAACTAAAATTATGAGCAGAAATTAAATATGAAACACACATAGTAAATTCAGCCTTTCAGACTATCAGGTTCTTAAAACATATAGCATTTTCCACACCTGGCAACTTTAATCATAAGATCATAGATCAGAGGATTAATCATAGGATCATAGAAAAGTAGGGTTGGAAGGGACCTCACAAGATCATCTAGTTCAGCCCGCTGCTTCAAGACAGGATCATCTCTGACTAAACTACCCCAACCAAGTGTTTGTCCAAGCTGCTCTTGAACATTTCCAAGGATTGCGATTACACAGTTTCTCTAGGTAGCCTGTTTCAGTGCTTGACCACTCTCATAGTTAGAAAATTATTTCTAATTTCCTATATAAATATCTTCTGTTGCAGTTTAAGGCCATTGTGCCTCCTTCAGTCCCCTGCAGCCACAGACAAAAGCCTATCTCAACATAGCAACAAATGTTTTTGTTCACAGATTGTTAAGTGAAAGTGCACACATTGATATAGCTCTTGCCAAAAGAGCAACAAATGCCAAAATACCAGCCTTTGACCTTCAGACATTTTTTTACTGCTTAACAGAACTCCACTGTTTTCTTGGAGAGATGTTGGAGGGAGTAGGCTTAAGGACTAATTGCACATTCATTTTTTTCTTTCAGGAAGGTGAAAAAATAATTCAGGACTTTGTTTATCAAGTGAAAGCATTGCCGTTGACAGACATGTCTGAGGAAGACATCAAAACCAAACTGAAACAACTGAAAGCTGGAGTGCTGGCAAAGAATAACAGTTTTGTAAATGAAGTTATTGCCCGAACAAAAGCCACTTCATGAAAAAAGCTGATTGAGACATTTCATTGAGAGTATGTTTTAAATTGCAAGAACTATCATTTTCTGTCTTGTATGATTTAGACGTTATAATACTTTGCATTGATCACTAGTGCAACTTTTTTCTCTCAGTATGTAAAATTTTGAAATTATCAGAGTACATACTGTACTGGCTTCATAACTTAGTAATGATTATCTGCAATTTTTTTTCAAAATTTTCAATAAAATTGTTTTCCTAATGTTGGGAAAGTATTAATGCTACTTCAACAAAAAGCCATAAAATCTGACTGAAACAGGATGTGCCAAAAAATGGAACTGTTCAAATTACATATAGCAAAGTGTTGTATATGGTAAGAAAACCATCTGCTCAGGTACAAAATTGACACACGTTCTTTTTCAGGATTATTTATTGGTAATATTGCATCTCCTGGTCAAAAATGTTAATATAACTATGTTAGTGCTATGCTTAAATTTTTTTTGAGGTATTACCATTTACTGACTTGATATATAACTGAAACTATTTTTTAAAAAGGTGAGGAGAGTTAACACTTGCTTGAACTAGACATAGTGCAAGAAAGTGCTCTGCCAGCCTTGCACACACTACTTCCTGTTCAGTGACAAACCTTCATTGTCCAGAGACTGACATTTGGGTGGTAGTTTTGTAATATGAACAACTAGTGACTAGGACAGTAACAACAGTCAGTTTTCACGTGTGTATTGAAACAGATTCATGGAGGCTGAAGGGCCAAGACTAATTCATGTTAATACACTCCATGAGAGGTTTCATAACATATCAAGATGCAGGTTTGCCTGCAGTTCTTGCCTAAATCTAGCACATTCCTTGGTGGTGGTAGAATGCTTTAATTATATAGTTAGAACTGTCAATTTCAGAAGCTTTATAGAAAAAAAAAAGTGGCACTCTGTCTTTGAGACTGCAAAAGTAAAATAAAATTTATGCTGCAGATGACAGAGATGAATCCTTGATGTGTGCTGTCCAGAGATTAAATCAGTGTATTCTAAGGATGTTGGTGGCTGTGAGCTGCTAAAAAACCAATAGCAACAAGTTTACCTGGTTAACCTTGAAGTTGGCAAAAAATTTTTTAATGAAAACAAGAATGTAGAAAACAAGCGTAGTATTCCAACTGTAATAGGCAAAAGTTGGTTTGTTGTGAAGAACGTTTTTTTGCTACGCTTCTTGGCTTTCTTGGCTCAGATCAAGTGTAGTTCCCGAACTCTGCTATAATGCCCTGTTTTCATTTTAAAATAGAATACTGTACTAAAAAAGAAAAGATTGCCCACATAGTAGAGTACAGTCAGTGCATATATTCAGTTTACACAGGTTTGCCAGGCAATATAGAATTGAATAAAGTAATGCCGAAGTAGCTACATTTATAATCCATGTAGGTCATATGCAAATATTCGTAACCATATATGTATTAGGAAAGAATCAACTTAAAATACTGTGGAATTAAAATTCACATTGGAACACAAGATTTGCAATAAAGCAACCTGCTTTTGCTGTTTCTAGAAAGAACTAGCAGTCTTTGAAGTCTGCAAGTGATGTTAACCTACTTAAGCCTCTAGGAGAATGAGCTGGTGGGCTATTTGCTTATGTGAAGTTACAGTATTCAAGTCGATTTCTTTAGCAACAGCAGTAAGCCCTGTTCTTTATTGGAATGGTGATACGATCCAGTAGGCAGATGCTTGTGCCACCTGCTCCCCTCCTCATCCATTGAAGAGTTCTACATCTGCAGCATGCTCACCCATCTCCACTGCTGCCCTATGTGGGGACTCCGCAGAAGTCCTGCTCTACTACTAGAGCAAATGGAGAGCAGGAGTTGGCTTGGCTTCTTCAGACACAGAGAGAGGTAGTTAGCCATGTTAGTCTCAAGTCAGGCGGAAGGTGGGGTAGGTCTGCACCCCATAGAATCAGAATATTAGGGTTGGAAGGGACCCTAGGAGGGCATCTAGTCCAACCCTCTGCTTAAAGCAGGACCATCCTGATGAAGTTTGTTCTAGCCAGGGCTTTGTTCAGCTGAGCCTTAAAAACCTAACAAGGTAACTCATTCCACTGTTTCGCCACCCTCCTACGGAGAAAGTTTTTCATACTATCCAACCTAAACGTCCCTTGATGCAACTTGGCACCATTGCTCTTTGTTCTGTCATCACTGAGAACAGTCTAATTTGGGGGTTTTCAAACTTTTTAGGTCAGTGTACACCTGGTGGCTGACCGAGAAGCAAGGAGTCCCCCAGTGGCCAGTCGATGAGCAGGGGAGGCCCCCCCCACGGCCAATTGGTGGTGGTGGGGGTGTTCCCCAGTGGCCAATCAATGAGTGTGCTGGTAGCACGGTGGTGGCGGAAGTGCCGGTGGCGGTGCCCACTGCCAAGTACCCCCTCAGGCCATCCCAAGTACCCCCAGGGATACACGTACCCCTGGTTGAAAACCCCTAGTCTAACTCCAAAGTTATCGACTAAGTGAATCAGATTTAGTCTGTTCAGCCTGAAGTAAGCAGCAACTTACTTCATCAGGTGCTCTGAAGGGACTGCAGGAAGCACATGTTAATACAACTAAGCTAAAAACAGAGGTGGTGTTGGAAGCAGTTCTTGCGGATCAGCGTCAACCTGATACAAAAGAAGAGTAGCACAACCATTTACACATGTAGCTTGTCCTTGGAATAAATGGCAGGTAACTTAAATGAGCCTTGATTGTCTGGGGGGGAAAGTGTTAGTGTGCATTATCTTGCATACCTCACAGGTCCTTAGAGTGGGACAGTGGGATTGTATGGATGCAGAATCCCAGGACAACAGGCTTTCTCCTTGGAGAAATCTGATGTCTGGTTTTAGTCCTAGAGACTTATCAATTTAAGTTGCTTCCCTGTTTGTACTGTAGAACTTCCCTTTTGAGAGGCTCCAGAAGCAGCTGAGGTGATGATAAATCCTAAGAGTACAGCTGTTTTTCAGGAGCCAGTGGTGCCCAGCATGAAGTGAGAAGAGGATACAGTTGGGGCAGTACATAAGCCTACTGGGGAAATACCCCTTTGCATCTGTGGATGGAAGTGTTGCTATAATCCCAGGCTGCACCTAGGGGTTGGCAAAACCATTCAACAAAAGAGAGTAGGAAATTCTGTCAGTTGAAGCTTGTAATGTCCCCTTTCTTATTGATGCATTGTTCCTGTGAGGGGTAGAATGTCCATTTGTTCTAAGTCAAATTAAGTTGCTTTTTTTTCCTTTTCAAAGGAGCTGTGCCAGGAAATCATCTGTAATGACAATGAATGTGCCAAGAATACAAAGATCATCAAAGCTTCCAAGCTAAATAGTGTAGTTATCAAGAAAGTTTAAGGCCCCTTACTGTCAGTCTTGGGTAAAAAATGAAATTTTCTTTTTTTTTCTCAATTTGTATCAGCATTCTCAGAATGCTTGGCACTGGATCCTTGTTGAATGGACAATATCTGTAATCTCTGCAGTTGCTTTTCATTTAGAAAGTTGTTTAAGAAGAAACTATTTTTGGAGGTGAAAAGAAAGGTCATTATTGAACACTGCTGAAATTAGTTTCTCTTGAAGATGCCATTTTTTCCTTGATTACTTTAACTGCTCTTCATCAGAATAGATTAGAATAATAGGTGGCTTTATAGGCAGATTTATTTTTGTATTGCAGTAATAAGCAGGGGAGATGCTGGTCATTGGTAGCTGACAAGCTTCTCAGATTTGCTCGATAGTAATAGAAACACCAGTACCCCCAGACTCCTGTCTATATTATTGGTGCTGTTGGTGCAGTACAGCTGTGGACCTTTCTTCCTAGAACTGTACTGTAGACAGTCTAAATAATGTGCATCCAAACGCAGTAGGGAGCTTTGGCCAAATAGAATAAGACATGCAGTTTGGGCAGGGAGAAATTTTACATTCCGTTTAGATGAGTTAAATGTCTTGGGGGTGAAAATGTGGTGAGAATCTGGCTTTTTATGGGATAAGGTGTGGGGAGTGCACTGTGCATCTGGGATGGCAGCTGTTTATAGCTGTTTTATAGGGTGCAATTGTTCTGATTCTGTAAGGAAGTTGTGAACTTGAAAAGCAGGTGTGCCAAGCTGAATGCAAGCAAAGTAAATAGCTGGCACTTGCAAAAGCATCTTCCTGATGATCTATTTGGTCTTAATGTCTATAGTTAAACCATCGCTGGTTGCTTCATATTGTGGTAATACATTCAAACAGTTTAAAAACAAATAAGGCAATCATCACAGTTATTACCCACTGAGGTCAGCATGACTTTAGGTTTTGACAATGCAAGAAAGAATAACCACAGGAAATGAAAGATTTAGTCTGGATGACAGTAGCAATAGGAACCAAACTTTTTGGCAAGTGTGCCACAGATTAGCTCCATACCCTCTGCAAGTGCCACTGCAATCCCCTTCCTCTGCCTGACCTGCTGCTCTGCTTCCTGCTCTGTACTCTTCCCAATCTGCTCTCCTTTCTGCCTCTCACTACGTGCTCCCTACCCATCTGCTGCTCTCTTTTCTGCTTCCTGCCCTATCTGCTATTGTGCTGCATGTCTCTCCTTGTTCTTCTTTGTGCCATGCAGAGAGGCTTTCCATGCTACTTTGGCATGCTTGCCACAAGTTGGCCACCCCTGTACTAGGGAATCAGACTCACTGTCAATCTAGTCCAGTGTCCTGGTTCTGAGTGGGGCAAGAAACTGCGGTGAGCAATTTCTAGATCACCTGCGCGTTGGTATTTTTCAAGCCCTTAATACACTGAAAACCTGAGGGGGGGTTGAAATCTCAGCAGTCTCTAATGTCAGTCCTTTCATGTCTTCTAGCTTGTGCACTGAAATGGTGCCGAGCTCCTTTGTGTGCTGGTTTAGACCTCAGTTAACAGCTTTCAAACAAAAATGTTTGTGGGCTTCAAACCTACTTCCTGCAAAGCTGTGGACACTGTTGTGACTGTAAGAGGAATCTTGTAGATGTCAGTAAAATTGTGTAAACACTCTTCAGATGTCTTGCCCTTTTATCATGGAGAAATTTGGTACTGTCACTTACAAGAAACATCCCTCCACAGCAACTTTCAGTAACTTGTTCCAGTACCTGCTGGTCAAGAGACTCCCAACTATTTAAATTTCTCATTGATTTATTAATGCAAGATTCTCAGAGGGACTCAAACCACTGGCTCTACTCATTCTCTTCTGCTTTTATCTCTGACATTTTGCATTTCAGTGCCATGTCAGGCACTTGACTAATTTTGGGGCCAAATATTGCTCCGGATCCCCTGACCGAAGTTAGGTCTTTTCTTCAACAAAGACCAAGAAGCCAGAATAAAGAGTGTGTCCATTTCTACAGCCTCCTATTCATTTTTCTACCTGTGTAACAATGGATTTTTATGCTTATCACTCAGTTTCAAGTCTGATTCTCTTTGAGGGGGTGGGGAGAGGCACTTACATAAGTGCATTTTGATATCATATTTTTCATTTCCAAGGCTGTTGTGATGCATCAGAAGTGCAGTGAGAAGTTATTCCCAAACAGATGAAGATCAATGATGATTAAAAAATGCCTAGCCACTTGGTCCCATTTCCTGAAAAGAAAGTGTATTGAAGCAAAATGATCAATGATCTGGATGTGGAAACGAGCAAAGTCACAAGCTGTGAGAATTCTCTCAGATCATGCATGGCTGTTTGAAGTCCAAGGCTCAAGCAGCCCACGGGGTTGCAAGGTCATTACTTGGTCCCTTTCTAGCCTATCCATTGTACAGGACTCCAATGAATTGTGACAGATGTCACTTCCACAAGGTCTGGTTTGGGGTGAATGCTGGGGAGAAAGTGAAAAAGCCTGCACACACGTTCACTTCCTGGCAGCAGGTTATCAGAGGGGCTGCTAGAGCCTTGAAACAAAACTGTTATGGGCTGTCCTGTCCTAGCAAGTTGCATTATAAATGGGTGTCAGAATTGCCTGGACCCAGCACCCACCATCCCCTTGTCACCTGGCAGCACGAAGAAGGAAAGGAGGAAGAGAAGCAGCAGCTCCCACCTACTGATGGGAGGGAAAGGGGACATGTCTTGCCCCCATCAAAGCCACACGCTAACTTAAAGGGTGCATGTCTAGCTCACTGGCATAACCACTTCTGACCTTGGGCTTAGCAGTTTAAGAGCCATTTTGCTGTGCTGTCTTGTTTCCACGGTGTATCTTGCTTCCTTTTAGCTCCAACAGAAGAACAATAGAAGGCGATTTGCTTGACACATCTCAATAATGTGGGAGCTACACAATAGTAATTGCATGTTTTATTGCATAGTTGCTATTGTGTGCATTACATTGGCTGAAACTTTCTCTCCCCTCTGGTGATGTCAATCACTTAATTTTATGTTAGGTACCATAATGGTCCTATGTAACCAAACAATTTAATTTAAGGCTAATGATACAATGTAGCTTAGTTTCTCAAAGCAGGCAGGAGCTCTGCACTTCACCTGTATAGGACAAGGTCTTGATCCTGTCACAGCCTCTGCATGAATTCAGGGCTTTTCCTGAGGGTATGGACAGACATAACATTTCAAGTGCTCCAAGTGTCCCCAGAGTGCTTCAAAAGGTGATTATGCAGCAATTGAAGCACTTCCAATAGGGCTATTCCACTTTGAAAGCTACCTTGTGAAAAACAGAAACAGCTTCAAGGAGTTTTGTTGTGAAGTGCTTCATGCTACATTTGCACCTTCCCAGTAGAGTAGATAGGGACTTGGTTGGTCATTTGGCATCCCTCCCACCTCCCTTCTCCAAGTTGCTGAGTGAGTGACTCGTGGAGCTCTTCTGGGGTCATGGAACTGACCTGGCATATCACCTCTGCTGTTTACAGAGTGCTGGTATATAGTGGAAAAGATATTGTATGTGCCTACCTGGAATAGTCCCCATAGGCAAGACTTTGCATGTGATGAGTAGGAGTAACACAAAAAAGAAATGGGATTGTGCATCTGAACTGGATGAAGGCATCTCCCTCCAGCTATAAGCAAGAAGTCTGGAAGGTGGGATTTAAGACTCACCCTTAGCCATTTGTGTCCCCTGTTGCCTGGTTCTTTTGATGTTAGGTGGTTGCTTTTAGGTGGTTGAAATTGATACAGTCGCTAGGGCTAAAACCAGACATAATTTGTCGCTGGACAAAGCCTGTTGTCCTGGGATTCTGCATCCATACAATCCCACTGTCCCACTTTAAGTACCTGTGAGGTATGCAAGAAAATGCACACCAACACTTTTTCTCCCCAGACAGTCAAAGCTCATTCGAGTTACCTGCCATTTATTCCAGGGACAAGCTACATGTTTACATGGCTGTACTTCTCTTCTCTTGTCCCAGGTTGATGCTGATCCATAAGAACTGCCTCCTACACTACCTCTGTTTTTAGCTTCATTGTATTAACATGTGCTTCCTAAGCTCTGCTTCCTACAGTCCCTTCAGAGCACCTGATGAAGTAAGCAGCTGCTTACGTCAGTCTGAGCAGACTAAATCTGATTCAGTTAGTCTATAACTTTGGAGCTAGACTGCTCTCAGTGGTGGCAGATGACAGAACAAGAAGCAGTGGTCTCAAGTTGCAGCAAGGGAAGTTTAAGTTCGATATAAGGAAAAACTTTCTCCCTAGGAGGGTGGTGAAGCACTGGAATGGGTTACCTAGAGAGCTGGTGGAATCATCCTTGGAGTATGTTGATTTCAGGTGGTTCACTGCTTAGAGTTACCTATTTTGAATCCCATTCAGAGGTGCCTAACTCCCTATGCACTGAATAGGGAGCCCAGGTGCCTATCACAAGTGTCTGGATTCTACATCCAGGTCCGAGAGGTGTAGCATAATCCACCGTCTGGTCCTTTGTCCTTGTGCATTCAAAGGATACACACTGCAGTTCCTGATGCCTCATGGATGCTTCAGTTCTATTCTCATGGTTTTCCCTTAAGTTCAGCTAAGTCACCTGGTATTGAATGCACACGTTTGCTTAGTCTACATGGAAACGTACTGCTTGCTAAGGAAGTGGGCTTGAGGCGGAGAGGGCTGTTAAACACTCAGCATGGTCAGTTATCTTTCCTAAAAGGAATTAAGTCATTGGGGGTTGGAGATGGGAAGCATGTAAGTTGTTTTTGAAACTGGGAGGTACTGAGCTGATTTTATTCTGCAAGTTTCCATAAGGACTCATTCACAGACAGTGATAAGAGGAAGTCACCAGATTCTCCTGTTTTTAATCTGCCTTCTTTTTTCCTCAGTAGTGATGAGGGTTTCTTCAGTTTGGCATGAGAGCAGATCGAGTAGAATTAAGAGTGTGATAGACAATTATGCCACTGAAGATGGGGGTGAGGGGTGCAGGGAGACTTTATCATGATTCAGCTGAATCTGCTATAATTGTTTCGTCTGCCATTGCCTCTCCTGGGGTTAACAGAAGTTAAACCAGGATAACTTTTTCCTGAATGAACCGGGGTTACATTACCATGACTGTGGGATACAGACAGAAGTAATAACTAACTGTTCATCTCTCTGTTCCCCGTAATAGCCCTATACCTGATTAGGGTTCTGTTTCTGGTTTCCAGATGCATCCTTTACAGCACAGTTTAATGACCCAATTTCTTTTTTGTCTGCTTTGATTCTTCCAGGGAGGAAATTAAGTTGTAGAAGGAAAATCTTTCAGGATCCTCAGTTCATTGCTTGTTTTAAGGATTGGGTGTTTTTAATGTGATGTGTTATGCTACAGCATTCTTAATGAGAATAACTTCAGTATTGTTCAGCTTTCTGCTGTAAAAAGATGCAGGGTTGTAATTTTCTATAGTCTGCCATAAGGGCTAAACACTCAGTATAAACTGATGTAGTTGCATTGAAGTCATTGGAACTTTTCCAGTATATGCCAGTTGATAATCCTGCCTACAGATCCATGCTAATGCTATTGTGTCTTTCTTAGTTCTTAATGGTTTAATTCTCTCCTAGGAATAGAACATGTCTGTGGATAAGTAATTTTCACCCAGGAAAGCTAAAGGAGCTGATGTTCAAAGCTCTGGAGCACTAGATGAAAAATTTGTTTGAATTGCTTTAAAGAATTCCAGCAGACAAAATACTATTGTGATGGGACTTGCCATATCCAGACTAACTTACACTGGTTTACCTTATGGGGGTGAGGGGGAGAAGGTGAGGTGGGGAAGAATAAAATAGTTATCAAAGGCTGTGGTTCATCCTCAGTGCACAGAGAAAAATACACTTTTTATGACATTTCTTTTATTTCCATATCAGAAGGAATCAAATAAGATGCCAAACAGTACAAAGATACTTTGTGGACAAGAGATTCCTCATTTAAATGATCTCTTCCTTGTTTTTATTCAAACAAGATCTGAAATCCTGGCTGCTGCACAGGAGTGCCAGGAAAAAACTGCTCTGGGTTCCCAGCTTCTCCTCCCCTGCTGTGGACAAGAGCCATAAATGTTTATTTCCATGTCAGGTGGAAGTGTCTATACAGTCCCCTTAGGCTTTTTGGCAAGAGAGTCTCAGGGCTGGGGATGTCCCATGTACCTTATCCTCTGTAATAGTTTTATTTTCTGGCCAGAGCTGTACCTGATGTCTTTACCTGTTTTTGTACTGTTGAAAACCTAATGCTGATAAAACAAATCAAAGCAAGTTAACAATAGCAAACTACTAGCAGCCAATGGGTAAAATGCATGCATCTAGGGTGAAGGCTTTAGGGGATGACCTGGCTTGTTAGAACAGACAGGAGGGCTACCCTAATTTTAGTTGGGTAGTTGTTGATAGTGGCTGTCCCTGAATTTCAGTGATCTTCGGATCCCATAGTCTCTTTGCCCTCTCAGAACGCTTCTTTCTGCTGTGGCCTTTGTGACTGTACCTTCTTGGTGGCCCCTTTTATTAACATTTCAGGATTTTCAGTGTGTGGCTGAAGAAGCTTGTCAGATGCAGGCCCTGAAGTTTTTATCCTTTTCCCTGCCAATCTCTGATGAGCTAACAAAGCAGAGCAATTTGCATGGTAGTGTTCTGCCAAGTGTTGCAGCTTGAGACTATCTGCACCTTTGTCCCCTCACTCTCTCTGACTGCAGTCGCACAGGTGCCAGGCTTCTTGGCTGTTCCCCATGGCATGGTACCCCAGGGTTCCCACGCATTTAGAGCTGGTACTTGGGGTGCAACATCCTGTTGGCCAACCATGATTACTCCACAGACCTGCCTGGGATCCAAATGCCCTCCCAGGATTTTCTTCTAGAGCAGTGGCTGGTGAATGTGAAGGCAATGCTGAATTTTAAGAGTAAGAATCAAATGACACATGAAAAGGGTTTTTAATGCAGCAGCCTTACCTACAGCTTGAGTAGCTTTAGTTCATCCAGGCATGCTCCCTCACCTCTGGATCTGCAGACTTAGTTTGCGCTTCTGTAGCATCTGCCTGTTCGTCTCCTTCAAGTGTTGCTCTTGGTTGTTCCCCTCTGCTTCTCCTGAACCAATTCAGGTTGGTCTGTGCAACCCTTCTGGTGTGATTCCCTACCAGACTGCAATCTCCCCGGTCAAGTTAAAGCTCTGAAGTAGGTGATACCTTGCATTTCTCTTTCAGATGTCCGTGACTGGTGGTATCTGAAGTTTTTCTTCCCGACTTACCTCCTGGCTGCTCCTGTCAGTATAACTGTGGCATAAAAAATGGCCAACGACAGTCCCACACATGCAATTCATATTTTATCAATATTTCATTTTCCACATCCTTCCTTCTAAGTATCGATCCTTTGATTTCCCACTGGTTTTTGTTTATTTTTAAGGCACATCCCTCCTCCTATTGCTGACACCTCCATGTGGGAAATGCTTTTTACTGACCCAGCAACTACCCACTTCTGTTTGCAAAGTCAAGACCCTTTCTAAAAATGCCCTCTTGTTGTGACTGGGGTATTAGCAGTACTTCCAATAATCTGGTCTCTAATGCATTTGGGGTGGGGATTATTTAGTACATGCATGTAGTGCCTCCAGCAATAGTGCTTCAATCCCTGACTGAGACCTTTGGATCCAGATAAATAATTCTGTTCAAATTCAGGCAGAAGACAGGGTTGATTTGCCCTTTCTAGACTAAATCAGAGATGCATAAGCTTTCCTAAGCAGCAACTTACTTCATCAGATGCCAAGAAGCTCTGCTTAGGAAAGCTTATGCATCTCTGATTTGCTTAGTCTGTAAGGTGCCACCCAGCCCTGCCTTCTGTCTGACTTCAGACTACCCCGGCTAACTACCTCTGTCTTCAAATTCATATCGCTTACCTTTATTACATAGGTCTGCAGCCTAATGGCCTAATGCTTTTAGCTGAAGTCTGCAAGGGAAATATGCCTGTCCCTATCTTACACAGGTCTTCTTCATACTCTTGCATTCATTACTTTGCAGTTGCCTTTGTGCTCTCTCTGGCTTGCACTGTAAATCGCTAGTGCTTCTACACCTGCTACACTTCGCTGTTGGGAGGATTTTTCCCTCTCCAATTTCTCTTCAATGCTACTCGCTGCCAGGAAGCACAACAGCAAACTCCTCGGTTTTCCTGCCAGGTTCCCTTCCAGAGCAGGTGAAGACTAATTCAGCTTCTATCTTTTGGGCAGCTTCAAGTCTGCCCATACAGGGAATAGAGAAATGGGGATGCATAATTTTTCTTTCCCCTGCAAGACGATCCCAGGCATGTTTCTGTTGCAGACATCACTGAGTTTATTAATCCATTGTTTGCCTTGCGGCAGCACCACATATCTGGAGGATGGATCAGGGCCCAGCTGAGCCATGCCGTGAACATACTGCACGCAGAAGTGTTTACAGTGTAGCCAAAGGACCTGCCATTTTTCCTGTTGTCAGCTGTCTGTTCTGCAGACTCTGATTGTTAACTAACTATGACTCTTTGGCAAAGGCATAACTAGCAATGTTTGCATCCTGGGCAGAACTATGTGTGGGGGGTGGGCAGGGGTGCCAAACCCTGGGCAAAACTGTGGGGGTACTGGTGTGGGGTGGGGGGGGGTCTCATTCCTACCATCCCTAGGAACTCAACAACCCAGCTGTTACTGGTACAGAGCAGTCTGCCTTGCCTTGGTTGGTGTTGTAGCTGCTGCTGCTACAGCAGTGGCATACAGTCTTTGCTATAGCCTAGCACAAGACAGCACCATAGACTCCACCTCTCTCCCCCCCCCCCCAAATGGGTGCCTGGGACTGGTGCCTTGCTCACTGATCCCTTGTTATGCTACTGCTTTTTAGACAACTAGGGTTTTAGTTGCAAATACTAATAAATTGACATATTGCTTTTGGCTTGTCCAGCAACTGACCATTAATTGAACCATGATAAAAGAGAATGGGGCATTTAGCATGTTACTTTTGTGGGTGTGTAAAATCTGATTCTATTCTCAGTGAAACTATGAGCAGTCAGGAGTAACCAGAAGTCTATGGAGGCACACTGTATGAAGTTGGTGCAAAAAGAGTAAGGTCCTGTGTGGGTTCAGTATTTTAATCCATTCCTCTTCATGTAACACATCATAACAAAAGCAGCTATGCAGGATTTAGGTACTGAAGAAGATGGGCATAATAGATCTCTCTGAGAAACTATGTCGCCACATGGTAGCATTATAGGAATCACTAGACTGCCACCTTCACTTACTGAGGACGGTTACAACAACTTAAAAGATTTTGGCAAGCCTCTTGTTTCAGTTGTGTTCAGAGGACCCTACATGTGGAACTGTAGTATAGCGGTGGCCAACCTTTTTGGCTGGCATCCTACAAGTTAAGCCCTTCCTTTCCCCAAGTGCCTCTCTGATCCCTGCCCCACAAAGATGCACCTGATAGAGTTTGTGCCCTGGGGTGCCAGGATGGGGGCAGAGGGGCTCAAGTCTCCAGCAGTGCAGAGGGAGCAGCACTAGGACTCTGCCAAGAGAGGAGGTGTCACCGCCAAGGGCCAGGTTAACCCTTCCTTGGCTTTGCAGCCACAACAGTTTTATATGGTGAGTGAGGTTCTAAAGCAGCTGCAGGGGGGCCAGTGAAGTCTTAACCTGGCTGTTCACAGTGATGCCTCATCTCACAGAAGCATCCTGCCAGAGGCTTGAGCCCCCTGCCTCCCTTCCAGCACCTTCTTTACTGAGCACCTGGGGTTCATATGCTTCACACTATGGCTGCCTGTGCCACATGCTGTGAATTGGTCTGTCCTGTTTTATTGCTTTGCATCTCTTGTGCTGAGAATGAAAAAGCATTTCTTAGAGGTGTGGAAAAACACTGCTGCGTGCTAGTCATACATAGGCTTTTTGGCGAGAGAGTCTCAGGGCTGGGGATGTTCCATGTCCCTTATCCTCTGTAATAGTTTTATTTTCTGGCCAGAGCCATTCCAGATGTCTTTACCCTGTGGCAGCCTCAGCTGAGGCACCTTGTAAGCTGTGTTGAAAAATACTTTCAGTGATACATTTGCCACATGCCCCAGGACAGCTTCAGGGATATCAGTTCCCATGGGATGGAAAAAGCAGGGCCCTGCCTTCCTGATAAGGTGCTGCCTTCAGCACCAAATGCACTGTACGATATGTTGGTACCCCCCATGCAGCACTCTGGCATCTGCAGGGCCTTATGAGGTGGCATCTTCAGAGCCCATGACTGGCACCCTTAGGCACCTGCACTCCAAAGGCTGCCTGTGAGGTGTCACTGGGGTCTGCTGGAGCAGGCTGCTCCCCAATCATTGGGAAGCCCCATCAGTGAAAGCTCTCTTAATTGGGTGCAACTGGGGGCAGCCCTCAGGGCACATCAGGATGATATGCATAGGGTCTGGGCAATTCAGGTACTCCAATTCTGGGCTCCACAATTCAGGAAGGATGTAGAGAAACTTGAGAAAGTCCAGAGGAGAGCCACATGCATGATCAGAGGGCAAGAGAACAGGCCTTATGAAGACAGGCTGAGAGCCATGGGACTCTTCAGCCTGGAAAAGTGCAGGCTCAGGGGGCACCTGGTGGCTGCCTATAACTACATCAGGGGTGTGCATCAGGATCTGGAGGAATGCCTGTTCACCAGAGTGCCCCAAGCGATGACCAGGACCAATGGTCACAAACTCCTCCAAGACCATTTAGGCTGGACATAAGGAAAAACTTCTTTACTGTCCAAGCCCCCAAGGCCTGGAATAGGCTCCCTCCAGAGTTGGTGCAAACACCTACTCTGGACTCCTTTAAGAAGCACTTGGACACTTATCTTGCTGGGATCCTTTGACCCTAGCTGACTTCCTGCCCTGGGGCAGTGGGCTGGACTTGATGATCTTCTGAGGTCCCTTCCAGCCCTAATGTCTAGGAAATCTATGAAATTCCATGAGGCTGTGGGATGAGGTTTCCCCAGGGGCTGGCTCTGGAGCAATGCCACCCTGTGGGATCCTAGCATCATGACGGGGTACAGTGGAGCTCAGGATTCCTTGGGGAGCAGTGACATTGGGACCTCAGGACTGGGTGTAATTGGGGCATCCGGGATGGAGGATGCCTTCAGTGTGTGGAGGCACCAGGACACATGGGACTGCATAAGGGATGCCCTGCTGTGTCTCTGGGACACCAAGCATGGAGGACTTGGTGAGGGAAAATGAAGGAGCTGGTCTAATGCTGGAGACCTGGAGCTTGTTGCAAGCATCCATATCCTAGTCTGGGACTGCCAAGCTGGGCTGGGTTTGAGCAGAGGCATAAATAACAAGTTTTGTGCTCTGGGCCAAACCTCCATGAGCCTTGAGGTGTGTGTGCAAGGTGCCAAACAACAGGGAGAGGGAAGGAGGATAATTAATCTTATCTGTCCCAGGGACACTAAACCTGAGCTGCTGCTGCTGTGTCCTGCACCCAGCTCCTACAGCCGGGCACCACAGGGCCGTTCCCTCTTCCTTTGAGGCCCATCTCTGCCTGGTGGCCCAGGGCTGTTCTGCCTCCCATACCTCTGGCCAGCCAACATGGGGCTGTTCCCAACCAGCTCCTCCCGCTGAGCCATTTGCAACAGAGCAGCCAAGCGGTTGCCCTGCACTGCCCTGCCCATGTCCTCCCTTCCCCTCTTTGTTCCTAGCCCTCGTGTGCCACACACCGTGGCTACACATGCCACTTCTGGTATGTAGGGAACAGATTGACCACCCCCAGTGTAGTGTGTGTATATCTCATTACACTCTAATTTGACTCTAATTTTACACTGAATATGAAAGCCCACACATGTAGGTACTTTTCTGGGGCATAGTTGATGAAACTAGGAAAATATTAGGGCTTGAATAGCTTTCTCTTTCCATTTTAAAAGTTGTAAGTAGTTTAGTCCTAACCTCCATTGCATTTCAGCACCAAATTCTCTTTTCACAAAAACAGCAAACTGTGGCAGAGATGGTAAGCTATTTATCCTGAACCTATTGGAGTCATTAGTTGAGCTTGGATTAAAATGTGTGAACGTGTAGCTCCCATAATTGCTCAGGCCTAGCTCTGAGCTTTTATTTAGTTAATTAAAAAGGCAAAATAGTAATTAAATGTGAAGCACTTGTATCCAAAGCATTCTTGGTATGTCAACAAGTTAAAACTTAAAATATAACATGGCACCATGCTCAAAGAGAGAAAAGAGCAAGAGCAAGTGCTTTATATCCACCCCAAGAAACTGTAGGGAAATTGCCACACCTTCAATAGCAAAAAACAAGAAAAAGGAATTCAAATGTTCAAACACTCCATTGTACCTCTCTCCTCACGGAAAAAACTCTACTGGTTTTAAATGACACCCTTCTTTGCCCTTCCTATCCCCTGCTCAGACCTAGACAGGGAAAGCAGTTCACACTGAACTTTTGAGGATTGATTTCCCACTTTCTATTTATGTCAGACACTAGACACTAAAGACAAGGGGTCAGATTGTCAGGTGCCTTCCAGCTGCCAAAGGCAGTGTCTGGTCATTTGAGGATTAGCCTTGCCTTGGAGAGTTCTTGGAAACTGGCATGGCAAGTCCCTGCAGTGCGTGCAGCTCGGAGGCAGGAGGTGCCCAAGGGACTGGGAAAACTTTGGGAACCAGTTTAATAAGCAGAATTCTCTGTGAGCAAAGTATTGTCGAGATGGCTTAAAACCACTTCTGCAGTTCATCTCCTTGAGTGATGCAGTTGGGGTGCAGGCCAGGGTATGGGCTATTAGATGTGCCAGTGTGTTAAAGAGCATTAAAAACCATAACAGGCAGGGTTCACACCCTGGGCAAACCCCACAAGAGGCGGGTGAGGGCAACAGGAATCTTATCCAGTCCCCTGCTGCTGCTGCCACATGCTCTGCCCATCCTGGCTTTTGCTCTTAAAGCAGCAGCAGAAGCAGCAACACCTCCCACCTCCAGAGTTTTGCCCAGGGCTGCTACTGCATGAATAATGCTGTAGGATTGCTCTTGCTGTCAGGGCATGGACTCTGGAAGGGTGGGGGGCAACTTCGGCACGCTTCTTAAGTCAGCACCTGTGGCTGGTGTCCCTCTTGCCCACTGCTAGTTACACTATGGAGGAGCAGCAATACTAGCTAATGGCTGAAGTGCAGCCCTGGGGCCAGCTGACATGAATCCCTTTCCCACCCTTAACCCACTGAATTCAAACCTGCTTTGCAAATTCCTGGCCCTATTCTCCTCTTACATGAGTTGGTGAAAACAGCAGTAACTCGGGTCAAGTCACTGGAGTTGCATTGGTGCAAGTGTGAGTAAAGTTAATCCTTCAACATGGGCTGCTACTTTTTCTCTAGTGCAGAAGTTGGCAACCCAAGGCCCACAAAGGTCTGACTCAGCATGGGGGTATCAGTGGTAAGGAGCTGCGCTGTGTTGCCCCCTCTCTACAGGCTCTACAGCTGGGGAGAGCCCTGTTGCTTTGCTACATCAGTGCTTCCATCACTGAAGAGGGTCCAGGAATATGGAGCAAGAGTGAGTACAGGCAGCTGGCTGCTTTGGGTGGCAGAGACTTCTTCCACGGCTGGTTTGCAAGCTCCAGTTTGTACTGGCAAAAGGCTGCTGGCCCCTGTCCTAGTGAGCCATTGCTCCAATTTGTTCATATTCCAAACATTAGTTCTTAGTTTACATGAGACATTTACTGCAAGTTGCCTAACTACCTCCACAGTAAATGTATTGGCATCTACACATGCAGTGCTATTAGGGCAGATTAAAGTAATTAACTCTGCCACAGGTTAGTACTTTAACAAAAATATATTATCCGACGGTGGCGTTTTTTACTCCACAGCAATGCATGTGTAGATGTTGATGCGACTGGCTGAGACAAAAAGGTGCTTCACTGTGGGGGCCTGCCTGCTGGCTAGCCCCACACTGGAGCACCCTCATGCCCCACCTAGTCCCTCCACACCATGCTGAGCTGAGTCAGAGCAACACCAGGCTGGCAGGCTGACCCCCCAGGACTCCCTGCCATCCAGGGCTAATCCAACCTAGCTCAACATACTGCAGTCCTGGGTGCATGTGTAAGTGTGGTGCTCAGGATCAGTAAACTCTGGCGCAATATGTGCCAGAGTTGATTGCTGTGCATTAATAGCATATGTAGATGTGCTCACTTAGTTCCCTATTAACCAATTAATCCTTGTATAGAATGTGACTATACTTCTAATGCTAGTGTCTGCTATCTCTCCACCTGTGTCATTTTGGTTCAGAAGGAAAGAAGGCAGAACATGTAAACGACCTGTGAATTGCAAGGTATAGAAAAGGCACCCTGGTACCACAGTGAAAAGGAACTGTGTAAGAACCTGCATATAATAGACTAGATGTAGGAAAAAGGATTGAAAGTGAGCCCCAGGTTGTTCCCTGCTCTGTGTTTTCTCCTCCTGTACTGTCATGTGGTTCCAAAGTTGTGTGTGCCCATACTATTTTTCCTTTTTCTTTTGATGTTGAATTGTAGGTCAAAGTCTTTCAATCTTAAACCCCAGGAATAATCTTCATGCTTAAAATAGTTTAACGCTATTAAAGGGAATCTCAGGTGAATGGCTTATTTTAAAAATAGGTGTAGTTTTTAGTTATTTATACGTTCCTCCTAGCAATGGGACTCCTCACATGCCTACAGTTAGGTCCTTGCTTAACTGCATAGTTCTGTATGGGCTAAAGAAAACGAGAGTTTTGCTACTGTATCCAATAAGTTTCAGGGTTAGATCCTAATTGCTTTTGACATCTACATGCGAACAGTTACTCCAAGAACATAAACCCATTTCTCTAAAGCCCCCAGAACAACCAGCCAGAAACAAGGGTCAAACTCAAACAATTCCCCTAGCCATCTGCTAGTATATGCCTTCCTCAAGCCACTCTGTAAAGTCAGGAAGCAGATGAATTTTCTGAAGTATTTGATACAGAGTGTAGAACAGTTAAGCCAAACTATGGATTCAGCAGTTTTCACTCAAAATTGGTTTTTTGCTGATTTTGCTGAAGCAGGAAAAAAATAACTTCCCTAAAGTAACAAAACGAATGTTTATCTTACAGATTGGAATGAAATGTAGCGTGGTTGTGGGCCTTAAAATAAGATTGACTATACACAGCTTTACTTCTTACAGAAGGAACCTGGAGCTTCAGCCTTAATTAAATTGTATATTGATCCCTAGCTCCCCCTCTCATGTAATAAATTCCATTGCATTAGAGCTATAAGCGAAAAGTACTCAATGCAGCAGCGTGTGTCAAAAGAAAAGGATGATCTGTGTGCCATACTGGTTCCTTATTTATGCTCCAAGAGGCAAATGGGAAATGGGTATTTGTTTCTAACCTTGAATAGTTGAACAGCTGGTTATTCATAGATTGCAGGGCTGGAAGGGACCTCGGAAGATCATCGGGTCCAGCCCCCTGCACCAAGCAGGAAAGATACCTGGGGGTCAGGTGACCCCATTGAGGTGACCGTCCAGTCTCCTCTTGAAGATTTCCAGGATAGGTGATTGCACCACCTCTGTAGGGAGCTTATTCCACAGTCCAGACATCCTGACTCTGAAGAAGTTTTTCCTAATGTTGAGCTTAAATTGGTCTTCCAGGAGTTTGTGGCCATTACTCCTGGTTTTCCTCTTGGGTGCCCTGGTGAACAGTTGCTCACCGAGCCCTTGATGCGCACTCCTCTAGTGTAATGGTAAGCTGGTACCAGGCCCCCTCTCAGCCTTTTTTTACTCAGGCTGAAGACTCCAAGATCCCTCAGCCTTTTCTTGTATGACTTGCCTTTTAAGACTTGGATCATACAGGTGGCTCTTCTTTGGACTCTCTCAAGCTTGTCCATGTCCTTGTTAAAGTGTGGTGCCCAGAACTGGATGCAGTCTCACCAGTGCAGAGTAGAGCGGAAGAATCACCTCCTTGGTTTTGCTGGAGATGCATCGATTGATGCATGCCAGAGTATTATTTGCCCTACTGGCTACAGCATCGCACTGCCGGCTCATATTCATACTGTGGTCTATTGTTACCCCTGGGTCCCTTTCATTCGCAGTGCTAGTCAGTTTGGTGCCGCTAAGCCTGTAGGTGTGTTGGGAGTTGCTCGTCCCAAGGTGGAGCGCTTTACATTTCTTGACATTGAACTTCATCAGGTTCTGATCTGCTCAACTTGCTAACCTGTCTAGGTCCACCTGTATCTGTAGCCTATCATCAAGTGTGACCATGCTCCCCCATAACTTGGTGTCATCCACAAATTTAGACAGTGAGCTCTTCACCCCCACATCCAAATCATTAATAAAGATGATGAAAAGTATGTGAAGGTGGATGGTTGCAAATGTGCTGGGTATTTTTTCTTTTTTCTTTTTTATGGTTGTTTTTCCAGGTATGTTCCATAAAGATTACAGAACTGGATGAACCATGGGTGAACTGTGCTCAGAGCAGCACCCTGGTAAAGATGTTGCTTTCATGTTTTGGGAGCCCGTTCCCTTGAGGCTAATTTGCTAGTATCTGCATTGGCCCTGTAGGAGGTGTTATACTGGTCAAGAATGGCAGAGGCTTAGTGTTCTCCTGTTTATGTTTTCTCATTCTCTATTATGCTCTCTAGAGCATATTACAGCAGTTATATTCTGTCCTGAGACTTCCCGACACCCAAAGTATCATTGTTTTATTACATAGGTTAACTTTTAGACTCCAGCACTCTAGTGGGGTGGCACCAAGACTGCCTCAACACCTGAAGATCTGACCTACTACTTCAAAGATGAGAAAGTTTTAGTTGTCAGCCAAACTCTTCTTGCTAGCTTGAATAGGGTCAAAGCATAGGTGCCGGGATTAAACAGCAAAACAAAGTAAATTTGTATAGGGTCAAGCAAATTGTCTTGGCCCGAAGGTTGAAATGCTATGCTATGCCATCCAGGAAGAGCACACACCAACTGCTGAAGCTTCCTTAGCCTGACGAAGGGTTTTTGAACCCGAAAGCTTGCTTAATAACCATTCTCCAACCATTTGGGTTGGTCTAATAAAAGATATCAAATTCACCCAAGGAATCTTGTCTGCCTATGCTGAAAATAATTAATTTTCAAAGCCTTTTGTTTTAATGCTTGATCGTTATTGAATCGGGCTGCAACTACAGTTTGTTTTTAGTCATTTATTTTAACATAACCTTTATTAAAATAACGGGGGGAAGGGGTTACGTATTAGATGCTTGCACAATTTGTTTTGGTAAAGCGAACCTTCTGGTCAGGCACTCCAAATTATTAGATACACTCAACATCTACATTTTCATCCCTTACTTCACTAATGCTTGCATAGTGACCTAAATAGCATGGTGATAATATAGAAATGTCTGTAAATATGTTCTAAAAATAATCTAATCTATAAAAGTAAATAGTGTTCTAGCTCAGCTGTCAACTCATCCACTTTCATCATGTCTCACAGAAAACAACTGGCCATAACTCTGATGAGACTTTAAAACAGGAAGTCCATTGTTTATGAATTTGAAAACAAGGAAAGAACAACTGGTGTAGAGCGAGGGACCCCTGATAATTCAGAAATACAAAGTTGATTTAGGATTTGTCATACCTATTTATTTTACATGGAAGGCACTCAGGGCCAGATTCATCCTTTAAATCATCTCAGCACTTTACTCTTGGGACAGTTTCATAAGGGAGTGTGGGTTCATATCCCAGCTGGCAGGGGGGGCTGGCAAAGATACCATCACCATCTTCTGCTCCAGTTGTCTGTTGAAGCCTGGTTCACCATCCCCACCTCCAACTCTAGTTGCAGCCTGATTCAATAACAATCAAACATTAAAACAAAAATCTTTTAGGGTATTCAGAAACCTAAGGTGACTGAGCTTCCAGCTGAAGCCACCTAAGGTACCTAAATGCCTTTAGGCATCAGGGCCCTTTGATCTATAGTCTTGAGATAGATGCTGAAGTTCCCTTTAGGTGCAAGGTTAGGAACCTCAGAATGATATCCATGAAAGACAGCTGGTGGAGTGGGGAACAGCCAAAGCCAGCTGAGATAAAATGTGGGGGAGAGGTGATGTCTTAAGTCCCCCTCTTCTTAGGGATTCAGTGACAATCCCTAAGAAGAGATTCCCAGTGAGAGGGAGATGTCTTTCTGGTGCCTGGAATCTGTCACCTTCTGCCTCTTGGGTAATGGTTCCCCAGAACCCAATCCTGGTGTGAGGAGGGCAGGAGGTGGTTGTACTAGCTCCCTGGGATGCAATCCTAGTGTTAGAAGGATGGGAAGGAGCAGTACTAGCTCCCTCAGGACCCAATCCTAGTGTGAGGAGCATGGGAGGGGGTGGTACATCACCCAGAGTCTTCTCATGGAATTGGGGCCTCAGCTCATTCTCACTCGTCAAAAAAACAAAACTACCTAGGGAGAGATCAATTCTTTTTTTTTCAACAGATAACTAGAGGGGAAAGGGGGTGGTAGTGTCTTTGCCAACCCCCTCTGCCAGCTGAGATGTGAAACCCAACTTCCCGTGTGAAGTAATCTAATCACCATATAGTTGATGGGAGGGTATGCTTCTCAGAGACATGGGTTCAGATCCCTCAGGGTGGGAAATTGAGCTGAGGTTGTAGGATTCTGAGTGAGGGTCATAACCATGGCATTCTTGGCTAAAAGAAGGCTCTTTCTTCCTTCACGGGTGATTTGTGCAGAATCTGAAAGGCTAGGTGTGCTCTCAAATTACCTCCTGGAATGAGCCGATAGACAAGGTGGGGGGATACATATTTTGTGAATCCAACAGATTCACCAACCTGCTCAGCACTGCCAAGACTGCAGTGCTTCCGAGCATCCAGGTTTACGTTGAAAATGCAAACTGATGCCTATGGACTTCAGGTACCTACACGGCTAAGCAAGTTGTGAGTTTTCAAAATTCTCAGTTTAGGATTTGGGAATGTAAAGTGGCGGTTAAGAATCCAAATTCTGCATCAGTCGATTTGTGGAAGGCAGCAATATAAAACCCAGAGATAGATAGTATGGTGACATTTAAGGACCAGATCTTCAACTAGTATAAAATGACTCATAAAATCGAAGGCAATAGATACGTCCACTTAACAGAACTGAAGTTGCTGTACTTCTGGTTAAAAACATCAAAAAGATCTTTTATAAGCCTTTTGAACACAGTAGAAATCAATGTGTATGAGCTGGGTTAGGCAGTATGGGATCCCACCAGGTAGAGATAAAAATAGGTCTGTTAATAAGATTTTTGATTTCTTCAAAGGGCAAACTTTGAGAAATAAAAGGAAATAGTGAAGTCAACTGGACTGAAGAACTCAGTGACTTGCATGTATACAAGTCTTGGAATTTCTTTACACCAAAAGTACAAAAATGTACCTGGAATCTGTATCCTAAGCAAGAAAAAACCCCATTAGGGAAGGACCCCAGACACAAGTAAATGATTAACCACCAAAAATATAATATTGCAGTACACAGCCCAGAGGCATACCTGGACATTTCTGCACCTAGGGGCTGGATTACTGGTGTTAGGGACCAGCCTGGAAGTGCAGCAACTGCTGTTTTTGTATATCCTCCACAACTTCGTGCCCAGGGCTACTGCTCTGGGCCCCCTCTTCTCCCCCCTACCTACTGACACTGCCTATGAAGAATGGAAAAAAGGCAAAGATCAGCAAAAATATACACTTTGGAGGTCAGAGAGTGGATGGGAAGGCTAAGGTGAGACTTTCCAATTTCAAGCTGAGGTAGGTTTTGCAAAGATGTTTAAAATAAACAGGAGTTCCTTAGCTAAACCAAGAGAGCAAAGAAAAGAAGTAGGGCTGCTACGCAGTGAGAATGGGGTTCAGAGAAAAGATAATCTAGGTAGTGCCCCAAACTAAATTAATACATTGCCTCTGCTTTTAGTAAAGATGATAAATTAGAACCTGATCCCAATCTGAAGAATGAAGCGGACAGGGAAAAGAAAAACTCACATTTATCCTAAAACAAAATCAGCTGTCCCTAGTAGCATGCTAATATAGTTTTAAAGCAATATGAACAAACTCAGGCTTGCATCCTATCCAGCATTACAAAATAGGCTGGATAACTGGGTAAACTGGATTAGCTGATCCAAACAGAACAGTAGGTACCCAGCTGGCAGTTACTGCTATATCACACTGTCATTGTTATACGTACCTGCTTCATTCAGAAAGTTGTTTTCTATCTTCAAAAGCTTCCCTCATTTCTTCTATGCCACTCTATGCTTGTGAAGAAATTTTGACAATCCCAGGAGAAACCATTTTACTCTTTTGAAATGTATAGCTGTATGTATTCCTGCCAAATGAGGTCAGCCAGGCAATAGTATGCAGGTAGTATACTGAGGCTACTACCTTTTAAGCAAAGCCTGTCTAAGGTCTTATTACCTTGTTGTCTTGTTCCCTGACTCCCTTTGTGTGGGTTTCCATCCACAATTGCATCTGTTTGGTTTTTTTTTTAAAACCCTGAATGGTGAACTTTTTGGTGGAGGGGAATCTGCGATGATTCTAATGTGTATAATTTAAAAATTCGGGGTTGCTATGGTCATTACCCTGCCATGAAATACCTTCACATTCAAGTGTGTCCACTTTGGCTGACAAGGCCTCCAGCACATACTTTCCAGAGGAGGGATAGGGGAGAGTATTTAACTTTATAGTGCACTGATCAACAATGGGTATGTGGAGGAAGCAGCTGGAGCTGGGAGAGAAAATTACATTTCCTACTACTCAGGGTGGAAATTCCCCAAATAGGACAAAGAAATAAAGACAATGACAAAGGAGGTTTTTAAAAAGGACTCGCAGAAAGAACAAGAGGAGGCTTAGGCTGGAAAGGGAAAAAGACAAGATATTTTGTAGTGGGGGGGAAAGGTGTATTATAAATGTGGAACCAAGGAAGATCAGACAACGTGAGCAGAACTTGAAGGACTCAATGGTCTAGAAGACAAACCTTGAGTTTCACAGGATTTTGGACAACCCAGAGGATCTGACCTGAGCCCAAAGGAATGCTTCTCAGGGGTGAGGAAACCAAGATAAGGAAATGTATTTAGGTTTTACTGTTTATGTCTCTATCCATATGGTTCTCGTGCTCCCCATGCTGTTAACTAATAAGCAATGCTGTTTTCAAAAACTCTGTGCCAAACTTAACTCCATGGGCATGCGTAAGTGGATGCATACACACCAACTGTGTGCTCTGAACTTCTTGCCTAGAAAGCCCAGAGAGCCACAGCCATGGAGCAGCCTGAGGGGTCAACAATGAGCCTAGTGGTTAGGCTGTTGGAGTGTGGTTTCCAGCTTCCTGGAATGGATGCTAGACAGAAGTTTTTCCCCTTGGGAATGTGCCTCAAGCCCCCAACCTACAATTATTGCTTGGACTTTATTTGGAGGCTGGATATTGACAGTATGAATTTGAGACACATCTGTAACCTTCCCAGGGTGCCTTGAGGTAGTCTGCTGCTCCTTGGTGGTCAGTCCTAGTCTGTTGACCCTCCCTATGTCCCAAAGTGTCTACCAACCTCTCACCTGCTATGACTTGGCGATATTAAATTTGAGGAGTTTAGGCCTTCAGTTTGGAAGAAGAGAAGCAACTTTAGGTGCCTCCCTCTATATTCACATCCCTGGGCCACATTTGCCCTGCCCCAACCTGCTGTCCAGTGGGCTGGACTCACTCAGTTTGGTTCCTTAAGTAGGCCAGAACCAAACAGCTTGGATTAGGCCAGGCCAGCCTTATTATCTTGATATTGCTTCTCCTTCTTGACTTAGTCCTAGAATTCCTACCACTGCCACTCCAGGTCAGGGCTGAAGACAGGCATGGGTGAACCAGGTGGCTGCCGGGGCCTGGACAGAAAGGGGGACCCAAAATGGTCATTTTTTGATTATTATCATTATCTCTGGCAAAGGGGGGCCCAATACTAACAGTTTGCCTGGAGCCCCCAGGAGTCTAGGTATGGTGCTGCTCCAGGTACTCAGTTCCATAGGGCTTGGCTGCCCTGCATGCAGTTCCAGCCAGGAGCAATTTTCAGCTCTTCTCCGGCTTTCATCCCAAACCACTGTGGCCATCCCCACCAGTCCTCCTGGGCATAATCATATGAACCAAGTCAAAGCACTGCTTCCACTCTACTTGTGTCAACCAACTTCCCCGCTTTGTACAAGGAGCTGGGCTTGTATCCCCAAGGCCCACCTCTTCCAGCTTCCCGGCAGCTCACCTGATAGTCACAGGCCCCATTTTCTTGCAATTACACTAGTAAGAGTAAGGATTCTCTACTAACAGGGCAGGGTTGCCTTTACATTAACTCATTAGCCTTGTAAACACGAAAACAGGGGAAGCTTGTATAGGTCTCTGCCACCATCTTGGTGTTTCTTTTTTGGCCATACCCTGGTATAACACAGACCAGAGTGTTTTTGCTATACAAGAGTGACATACCTCTCTTGGGACTTAATTCTGTCCCTTTTGTAGTCAGTAGTGACAAAGCCCTCATCAATCCAGATAGAGCAGAACCAAGCCCTAAATGCATGGAAAACTTTTTGAATTGTTTGAATTGTCACTTAATTGTGACTTAAAAGACACACACCAAAGTCTTCAGAGTCAATGGGTAGGTTCCTAATGTTATGTGTGGGGTGGGGGAGGATGGACTGCTGTCCACAGCCTGTGACACTTGGCTGTTGGTGAGACATCATTATACAGCATTCTTGTTGAGCAAAAATGGAGGACAGGTTCATGCAAGGAAGTGAAGAGAATGGACAGTGCCTGAGGATCAGTCTTTGTTGGGTGTGCTCTTGTTGTCTCCTGCCCTTCCACACCTATTGACTTTGTTCAGCTCTCCGTTGGTGTCCTGCTTTCTTTCCGTTCCCCTATTCGTACCTTCCTTCTGTCAGTGTCATCTCTTTCCCGTGTTCCTGCTGTGCTTTACTGTATTGAATGGTGTGCTTTGCTTCACTCCTCTGTGTGTGTGAGCTAGCAATGCCAGCACCAATAGCCACATCCATTAAAACAACCTAGTTTCTGGGCGGTTCTGGATGGGAGCCAGTTTCAATGACGCTGCTACTGCGACTGCCAGTACATCCAGCATAAAGCAGAAGGTAGAACAGCAGGACTGTATAAGAGCAAGTACATTCTGCTCTATTTAGGGCTTTATCCCATCCTCATCGCTGTGGGATCTGGACATGGGAACACAGAGGACAGAGGCAGGACCAAGGCTTCCAATAACAGTTGTAGGAAACAGAAGAGCAAAAAATATCCATCTCCACAAATTACTTTTTTTTCTGTTTTCACTAAATGATTTTATTCTTTGTTGCTTATGTCTCTATAGTGCTTGGCTACCTTAGTCAGGGACCAGTACCTGCTTGTGGTAAGCACTGGACAAACACACAACTAAAAAGAAACCCCCAAAATGTTTATGATCTAAGACAAGAGACAACTGATGGATACAAACAGACATGAGAGCACAAGGAACTGACTGATTGTGGTCAGCATGATAGGCAGTGGTCTCAGTACTTCAGCACTTCTGGATTGTCATGTTTTGGTAGTTGTTATAGCAGAGGTTTTGAAATAGGGTAATAGGGTGGATTTGTAGATGTTTACAAGAGTTTTATCCCAAGTATGAGGAAAAGGTACAAAGATACATGTTTAAGTGATAAAAACTGTCATTGTGGGCTGACCTTTCAATACTGAGTGAGAGATGACAGGTAGGGAGGAGGGAGGCTATTGAGTGGCTTTAAAAGACAAGTAGATTGATATGATATAGAAAAAGAGCCAGTATAGGGAGACATAATGGGCTGATATGGTCAAAACAGTGGGTAGGAAGTTATCTTAGCAGAAGTGTTCCAGCTGGATGCAAAAGGGCTGGGACTGCTTTTGTCAAGGACAGAAAAAGGGGTGTTGTAATAAAAGAGCTAAGAAGCACCTGGGCTGGAGTTTTAGTAGCATGAATGGCCAACAAAGGGCACAGATAGAAGTGCAGCTCCCTGCTGTAACTGGGAATGATTTGCAGGAAGTGGTTTGAGTTACAACGATCCCCCAGACCAAACAGAAGCTCACTGTTTGTTCCAGCGGGGAGGGGAATCTATCTGCTGGCTTCAAGCCTGCAGCTGATTTCTCCTAACAACTGCCCCATTTTCCTCTCAGGCTTTGCTGTTTTCAGAATGGGAGTGGGGACAGGGAGCAGAAGCAGTTCATTCGGGGGAGAGAGAGTAGATTGGAGCCCTTAATACACCTGCCCCACCCTCTCCAGCATGGGCTGGAAAACCCCAGATTCACCTCCCTCTGTTCCCCTTCCTCCCTCCCATTTTGAAAACAGCAACAGGTTGGGAGGGAGTGCAGACACAAATTACTGAACATGCTGTTTTGAAACATCTTCATCTGACCCTTCATGCAATGAGGGGTCAGATTTTTGTGGGATCGGGCCCTTTTAAAGTGCTTTGCAGTCATGCACTTCTGTTTGGTCACGGCTATAGAGTGCTTTCAGGGGCCAGATTGGGTGAAAATTGTCACTTCTACTTGTACCCAAAGGCTGTCTCACTGGTGTTATGGAGAAAGAATATGCCAGACCTAGATGTAGCCTGGATGGGAGGGTCTAAACCAATGTTTTCCAAACTTTTGAGACCTGGGGCACACTTTTCTGGATTAAAATTGGTGGCACACTTCATTCTTAAACTTGGACAAGTATATGTGTTTATATGCAAGGACAGATCCTGCAAGGTGGGGGAGGAAGGGGGAAGAGGAAGAATTTGTACTGTTTGATTTCTTTGATTCCTGCTACGTCCAAATTTTAAAACCAGCTGCTTGGGAGAGACAGCCACATCCCTATCCAGGCAGCACTATGGGAATCATCATGGCTTGTTGTCACCTCCCCGCTTTGCTAATCTCTCTCCACTCTATAGGTAGTAATGACCCTCCTTTCTAATGGTCTTGATGTTCCACTATTCAAACTATAGTTTCTTCAGCTATTTTTCTGTCTGTTAGCCATCCCTGGCAATGTGTCTCTTCTATTCCACAGCCCTGAAGACTATTTTTAACTTTAGCTAAAAAAAATAAATTTGGGTGTGGTAATACTAACTCAGGTGTAGAAATGTCTGACATTAAAGTATTGGAGGCATTGTCAAAACACTCAAGAAGACTAGATTCTGTTTTATGAATCTGAATTAGTGACATGCATTTAACTATAATGACTACAGGACCAGTGAAACAATATCTTTTGGCTACTTTTTGCCTAGTTTGCTTTTTTAAAACTGTATATATAATCTAGAAAATTACTGTACATTCCAATAAAGTTATATTTGTTTTCACTTTGACCTTAAATTGAATAACATAGTATAATGATAAAGCTTCTAATTTCTCTTTAACTAGAGAAAAATGTTATGCTATACGAGATGTGCCACCCTATTTGCACCCTGCTTTTCAAAAACCTAGATTTACCCGTGTGTGTGTGTGTGTGGATGGCTAACAAAGACATCTATACAGGCAACCCTCACTTAACACTGTTTTGCTTAGTGCTATTATGCTGATTTTAAATTGATACCTGATTTCACTTAGTGCTCAGCAAGTTTCATTATAACGCTCATGGTTGCCATCTTGGATCATTAAAAATAATTGTGATCACAATCTTGGGTCATCAAATACTTTTGGTTTCACTTAACACTCCTTTCACTTAATGCTCATTTTTTCAGAAACCAAATAAGAGGGCTAAGTGGGGGTTGCCTGTATATGCAAGATTTACTTGTCAGTGGTGCCCATGGGCCAGATGAGCAGTGCTGGGTTGGTCCATGGGCCAGATCTGCTTCATGGGCCCAATCCTACTGTGGCCACTGTGGCCTGATATGGCCATGCAGAGCTTGGAAATTTGGCAGCAGGGGTGTTAATAACTACTGTTCCACCAACACCAAATTTCTGGACCTGTGGGGAGCTCTGACAGCTGCATCTGATACTAATTAAGTATAATTTTTCATGGCATGCTTCTGCCAATCTCATGGCATGCTTGTGTACAGCAACACACCCTTTGGGAACCTGGTCTAGACAGAGAACTCGGTTGAAGATGACACCCAGGATATAGCCCTGAATAATGTATATCCTGATGATGTTGTACACAGTAATTCAGAAAGGCCATAGCAGAGAGGAAGGAAGATTAAGCTTTTTTAAAGCTGGAGTTGACAGCTAGTCATCTACAAGGAGATATTGGAGAGACAGGTCAAGAGATTAGATCTACTTTGACAGCCACTTTTGCTCAAGAAAAGTGTTTTCACTTGGATACAGTTTGGCTTTTGTTTGAAAACAAATTGCTTACCTTAGCAAGAACTTCAGTTCATACTAACAGATGAAAAACACTGACAAGATGAATGAGCTTGAACCTATTCAGGTTGGTTGGCTCAGGGAATTAGATGGTGGTGCTTTTTATGATTAGGTTGCTAGTTCAAGCTTGACCTAAGACACATATGGCAGAAAATTGTGCTGAAAAGCTATTTAATGACATATAGAAGAGTTGTTGCTGAACCGCCTGCCTATCAGATGAGTAATGAAACCAGAACTGGTGCCTTTGCTGCTTTTAAAGAAATGTAGGAGATTTCTTCTGAAAGGAGACTGAGCTATTGCTTGTTCTTCTAGGCACAACCTTGGCTTTTGTTGTTGCTGTAGTTTGGGCTGAAATGGCTCCAGTGCTTGGGAGAGAGAAGACTTTTGTCTCCCAGGGTGCTCTTTCCAGGTCCCCAGTACTTGCTGTAAATTCATTCAAAATTATAATAGAAATATTCTCATCCTATATCCCATAAAAATGTTTGTTTTCTCAGTAGATGGTCTGCCACCAAAAGGAAAGACGGTCTTATAGTTCTGGAATAGGAGTGAAAAATCAGGAAACCCAGGTTGTTGCTTTCCCATGTGGCCTTGAACAAATCACTCAGGACTGGATGTTGCTGGACAGCTATGTGGATGCACAATGGCAGGGAAAGGGAGCACAGATACTCCTCCCTTCCCCCCCAGGCCCGTAGGCATCAAAGCCAGACAGAACAGCAGTCCCTAAGCACAACAGAAGAGTTCAGGGTGTCACAAAAGAGAGGAGAGAAGATGCATCTCGGTTTAGTTCTTCTAGAGCTCACTGGCAGTGTATCTTCAAGGCATGTACCAGTTTACATGACCTCCTCCACCTGACTGGTGTTCCATGGTGCACTGTTTTTTGAAGCCCATGTCTGCATAGCAAACTCTTTACAGTGCCTAGAAGCATAACCCTCAAGTTCTCCACACTGCACTGGCTGGGCTGCCTCCTAAACTGGAATTAGGGTAGGCTCAGTGTAAAGCACTGAAAGCAGCTAATTAGCATGGGGTGGTTTAATTAGCTCTGTCATTACTTAGTGCCACATGGGTAAGGCTCTGTTCCCAGTTTAGGAAAGAATGTGTCCTTCACTTTCCCTGGCACTGCTTTCACTCGAGAGGGCTTTGTCTGCAAGGCTCTACCTGAACCTTAATCTTTTCTGTACCTTTCAAGTTGAAGCAAGAGAAGTTTAGGTTAGATATCAGGAAAAATTTTCTCACAAGGATGGTAGTAAAGCACTGGAACAGGTTACCCAGAGAGGTGGTGGAATCTCCAGGCTTGGCTGGGATGATCTCCTTAGAGATGGTCCTGCTCTGAGCAGAGGGTTGGATTAGATGACCTCCTGAGGTCCCTTCTAACCTTAATTTTCTAGGATCCTATGACTCTCAATTTCTGCTCTTGGAGAAGGGGGCTATAATACAAGCTGACTAACACAGGGGTTGGCATCCTATGACTTGCAGGCTTGATTTGCCCTGTGGAGCTATTGTATCTAGCCAGTGGAGCTGGAGCTTTGGCAGTGTTCGGTGGTGAGGGCATTGCCCATGCTGTGCCTCAGCTAGGCTCAGGGTAGAAGCAGCGGTGGCAGTGGCTGAGTCTTAGCACTGGCTCATCTTTGACCTGAGCTGGGATATTTCAGCCCACTGCTGGAAAACATTGCTGAATGTGGTCTAAGGAGTTTTGGAAGGTTTAATTTATCATGGGAAAAATATGGGTGGAAAGTGTTATAGGAGTGCAAAGCATTATTAGTACTGATTGCAGTTCACTGCCTGCCATTTCTGTTCCATCCCTAATTGGACACTCATTGAGGGATGGTTGGTGCTTGAAGCACCTGACTTTTTTCAATTTTTCCTTTCAATAAAACCCTTTAGAAACCACACTTGCCTCTCCCCCCCCCCCCCCCAATTCCATTCTTCAACATGGTTATTTTAATTTATATTTTTAGTAGCCTACAGCTCTATCCACTCTCCAGATTCAAGTACCCATCAATAATGTATTAAGTTTTGAATGACTGAATTCGTTGAACAGCGGGGGAAGAAAATCCACATTGGGACTTGTCACTTGATTCTCCCTGGGGCAGCTTTCCACACAATGCTGTTTAACTTCAATGGAGCGGAATTTTATAGTTGAAACTAAATGCATTTAAGAAACACGCTGCATATTGGGACTCTTTCCTCTTATGTTTGGCATCCATTTTGCAATCATTTTAATTGTATCTACAATAAACTTTCCGTCCACATTAAAATGCACTCTGAATCACAGTCGGAGAGGAAATCATTATGAAGTTAATGGTGTCTAGATGCCATACTCCTCAATTTAAACCAATATTTCAATGACAGAAATGGGAATAGGGAAGAGATGCAATAAAAGATTTGAGTGGAAGTTCCAGGGGCAATTGTTAAATACCAGGTGTAGTGTTCTACCTTTTGGAAGAAAGAAAAAATTGAAAAACAATTTGGGGATTCTGCTATAACTTGCTAGGAGCACATTCTGTTCTATTTAATTCCTGATCTGTGTATCCAGCTCCTGGCCTCCAAAGCAGTTCATATTCATAAGTGTCAATAGCGATTTTTAAATTGTTTTGCTTTTTGGCATGGAAGGCTCTTTCAAATGGATTGAATTTTCTTCTGAAAACACTAGCCCTTGAGTCCACTTCCCAGCCAGCCAGAGTACTCCCAGTGCTCCATCTCCCAGTAGAGGTGACAGAAATAGAAGTTTTTGACTTGTTAGAAGATTTTTCCATTACATTTCCATTAACAATTAAATTAACTTGTCATTTCCTGACCTGATTCTTCATTTATTTATAATGAAATTAGAAGCAACTCCTGAAGGCAATTGTAGCAACACTGGCATGAATGAGAAGAACATTGGTCTTACTGAGTCTTTGTTTTTGTTCTCACTCTTTCTCCAATCCTGCAGTCTGGCTGCATCTACACAAGACACCGACTGCACAGTACCACAATACTACTGCGCAGCAGTGTTGTGAGACAAAAACCATGACATGACACTACTGCACAGCAGTATTAGGCTACTGCGTAGTAGTGTCACAGAAAAGATGTTCATTGGCACTACTGCACAGTAACTCGGGTTACCGCACAATCATTTAGTACTTGTATAAATGACTGCTCAGTGAACATCTCACATAGATGCAGCCTCTGTCTCTCAACTGTTAACTGACCTTCCTTTCTTCCCTCTCTAAAGTCTCACTCCCCATTCCCATCCTTCCAGTTTTCTGGAAGGCCCCAGGCCTCTTCCTTTTTGCATTTTGTCTGTTCCTCTCTTTAGCTCCTCCCTGCTCTCATCTACCCTTTCGTCATCTACAAAATTTAAAGCTATCCTCCTCTTTTCCTCCCAGCATATCCATAACCAGCTTGTCCCCCCTCTCAAAAACTGATCCTCTCTCCTCCCACATTTCCCCCACATCACATTGGTTACTTGTCCTCCTAGTTTTCCCACCAAGAGACCGCTCTGTCCCCCTCAGACTTTTCTCCATACTCTTCTCATGCCCCAGTAGTCTTTGCAGGGGGTCAGGGAGGTTTATTCACATAGGAAAAAAGGCAAAGTGCAGCTGAAAAGATAATAAAAAATATTCAATACCAGTAATGATGCATGAGAGCTGATGAGTAAACAATTACCAGGTGTGTTAGCTTTATGCTTAGTGACAATGTTCTTGTCAGAGATGTAATGAGCAAGATTTGCCCCCTAGGCAAACCCTGTGCGAGAGTGAGAGGGGGCAGGGAGGTGTTGCTGGATGTTGGTGGGATGTGGGTTCTGAAAGTGGGACTCTTATTTGCTCCAGGGACTCAAAAACAGCCCCTGACTGCTGTTGCCACAGCCACAGTTGGGCTGCTTTTGGTGCTGGGGCACAGACTCCTCAGGGATAGGGGCACCATTCTGGTGCTTCTACTAAGTTGGTACCCAGGTCTGGGACTTGTGTCCTGGGGCTTACCCACCTCAGGTTATGCCACTGGTTCACGTAATGAGCCATCCTCAATTGCTTTTTGGCAGGTGACAGCAACTATTTAAGAACTCTTTGATCAAATTCTTTTTAAAAGTCAAGTATCTCCTTTTTTGTGTCAAAGGCCAGCCACAAAACTCCTTCCAGAACTCAAGTGAATATATTTGAACCTTGGCCACACTATGAAGCTTAGCCAATGCTGAAGCAATACATGCAATAGAACTGAAGAATTCTGAGGTTCTTTCATACGTTCCTACAAATGGCTGTCATCATCGGCAATCCCTCACAGGTCAGGATGGTTGTCTTCCATGATCATCTTATCTGTGGGTCTGAAGATGGCTGACAAGGTCAATCCAGGATTATGTTGCCAGTTATGTTTCAACATAGGTTTCCTGATGCAGTGCATGGTTCTGGATTCCTGATCCCAGTCCGTGACACTTTGTTTCTGCTGCTCCTGGTTTTCTGTCTCCTGTTGTCGTCATGATATTTCAAAGTACTGAGATCCTTGCAGGAAACTTCCTCCACTTGGGGCAGTCCTCGGTAATAGCCTCCCATGAGTTGATGTTGATGTTGCATTTTTTCAAGTTGGCCTTGAGGACATTCTTGAAGCGCTTTCTCTGCCCTCCTCTTGAGCGTACACCTTGACTAAGCGAAGAAAATAAAACTTGCTTTGGAAATTTGGAGTCAGACATCTGGATGACATGGCCAGTCCAATGATGTTGCTGTCAACTGATCTTTGCCTTGATGCTCATGTTGTTTGCTTGCAAGAGGATGCTAATGTTGGTGTGTTTGTTTTCACACTGGTTTTGAAGGATTTTCTGAAGGCAGCATTGATGGTATTTCTCCAGCAATTTGAGGTGTCACCTGTACATTTTCAATGCCTCAGATCTGTACAGTAAGGTAGAGATTATAACTGCTTGATAAGCCATGAGTTTGGTTTTGAATCTAATGTTATAATCTTCAAACACCCATTACCTCAGGCATCCAAAGCTGTACTTGCACATTTGAGATGTAATGATGTAACAGTGTTGGATTTCTTTGTCAATGTCAGCCTTCTGTGAGAGATCGCTTTTGAGGTATGGGAAATACTCACTAGGGGTGTGCGAAGTGGGCCCTATTTGATTCGGATTCAGATCTGGCCCAAATCAGGGACAGTGATTTGATTAATTGATTTGCATCACTGTCCTTGATTTGATTAGGCTGAATCCGAATCTGAAGATTCAATGCTGATTTGGAGGATCAACGATTCAGACATAGACACAGCTTTATATGTTTTTTCTACATACCTTGAGGTAGCAGGCGCAGCTTGTGAATGTTGCAATGCTGGGGCAGATGAAGCATCCCACAGGAGTGCGGTGGGGCCCTCCATGTGCTTGGCAGTGAACCTGGAAGTGGACTGGAAGTAATTCCAGTCCACTTCTGGGTCTGCCAGGGAGTGCACTATAGTGCCACTTATATCATGGATGTCAGTGATATATTGAATCTCCTTTGCCTTGTCTTCCCACCATCTGTTCTTTATATCATGGATCCTCTTTTGGACCTCTGCCTTGGCTTATTAGTGATTCAATTTCTTTTGCTTGGAGTTGATGTCATTCTGCCAAGCACAAGAGGCCTTGTGCTGCTTACTGTTAATCAACTCTTGGATCTCCCAGTCATTCTCATCAAACCAGTCTTGATGTTTCCTGGTTGTGAATCCAAATGTCTTTTTGTAGGCACTGATGATGGCAGACTTGAAGGCACCCCAAGCACTGCTGACATTATCTCATTGTTGTTGATTGGAATTTGCCTGTTTTTCATTGAGGCGCTGGTGGAAGAGGTCTTGCTTGATTGGGTCCTTGAGTCCTTCAACGTTGACCTTCTGCCAGCATTGCTTCTGCTTCAGCCATCATTTGGGAGCCAGCTTGAGTGACATAATCAAGTGGATGAGTTGGTGATCAGTCCAGCAATTGTCAGCTTCTAGGATAGCTTGAGTGATGTGGACATCTTTGTGATACCAGGCACGAACAATGATGTAATAAAGTGCCAGTACTTAGATTGTGGGTGTTGCCAGGATGTCTTGTATCCATTTTTTCTGGTGGAATAGGTGTTGGTGATGATGAGTCCATGTTACACACATTTGGTCAAGAGGAGGATGCTGTTGGAGTTGACCCTTCCCATTCCTTCCTTGCTGATGGGTCCATTTCAATGGTTAAAGTCCCTTCTGACTCTGCCATTGGAATCACTGAGCAGAATAAAGCTTTCTGTTTCTGGAACAATAGAAAAGACTTGGTCAAGGTTGGCATAGAATTTCTCCTTGGTTTCATCAGCAGCATCAGGAATCGGGGCATATGCATGGATGACAGTGGCATATTGGGTCCCTGCCAATTTAAGATGGAGATTCATCAGGCACTCATTAAGTCCAATAGGGAACTTGTTGAGCTGGGTTATGAGTTCATTCTTAATGGCAAAAAGTCAACTCTACGAAGTCAGTGTTCCCCTTCCTGTTTACCCTTCCAGAACAGAGTATAACCATCTCCTTGTTCTTTGAGCTGCCCATCTCCTGCTCACTGGGTCTTGCTCAGTGCAGCAATATCAATACTGTGTCGTCTATATTCTTGAGCCACGATTGTAGTGTGTTGCTCTGGGAGTTCACTATTAGGGTTGCCCGTGAGGGTCCTGATGTTCCAGGTCCCAAAACTGATTATGTGTATTCATTGTTTTTTACCTCAGTAAAAGAGATTCCACTGGATGTATTTATCCACCCAAGAGAAGGGTGGGTAGGCAGACTATGTTCAGGGCACCTTTTGTAGCTCTCTCCCCATGTGGGGTGAGCAGAGCAGATTCTAAAAAAGGCTGGTCAGTCACAGTTACAGTTGCTGAATCACACTCCTCTAATCCAAGTGCTAGATGATCTTTTTCTAACTGCTGCTTTCATGCCAGTTCATGACTAGGGAGCTTCTAGGCCTCACAGTCCTACTCCTATCATAATTAGCTGGTCACTCAAGACTGTGAAAAGTGTGCTAGAGCTTTTTTCATGGAAGGCACCTGTGCGTAATTTCTTTTATCATGGAAAAGCTGCTGCACATCAGTTTCCTCATGCTTCTTGACAGAATGGGATCTTGATCCAATGGCAAGGTGGCCAAGACAATTGGAGATCCCATTGTGCTGAAGCCTTCATTTGTCTTTGCAGCCACTGAGATTATAACATCAGCTTCTGCCTGTTCCACCATTGAGGACTTGTAGACCCAGGGCTGGGGCCTGGACAGGCTTATTATAGTGGCAACCTGTATTCACCATGTCACAGCACTGTCAGAGGATATATGTGGCTTTTTAGGAGGGAAGCATTGCCACCTGATATCTGTACCACATCCTGGTGGTGCTGCTGTTGCTTGGTCCACAACTGCTTATTCATCAAAGATAACTCTGCTTATTTCACAGCTAACCTTCCCTGAAGGTCATTTCACTATCTGCCACCCGTGGATGTGCTGGGTAGCAGCATAGCTCTGCCACCAGGAATGGATGTAGATGCATGTCAGCAAAACAACATAAAGGAAAAAGGAGTGGGGTAGGAGGGGGGACTGGAAGGATTTGATGGGAGGAACATATGATGGCCAGCTACATTGGAAAAAACATTAGGGCCAGCTACTGTAAAATAGGAACCATTACTTTAATAACATATAATTAGATGGGCAGAACCAGCAAAGGCTTCTTTTATATAGGAACAGTCATGTGGCTTATTTCATATGGTGTTAACACAGACATCCTGCTCTTTCTCTGGAAACTAATGGCAATGCTTACGGTAGCTTTAACAACCTGTCTTAGCTTGAAGGACCACAACCCCTATCCACTTCATTTCTCACCCCTATGGTTGTGTATTGTCCAGTTTGTTAAAAACTCATTCTTTTGAGCACTTCATTTATCCTTGAAGCAGAGCCTAAAAAGAATTTTGATCACTAGAAAGCAGACATTTCTGCATGGATTTTTCCCTTGAAAGTTCTTATGTGAAATAACAATGCTCTCTGAAAGCAATTTTTGATATTACAAAAAGTTAACCTTCTAACTTCGGATAGATGATCAGTACTAAATCCCGATAAAATACAAAGGACAGAATCTGTGAAGTTATCACTTATCTTAACTCCAGAGCTGCCTGGGATTTGGGAATACTCATCATTTTGAAGGATTAGGCCTCTAAAAAGGAAGCAGAACCTCCCACCGTTGCCCCCTTCCTCCCCCCGTACATGTTGTTGGCATGAAATGCAAAGAACACAAACCAGTGCGATATAGAAGATGTGAATATCTAAAAAGTGCTTCCAATCAAGGTGCCATTCCCAATTGATTGTGCCAGTCTTGAACAATTTCAAAATGTCTTTTCTTTAAGGTACTGTCAGTTTTGGCTGTTTACTTCAACAGATCCTAAATACGCTCCTCTTTAAAGACATGATGTTCAGGAGACCTCTGCAATTACTGGTGCTGCAGCAATTAATCTCCCTGAAGTGGAGTTGAGATGCATTGATTTAAATCAAGCAATTTAAAACATGGAAATCATGATTGAAATGAATCAGTGAGCAGAAAGCCATAGTTTAAATAATCAATTTTAATCTTATTTTACATTTGTATTTTTTATTTATTTTCTGAAAGAAAGGTTGAGTTGTTGGTTGGTAGCTCTTAAAACATACTGATAAATATAGCTGTAACATTAATTTGGACACTTCTTGCTAACTGGGGAGATGCTATATCTTGTCATACCTATTTAAGCAATGATATAGCTATAATTCAATATTCATAGTTCTTACTTTTTACATATTTGTTTAGGAAATGTATTCATATGTGAATACCTTTTAGTTTTACATTTTTTTGTTTAAGGAATGGTTAAAATACAATGTTTTTAATACTAGACGATTTATTCTTTATTCATTTGTATGGAACTATTCAATTGTGATATAAAAATTCACAGAAATAGAATTTAAAATTTCCATTAGGAAAATAAAATTGCATTAAATGAGCCTGATAATCAGAATAAATAAAATCCAGTTTAAGCTTTGTATTTTGTGTTTATTAAAAAACAGTAGTATCTGGAGGGAGGAAATTGAAGTGAGAGTTTATAATTACCAAGTCTTTCAAGACTTTAGAATGAACAAATCATTTTATTGACTAGATTAGGAGACAAAAACAAACTTTTTTGCCTTTTCAACTGCTTATTAGTTTATCTGGTTTGATAAATGTGTCTGTGAGATAGTGGCACCTACCATATTTAATTGATTTAACATGGGGGGGGGGAGCCCCTCATCTTGGATTTGAGCTGGGGGTAGGGAAGGTGCCTCTGGTTCCAACCAACCTGGAGCCAGGGCCCCACTGCCTCTCCCCCCTGCAGCCTTGTACTCCCTTACCCCTTTATCCTCCCCACCACTGCTTACCCTTGCTCCAGCATTGCAGGCTCTGTCCCTGTGCCAGGGCACAAGTCATGCACCTGGCCCCAGCCTGGCCCTGTAACAGCAGTGGAAGCAGCAGCTTTAGCCAGACCCCAGAGCCAGGGCTAGAGTTCCTATGCCACTGCTACTGGGCCAAGCTGGGGCAGAGACAGATCCTGCAATGCTGGTGCAAAGGTTTAGTGGTTGGGGTCGGGGGGCGTTCAGAGCTGGTGGTTTAACAGAGGCACTGGGGGGACAGGAACAACAGAGGCAGGCAGCGGGGGGGCAAGTGGTGAAGGGGATAGGCATCAGGGGGCAAGGTGTGGGGGGCAAGGGGCAGGGATCAAACTGCTCCACGCCTTCACCGCCTTCTTCCCCACTTCTTCCTCACCACCTGCCCCGCTGTCATTGCTTTCCCTGTTGCAGCAGTGGGGAGATAAATTTAAGATGGCCCTCCAATAATTAGATTCTATACATGGAAAATTATAACAAATTTATAAATGTTCATATATAGAATCTAATTACTGGGGGTAAATCAGGGTCATCTTGAATTTGGGTAAATATGGTAATTCATAGTTTTACTTTATGTTCAAACTATATTCAGTGCTGGCCAGCATGGAAGCACTCTTACCTGCACCCATGGCTTGAGTCATTTTATTGCTGGCTGAACTTTGACAAATATAACATATTCTAATAAAATAAGATTTAAAAAAATATTCTTATTGCAGCTTCATAAGAGATTGCTGTTGTCAAGAGCTCATTTAGCACTTAAACTCTGGTTTGAAATGCTTTGCCAGTGACTTCCAGTGCTTCAGTGGCTTGACTTTCTTCAAAATTTTAGCACCAAACTTTTACAAAATAATTGATTTATTGGTTTTCTATGCTGCCTTCCTCCAGAAAAGGCTCAGCATGTTTTACAATAGAAACAAGTAATAAAAACAGATACAATAAATAATAATATATATATATTTTAATTTATTTGAATATGTTTTAATAAATTTGGGCTTGAATACAAGGTTGTTATAATTGTAAATAGGTCTGAAAAGAAAAAATATATTTTGTTTAAATAAAATGCTTTTTCTTTCTTTTTTTTTAAATCCCTGATTTCACCCATTTTGTCTGTCCTGGCTATTTGGCTTACATTATTTATTCCTTTTCCTTTGAGTTTTCTTTGGGTATCTCAATGTATATTTTAAAGTGGGAACACATTTGTGAGTTTGTGGTCCTGAATTAGCTCTTTTGGCTCTCTTATGTGTGCTAGTGGGCTTAATTTATCAATAGATAAATAGGTTGGATAGATATCTGGCTGGGGTGTTATGACCCCAGCACTCGTTCCAGCCCAGGGCAGGTGGTCGGACTTGGTGATCTGTTCAGGTCCCTCCCTACCCTAGAAACTATGAAACTAGAACTCAATTTTTCTAGATGCAGATTTCTGGACCACCAGTGCCTTTCCTTGAAATGACCAGTCTTGTGGGTAATTTTCACAGCTTAGAAAATTGCATTGAATATCGTTAATATCATCCTTTAATAATCTAAGCTGTCAGCACTGAGTGATGTGCAGTGCTCCTTCTCTAGTCCAGGCCCTGAGTGTACTATCTTAACAGCAGCTTGTCACTATTTTTTACAACATTTAGTCAGAAATTCATACACTGTGAAGCATGCAAACAACAGAGGCCAACACAGAAATGATGCATAAATACGACTCCTCTTTACTCGGTCTGCTAGACCTACTTACATCAGTTTACAAAGAAGTTAAAGAGTCAAAATTGGTGCAACTTACATAGAGCTGGCCTTGCCCAGACGCCCTGGGCAAGCTTGTATTTTGGGGCAAACTGGGGCCTAATTCTAGGGCATGCTGAACACCTTCAGGTTCCACTGAGGCTGCTGGTATTGGAGAGTGCTCCACACTACACAGGGCTGGGATGTTCCCAATCGCCCTGGAGACTATGGGCAGGAGAAGTTTGGGCTGGTCCTTAAGACCTTGTACTGGGACTTGAGAGGTCTGGGTTTAAGTTGCAGCTCTCTCTCAGATTCCTTAAGTGACCGTGGGCAAGTCATTTAGTCTTCCAGTGTTTCATGTTCTCCAACATGAGGCTGCAAAGAGCTGCTTTTCCTCCCACGAGCTTATGCAGATATTATTATTAATGTTTATGAGGCATTTAGAAACCAACCTTTTGGGCTACATTAGTACCAGAGGGCAAACAAAATATCTAATTTATTCAGGGCCTTGCCTTTTCACCTCTTAAATTGGAAGTCAGAACATGTAGGCATGTCTTATATTCCAGGGTGTCCTCTATTGGAAATGAGGGTAGAGAGGATTGGATATTCCTGTGTCTCTCATCCTCAGGACTTGTCCTGGTCCTCAGAGCCTTACATCATAGTCCTACTGTTTGGGTAATGCTCTGAGACATTTATCATGGTGATCTTCCCTAGATTGGAATGGGTCCATAGAATAAAAAGAGGCACTTTCTCTCCTAAACAGTTGTGGATGCTTCTTCTGGAAGTGCCTTCAGCCCCTTTACAATATATATTAAAGAAAAGTTCTTTTAAATGAGCTTAATCAGCGCAGCATACTAACATTTGCCATCATCTATTAGGTCTACGTGGAAATGTTTCATTTCCTTTGTAACGACGCAGCTGGTGCTCATGGGATTTTGTTTAATTATAGTTACATTTTGGAAGAATGGAGGAGAAAGACTGATAAGAGCACAATTTTAAATACAGCCATGAGGAGCTGAGGGCAAAAGTTTCAGCCTCATTATCTAGGAAAGAACATGCTCTTTCAATGTCTATTTGTTTAAAACCACTGTTTTTTTCCTCCTGATTTGCATAGTCATGAGTCAGAGTTTCTCCTCCTATTTTATTCAGACAAATTGTTTTGATTTTGTCATTGTAAAAGATCTGATTAAAAGTGCTACAAATCCTAGAAAGGTTCTAAGAGGGCATGGGCCATTGAAATCCAGTCCAGGTGACATCAGGCAGACTAGCTTTGTTTAGTTGGTATAGGTTTGGGGAAGGAGAAACAAAAGGTCATGGCTTCAGTAAATAATCTCCTTTATATTCACTACCAGAGGTAAATCTGACTGGTACTGGGCCCTCGGCAGGAGCAGCCATCAGAAGTATGTGTGTGGGAGGGGATATGACACCTCCATTTTTTTGCTGCTAACATGCGTGTCAAGTAGCCATTTAAATGCATCCATTTAAACACCAATTTTCACTGGGCAAAAGAGGAGCTGACATCTCCCCGGCTGCATTGGTGAACCCGTGGCCACTGTTACTACATGTGTACTGTCACTGCCTTCCTCACTGCTGGAGCTGGAGTAAGATCCACTGCAGCCAAGGTACAGAGTGCAGCAAGGGGGGAGGGGGCAGGGGTGCAGGAAATAGGAGGATGAGAGGTTCCCCCGTTCCATTCTGGTGTCTCCATCCTTAGGCAGCATGTGGGGCTCATGCCCCACTCACCCACCCATTGTTGCACTGCTGTTCACTTCAAGGGACTTCTACCTGTTTTTACTACACATTTCACAGAACCACAGCCTGGAAAGCAGACCTATAGGCACAACCTATGGTGTGAATCTAGCACCATGCTAAGATGTCTATAGTATTTCTGGTTAGGGAGGTAGCATGCATGAAGAAGCACTGTTTGTCCAGTATGATGCTACCTAGCACCATAATTGAACAGCAAAGGTACCGCCTGAGTTAGTTGTGCACATTCAGATCAAGACATTTTTCCTTCCTGGCCATTATGACCTGGCTAATGTCCTTTCACCCAAAATATTTATGGTCAAATTGTCAAATGTGTCCAATTAAAAGTTCTTCTCTATGGGACTCTCAGTCCTTAATCCTAATCTTCTCCTCCCAGGAAAGAGAAGTGCTGCCTTTCCTGTTTCAGAATGACTGAAGGGTGAAGGAAGAATTTAACACTGCTCAACACAGACCTCTTATGACCCAAGGTCTGGAACTGTCAAAGAGATTTGCTCAGGCAGACAGACCCTTGGGCTCACATGGAGTTTCCTTGACATCATTACATGTATTCAGGATTACAGTTTGCTCGACATAGTTTCATAGTTGATAGGGTCGGAAGGGACCTAAGCAGATCATCAAGTCCAACCCCTTGCCATGGGTCTTCCCATACATTTCTCCTTGCAGGATATGGGCTGGCTGTCCAGGAGACAGATAGAAGGAGATGAGATATAAAGGGAAAGGAGAAATAGGTGGCAGTGAATGCCAATAGATGGTGAGAAGGGAATGGAGGGCAAGAGTAAGGAAAATGGAGGGAAACAAAAGGGGAATGTGAGAATGAGGGTGAAGTAAAACTAATATAAGAGGGAAGCACTGGCTGAACTATGAAAAGTAGAGAGAAGAAAATTAGAAGGGGAACAAAAGTGTATGTAGGGGTGAGAGGGACTGAAAAGGAAAATAAGAAATAGAAGAGTAATGCAAATTTAGAAAAAGAATATGAGATTTAAAGGAACAAAAGGCCAAAGCTTTAACAAAGCTCACAGAGTGCAGTATTCAGCTAGGAAAGCTCCTGTCCTGAGCCTATTGAAGCTAACTGGTATAAAATTAGCTCTTTAAACATGATTGAAAAATTACAGAGAGCAAAGCCAGCCACGGAAAGAAACCTAAAAAAAGAGAGGTGGAGAAGAGAGAGGGAAGGAAAACCAAAATTCACTGAAACATAATAAAATTACTTTGGAGGAAGCTTTAATCAGAATTGTGTCCATGGAAACTAATATCAACATGAAACACAAAATCAAAGATGAATTTGCATTCATTTTGCTGTATCATATGTTTTAATAACTGTTTCTGAAATCTAAGTCATAGTTGAGTAATGCCAATTATTTCACTAAATTTCTAGTTCAAACACTCTTATGTAGTTATTATTGTATGAGATAGTGAATTTACCTTGAGCATCCCATTCTGATGCTACTGCTATGGAAATCATCTCATTAAAAGTCTAGAGAGGCGCTGGTTAATGATATACTGATGTGAGGCTGAAGAACCAAACTTTTGTTCGATGGGCACAACACGTACATTCAGGTGTCCCACTGGCATCTGACCCTACAACTTGCTGCTTCCTTCAGATAAAGAAATGTCTCCTTTAGCTCAAATAGCAGGGCTCTGTACTCTTAGTCCCAGGTTTATTCCTCTAAAAGACTGCATTGTTGATACTTGTGTGAATGTTGTATTCTTCCTCAGAGAGGGCATCTTTCCAGTGGTGTACAGAGATTCCTAGGCATTCGGTAACTCTACAGGAAAGTTGTGAAGCTTAAATAGCTTTTGCATGGCAAAGGGCTCGGAGCTCCTTAGGCACCAACTGCTATCAAAATGCTGAGTGCCACTAGGATAGTAAGATTTTCTCTTCTCTCTTTGTTAAAAAAAAAGAGCAAATTCCACTGCACGCAGAAGCTGCATTAGGGTCCTGCATTCCCACGGATGGAAGGTCAGCTTGATGAGAACATGTGCATGCTTCAGTTACCTGCTTTGACCAACCCAGACCATTTCTACTCTCCTTTTCCCCTTTCCTCACCTCTTGTCCCTGGGCTATCTTCACAGAAATGCTGACACCCACTGGCGGGGGGTGACTGAAGACCAGAAGCTGCAGTGGATAAAATGGAGGAGTATACCTACCTAGATGTGACAACATGCATGATTATAATAATGAGGCCCACAGGTTGAAGACTACAGGTTTTTTTTCCCAGGTGGACAGGAAATAAGTGGAGAAAAATGGCTAGGCAAAGTCGATTATTGGCGGGTCAGGGGCAAGAGGAACCAGGGACCTGTTTAAAACAGGTGTTCTCCAGCTTCATTCAGACAAGAAAAGAATGCAAATGATGAGAATCTAACTAAAGATGCTAAACAGACCTAGGAAGGTACAGAGAACACCTACTAATGCAATTTTGTAACTTAATTCAGCACATGCAGGACTTCTTTAAAAGGTCTTGATCTTCTATCCTAGCTTGACAGTAGGAATGCTCTTCAGTAAAGGGAACTAGATCTTTTTCTTATGGAATATTAACTGCTTGTGCTGGTCAGTAACTGGATTTGTTCTTTCAAGGCTGGGCTTTCATGAGCGGCTAAAGAAATCAGGCATGGAATATCAACAAGAAATGGACAGCTAGCACTGATCAGCTACACTGAAAATTCTAGGCTAAATAGCTTAATATTTGCAAATTAAGGATGAAGTTGCATGTTGCATGTGGACTATACTAAGTCTGTGGAGTGTTAAGCAGTGTTAAAGTTGTAACATGCTGTGAGCAGTCACATATTAAAGGTTAATACCATTTCTTGCCTGCACAGCTCTGACCTGCCATTAGAGGGCTGGCAAGCAGGGTGGTGGGTAGGAGCCAGGACATTTGGGCTCTATCCCTACTGGGGGGAAGGTGGGGCAAGGGAAGTGTCAGAGAGGGGGGTTGTAGCAGCAGGAGCATGGAGCCGGGAGGTAGAGAGGCATGGGGGCTGTGGCTTCCCGTGGGGGTGAGGTGGCAGAGGTCTGTACTGTGGGAAGCCCTCCGCTGACCCTTGACAACCCAATCCCAGCTCTCCCTGACCTGATCTCAGCCCTCCTAGCCTTTCCCAGAGAGGGCTGCACTTTTCAGCCAGACCTGGGTAAAAGCTGTGGAAAAGTTCAGTTAACTTTATGGTTACTTAAAGTTAATTGAAGCTTTCCCACACTGCCTGGCCTGTTTCCCCCAAATGCCATCATGCTCCCTGTGGCTTTGTGTTCTGGTGAGGCCAGGCTGGGAGAAGAGCTGCTGGGGTTTAATGTGGTGGCAGCATGGAGCCATGGGGAAGCATGCTTCCATGCTCCTTTTGCATTAACCCCATGGGGCTCTGTGCTAATAACAGAGTGATCTTTCCCTCCAATGCCAGGATGGGAATGGAGGGTGTGGAGGGAAGTCACAGCCCCTACTGAGCTTCCTGACTAGGGAGAGCTAGCAGGGCAATGGGCCAGGTGGTGTGGGAAAATGTCAATTAACTTTGAATAATCAAGGGGGATTGAACTTTTCTGCGGTTTTTGCCTAGGTCTGAGTGAAAGGTGCAGCCCTCTCTGGGGAAGACTGGGTGGGGCTGGGACTGAGTCATTAGGGGTTGGTGGAGGACTCCTCGCAGCACAGTTCTTTCCCACTACCCCCAGTGCAAAGACAGGAATGGGGGAGCCTGCAGAGGGAAGTCACAGCCCCCATGTCCCATGCCTCTCTGCCTTCTATGCTCCTGCCACTGCAGCCCCCATGTGGCATTGGCAGGACCCTGTCTTCTCCTAGGCAGTTCCACCTCCTGAGCAGTAAAGTTGGGGAGTGGAAAAATTTGTCCACAGAGCAGGAGTGGGAGGTGCTGGAAGTGGTGCATCCTGGGATGCTGGAGGACTGCAAATTGCTCATATTACCTCTGTGGAGCAGACTGATGTTACCTTAACACAAGTTAGATAGCACAGCCTATAGTTTACTCTCACCTGAAGTGGTATAACTGTGAGATGCTCAGGGGGTACTATTTAGCACAAGTTAATGAGCACTAAAGTGCAGACACTTTTAAGTGCCCTTAGTATGGTCTAAGTGTAACATGTGACTTCACTGTAACATGCACAGCTCCGACTTGCTGCTAGAAGGCTGGTGAGCGGAAGTGTGACTAGCTGCAAAGTCTACCCCATGGCTGCTTGGCTCTTTGGCTTTTCAGTGGGTCCCCACTCACCTGCCCCCACCTCTGGCTCTCCAGCAGCTCCTTTCTCATTCACACCCTCCTTTCCCCTTATGTAGCTCCCTACTTAGCCATGGCTGCCAACTTCTCCCCAGGTCACTGTCAGTTTGGGGTAATAAAGTTATGAATGACAGATTGTCCACTTGGGAGGATACTGGAGATATGGGAGGACCACAAATTGGTTCCTTGCAGCAAATTGTCTCTTGGAGCAGGGGTATTGGTCCCCTGAAGCAGATTGATGTTACTGCAACACAAGCTGCATAACACTAGCTGGAGATAATTCTTGCTTGAAGAGGTGTAACTTTGAGATGCTGAGAGTGCACTGACCTCTTCTTTTCCTGCCTTTACAGAAGGACACTGCCATAGTAAAAGCATTTAACACAGGGGAAAGGTAGCATGTAAAAGCATCTAAAAACACCCAGAGGTTATGGAAATCCAGCATTTAATGTGTGGGTAGGGAGATCCTTGCATTATATACATACATATATATAGTATATGCAAATATGTGAATATATGTAATGCAGGTTCCATGAAAGAGGGAAATATTTATGAGATCAGGAAGATCAGAAAACCAAGGTCTTTTTCTATTAGAGGGTTTCATAACTGCTTAAATTTAACAGATCTGTTAGAATACTGGAAGACAGTACCATAGAGAAAATGTCTCTTGATAACATGGATGCGAAGCATCATTTAAAAGACACTGATCTTTTGGTAGAGAATCACTTAAGAAATTGTGTTTAAAAGGAACTGTTTGCACTGCAGTGCATTCATGCAAACAGACTGGTATCTAAAAGCAAATTAAGAACAAAATGGCTTCTTTTGTCTATTTACACTAACATTATTCCAGTATGGCCTTTGGTGATCAAAGTAATAGACTGATTATTCAGATTATAACTTTTAATGCAAGTACGCCAAGTAGACTAGTATGGTTGAAGGTGCAGCAACCAGATTCTGTGCACTGGGTGCTAACTGTGGCAGGAGTGTTAGTGGTGGCTGGGTCAGTGGTGGCAGCTACTGCCACCAGTTCAACAGCAGTAATTTTTGCACCCCCTCTTGATCAGCCCCCAGGCCAGTGTCCCAGTTCCCCACCCATAGTTACACCCCTGAGTAATGAAGGTTTCATTAAAGTAATGGTGTACGCTTAAAATTTTGCAGAACAACTGTGACATGAAACAATGTTTCTATGATTACAACATTACAGCCATGTGACTGGTTTATAATTCTTCCAGTTTCTCCTGAAGCAGTGTATTTATGTCAAAAATTTCTCATGTGGAAATGTTCTCATGTCTTCTATCAGCCTTGGTAATCATTCCTAATCATGTTGAATTACATGCAGCTTGCATACTGACTGATATCTTGAATAAACACTGGACAAGTGAGGTATAGGCACATGTATAGGCACCCAAAGTTATTACATTTTTTATGGAATAACTTTGTGGCTTATTTCTTGTTTTATCACACCCTTCATTTATTGAATATGTAGCTGGGTCACAACTTAAGGCATTTTTCAAAATGTTTTGCAAAAAATGTGTAATAACTTTGTAGCTTGTTCTAATCATACCAGTAATTGAATGTGTGGCCAGGTGCTCCCCCATGACTGGGAGCCCATCAAGTGAGGGGCTTCTGGCCACAGGGGCACCACCGGCTGCCAGCCCCACAGCTGACAAGACACTCAGGGGCGGTAGCATTCCTGGTACTGCCCCTGCTGTGAGCATTGTCAGCCATGTGCCTTGCAGCAAGGAGAACACTGTGATCCTAGTGAGGTGCAGGGCTTGCAGCAGGGGCAGAAGGGAGAAAGTTGCCACCACTGCAAACCTTGTGAGGTGCAGCAGTATTCTTTCTGCTGTGAGTCCTGTAGCCCCTGCTGCAAGCCCCACAGCCCATGCTGGCTGTGGGGCTCACAGTGGGGGCATCAAGGGGAATGCTGCCCACTAGGGCTGTGTGAAACTTCAGCAGAAGTTTCATTTCGGAGGTGTTTCAGCACATTTCGGCACCCAAAACACTGAATCTGAAATGAAACGGAAGGCTCCAGAACATTTCTGAAATGAAACAAAACCATCCAAAATGTTTCGGAAATATTTGGATGTTTTGGAATGTTTCAGAGACGGGCTTGCGGGGAAACAGAAACTCAGAAGAGGGAGGGAGAAGGGCGGGGGGAAGGACTGCTCTGATATGGACATCTGTAGCTGGCCAGTGTCTGCAATCTGCCCCCGAGGTCCAATCCCACTGCTGTGGGGGAGGGATGGCAGCCTGCTGTCATCCCTCACACAGATCCGGGGGCCTGTGCCCCCCAGGAAGAGTCTGGCACTGACTTGCAGCCCTCCTTCTAAAGTGCAGGGAGGCTGGGGATGGGCGGGGGATGGGGCTGGGCAGGGCAGCCATGGGGGCTTCTCCCACAGCTCCCCCCGACTGGGGCAGAGGTAGGCATATCCAGAGGATCAATGGGAGAAACCCCCATGGCTGCCCTGCTCAGCTCCATCCTCCACCTGGCCCCAGCCTCCTGGCACTTGGGGGGGGAAAAAAAAGCCCCACACTCACCAGCTGCATCAGCAGCAATCGGGGTCTTTGAGGGCTCATGGCTGCACGTTTTGTTTTTTTTTCAAGTGCTGGGAGGCTGGGGCCGGGTAGGGGCTGGAGCTGGGCAGGGCAGCCATGGGGGCTTCTCCCGCTGCTCCCCCAGCCTGGGGAGAAGCAGGCACGGCTGGAGGAGCTGTGGGAGAACCTGCAGCCTCCCGGCTGTGCCTGCCTCTCCCGGGCTGTTCCGAATCTCTGAATCAGTGCCAAAACCGCATTGAAACTCCAAAACAGATTTGGCCAAATCGAAATGGAACAGTGCTCTGAAACACCAAACTGAATCACAGTCTATCCAAAACAGCTGACTCCGAAATGGAAATGAAACATAGCCATTTCACACAGCCCTACTGCCCACACTGTGAGCCCTGTCACCTGTGGGGCTTCCAGCCATGGGAGTCGGTGCAGGGGAAGCCCAGGATCACAATCTCCCTGCACCAGTGATAAGGTAAAATGTGCTAAGGAGTAATTTTCTGGATTGCACATTAGATCCCATTGTGCCTTTACCTGCACATGTAGGGGGGCTCTTATTCATACTACCCAAGGGAGCTCTAGGCTTGGATGTCCTGGAGAAACCTATAGGCAACGACTCAGGATAAGATATAAAGCACAGAAATTTTGGGGAGGAGGGTTGAATTAGACCCACAGAAAGAAATACATTTTAATGAGGAATATCATCCATAGGATTCAACTTAGGACTGAATTTCATTAATAGTTGCCAAAGTTCAGCAAGGTATTTAGAAGCCTGTATTAATCAAACAAGATCCTGAATTGCCATCTATGCAACAAATGGAGATTTCACAGCAATTTAGCGTTGAGAGAGACACATATAAAATGAACAGTTAGGGTTAGTAGGTGATGGACAATATCATTTAGTTAATACATGGAAAATGAAGATAGTTGGAAGGATTTATTTTACCAGACAAAGTTTGTGATACATGAATGGCTGCTTTGCCATGAGGTGGATTGACAGTTTAACACCTTTGGATGATGGTCTTCATGAATGATTTTGGTTCATAATCTCTCACGTTCCCAACATTCCTATTTTTGTGCACTGAGTTGCGCATCAAAGAGTGAAAGCTAACCACCCTGCCAAGTTAAGAGTAGATTTATAGCTCTTCATTCTCCACTGCTGTATGGTTCACTAGAAGGGATTAAAAAAAAGAGAATTAAATCAGTGGAAAGGGCCCTGAGAAGGAAATTATTTATATGGCACCTCATACAAACAGATTTCAAAGTTCATTACAATAAAATCAGAATAATACAAACATGAGAAAGTATTCTCAAGCAGTGGATCTAATCCTGCAACACTCTTGAAGGCTTTCTGGCAGGTGATGTCCATAGGAGCTCAGTATGCATTGCAGTAGAAATGAAAGACAATTCACACTTTGTTTTAAGGTATACTGAACAGGAGATGCTATGGCTAGTTACTCCTGCTTGTTTGCTATTTATTTAGTGATCACAGCAAACACAGTGCTGCGTGACACACACAAAAAGAGACAGTCCCTGCTCCAAAGAGATCACAATCTAGGTTCCCTATTCAGGAAAATAGTCCTTGTTAGGAAGGATACTTGAGTTTGTGTATACTCCTTCCAGGAAAGGCATGGACTAAAATACATGCTGAGTGTTTTCCTGGATAAGGGTCTAAGATAGATTTTACCCAAATGCCTGATTTCAAAGACAACTGCAACATTGTGCCCTGGAAAAAGCTGCATCACGACACCCGCAATTTCATGTTTTCAGGTACTTGTAACTTTCTGAAAATGGCTTCTTTTAGACTGAAATGCTTTGTGCTTAGACATACGTTAATATTGATTTTGTGCTTGTTGTTTTGGTTTGTTTAAATCTAACCATCACACCCACCTTTGTTGAGCTATGGAAATAACATACTTTTTCTCATGTAAAATAAAATATTAGTTTTTGTACCCAGGTGTAATTCAAAATAGCTTGACTCTTGCAAGTTTGAATTTTCTATTTAGTGTTCAATAGTTGGTGTGACATGATATATAATAGAGGATTGCAAAAGTGGCCAAATTTAGCATGATTAAAGGATTCAAAAAACATCAGAAAGCAAATGTTTGTATTTTATCAATTTTCCAGCTGAAGATTACTTTAAACTGTCGTCGTACCATCTCTCCTATGCATGGACTTGCTCAGAAGCATGTTACACACGTGACCATTTCTAAAGTCAGCATGTAGCAGCAAAGGACTGATCCCACAGTGGAATTCAACTGAGATCCTAAAGTTGTAAGAGGTGACAAAATGAAGTGATCAGAGTACTTGTTATTTACAGCAACATGATCATATGTTAAGGATGAAAACACAAATGAGATTAGCATAGTTTTACGTTTTTGTAATGTACAATTATTTTTCATTAACTATGATAATGTGCTCTTCTGATATGTTTTAATTTTTTTATAGCTTGCAACACCATTTGCAGTCTGATTAAAGAACAGTTATACACAGTAACATTGGTATTAGTTCTATCATGGAGTATTTCACTTCAGATCTTCATAACAGTGGCACTATCCAGTTTGAGAGAATGCAGTGAAATAAACATAGACAGGAGTATTTTAACTCCTACTTTATTCCTTTTCTTAAAAAAATATGGAAATCAATAAATAACTTATATTAATGCACCATTAACACTGTAGCTCTAAACAAATGTCAAGAAATTCTAAAAAAAACTGAAAGATTTTTGTGGTCATATCTTTTATTGGACCAACTTTCTAGTTGTGAGGGATATTCAAAAGTTTATGGATATGAAGTACTCTTCCTTAGGTCTCAGGGCTATATCACCCCAACTCTACTGAAAACAGGAAGGTTTTTTTTACAGGTGTCTTTGTTTTTACAGGTGAACCTGACATAGAGAGCAAAACTGAATTTACACATACTGTGGGAATTCAATTTCCTATGAAAACAGTTAAGTCTTGTATTTCCTGTCACTTTGTAAACTTGTAATCTTCACATGATATCAGTTTAAATTTTTGTGTTATAAACAGGCATAACTTCACTCCCCCTTGAAACACAAGCATGTCTGGTTGGGGAGCTTTCTAACTCTTTAACAGTACGTGGGAATGCTGCCAAACAGCTTGAGATAGGTAAGTGAAAAAACAATACTACTTCCAAGTGCAACTGCTGGGGATTTTCAGGCAGGCAGAATGTAATTACTTAGCTGGAATCTGAAACATTTACAGTAGCTGTAATAAGTGTGGGCCTCCAAGCATCTACAAAAAACCTAATAAACCTGGAATCCAATAATATTTTTCAAATTCAATACACTTATGGATTTAAGAGCTTTAAAAAGTGAAGTATCCTTTCAGATGATACTGAAACTTTTCAAAGGTAAAATGCAATAAGATCCGAAAACAACAATGTTGGGGGAAAGAGCAGAGGGCAGTGGATTTCTAAAAAACCTACCTTATCTCCCAGCTATAGAGTTGGTCCAATAAATATCACCAACCCCCCTCCCCTCCTTTGCTTCTCATATGTCTTTTGCAAAGCACAGTACAATTCAGCTACTCCTATTAGTGGCAAATGAATTGAAGTCTGAAATGCTCCTTCAACATCTCCTTTCTTTTGCGGTTTCTTGTGATTCTTGGAAAATCATATACTGCTATGAATATGAAAGTTTTTCCACTTGATTTTATATACACAAAGAAACAGCCATGTTCTCATAGAAAGTCCAAAATGCCTGCCAGCACATTCTTTTTTACCACCCTCTATGTTCATTATTGGGCAAAGCCCAAAGCTCAAAGTATGCTGAGGGATATTAATGATTTGTAAGGTACACCTGCAAGAAATTTCAGGCCATGTCTTACTGCGCTCGGTCATATGAAGTAGCTCCATTTTTCTCAAGATTATTGGTGGCATAAATAAGATAAGCAGGATATCAGATCTTGTATGATATACTATTGCAGTGGGGGCCAGCCTTTTTGCAGGAGTGCCACAGGTTAGACCTGCACCCTCCCCGAGTGACAATCCAATCCCCTTCCTTTGCCTGCTCTTTTTTCTGCTCCCTGCTCTGTGGTCCCTGTCTGATCTATTCTGCTTTCTGCTTCCTGCACTGTGATGCCTGCCTGATCTCCTGCTCTGCCTTCTGATTCCTGACTTATCTGCTGCTATGCTACTTGTCTCAACATTGCTAAATGTCCCTTCCCTGGCCTATTATGTGCCACACACATGCTATGGCTTAGCTATCCCTGAACTATGTGCAATGCTAACCATCTATGGGTCCAGTTGGGTGATGCACACCTATCATAAATCACAGAAGCATAACTGCTCAGGTTTGCACCCTGCATCAAACCTGCTGTGGGGGAAGTGTCTGGGGAGTCAGCCTCATGCCCCTGATCTAGGGCAGGCAGCAAGGCTGGGGGCAGCAGGGTTTGAGGCAGCCTAATGCTGCTTGCTGCTAGGGCCGACCCTGCTGCTATTTGAAGAGGTGTTGGCCCAGCCAGCTGGGGGTTAATGCATCCCCTACTGCAGCCACTGCTGAATGATGTCACCAGCCACATTTGGAAAATGTGATTTGGGGGTGAAAAAAAATGGTGGCTGGTCTCAACTCCTCCTCCAGCAGCCGTGGGAGGCTGCTTTGAGCTTCACTGCCTCCGGCACCACCTCTGCTGCGGCAGTAAAAAAAGCATGGACTAACCCCCAACCGTGCCCCACTTGCCCACCCCATGTTACACTCCTGGTGACTCCATTAGCTCATTACAAGAGAAATGGAGATCCATATGGCAAAGCACCTTCCAAAAGAAATCCAGACTACCTGAAGTGGAGGAGGGAAGTGTGTAATCAAATGATCCACAGAGGCAGTAGGAGAAAGAAGGGGAAGTGCAGATGAAGGAAAAGGAGAACATCAGCAAGTCTGAGGCAGTGAGGTTCATTTTGTTAACCAGGAAATTTAGAGATAAAATTAATCATTGTAGCCTAAATAATACTGAAAAACTCAAATAAATGATCTCTCAGGTTCTTATCTAGTCATTTATATATCAGGCGTTATACAATCATTTAGCCATCCACCTCCTCACTTAGCTCCACAGATTACAGGGTGAAGGAGAGAGAATCAGTGATCTGTCACAAAGAATTGGAATTAAGGCCACTTTTCTCAGCATGTTCCAGTGAGTTGGAAGGAGGATGCAGTGTTGAAAGTGCTATTAGGTTGAAGAGGGGAGGAAAGCAAGGCAGGATAATGGGATAATGATTTGCAGAAGGACTAGCATGAATGGAGAATTGCCTCATGCAGTGTTACGTAGAAGTCTGGAATATTCCTACAGGAATATGAAAGGGAAATCTATAGGCCAAAATCAGCTCCAGTGGAAGCAGGATCAATTCCCTTGACTTCATTGGAGTTTCAGTGGAGGGTTGATTTTGGTCCCAGTTGCCATGATTAATGGTAACAACAAGAATTCATTGGTCTTTTATACAATAACAGGCAGGTATATTTTTTTAAAAAGGGACTAATAATTTGGGGCCTTTGTGCAGTACATTTTCTGAAGATCAGATCTCTAGAAGGTGGGTACTCAAAACAGGCACTTCTGGAGTCTCTGGTGGCTTTTGAAAAGGCTGGGGCACATTATTAGAAGCATCAGATTGCAAATCAAATCCCTTTTTGCTTATGTAAGAGGAACTGCAATTTTTTTTCTCAAAAAATCATAGAGAAAAGTAGAGGATTAATTATCCACCACAATGGTGGAGAGTTGTTAGGAAGCATCTCAGAATAATCAGAGGCATGAGTCTGAGGATAGTGCTCTAACCATTTTATAAAGAGCTGAATGCTAAAAGCCTTATTTTTCATGCAGGTCAAATTTCCATTAGATTAAATCTTGAACCTATTGCAAAAGTTTTTCTACATCCATGCACAGGCAAACTGCACGTGTTTTCACTAGGAAATTGCCTTAGATTTGGCCTATTGAATTCTGTAGAAGTTTGTTGTGAAAAAGGACTTCAAGGTTTAGCCCATCATTTGTATATGAAAAATATTTACTGTGAGAAATTTCCTGTTTTCTGCTTCTTGGCAGAATGTTCTTGCACAGTGTAATTAAAGCATGTTGGGTTCCATGTGCTGGAAGATTCAGATAATTTATCATTCATTTAGCATTTTTTAAATTTTAAAGTAAGGGTCAAATTAAAATCAGAAAACAGATACATCTCCATTTGTGCCTAGGCACGTATATGAAATAAATATAGTGAAAGGGGAGCATGAAGCATGTAAATACAGAAATTTAAAGATTTAAGGTGTAATTAGAAAGAGTTGAGCAAATCTTGATCATATTATGGCCTTTTAAACAAAATCCTTCAAGAATTTTGCATCCACATCCTTACTTTAGAAATAATGCATTGAACTAAATTTTTATTCTCAGTGAAATCCCATATAAATACTCCTCAAAAAGACCTCTGATAAATTAGTTAAATTCATGTGTCAAAAGCCTGAATTGCCTCTTGTCATAATAGTTAAATGACTGTCAAATATTTAACATACAGATAACATTAATGAGCCCCCTCCCTTCCATCCTTCTTTTCCAGTCCATAGGTGAAATAATTTAATTCATTTCTAGCTGAATTTTGTTTCTTTCCCTTCATCTTTCATTATTACTATACTCCATGAACTGAGGCTTTCAGACTTTCCACTCCCTTATGCAAATATAATTTACAGAAGAGAAAATGATCTATAAGCCAGTTTGGAAATCCGATTATGCTCCATATCTTGGCAAATCTTCTGTTGTCTTCATATTACCTGGGCATATTAATAGCACAGCTGATATCAGACTTTAGTGCATTTTTTTCATAACAATATAGGCTGATGCCTTCTAATAAGGTTAGATAGTTAAAATTTATAGTCAGAGATATTCCTTGTAAGCCAGTAAGATTTTATTGGGGTATCTTTATAGTGTAATGATTGGAATCAGGGAAGTTTTTTCTTGTAAATGTGACTGAGTCACATATTCATTATATAAATTTAGGAGTGATTGTTCACATTCTTGTAATTTATGATAGAAGCTTTAACAGAAAAGATTGCCACAGAAACTGAAGGTTGTCATACAATATTTTACAAATCAGGAAGGAGGAAACATTCAAATTATGGGATGGCTCAGAATAAATGCTGGTAAAATTGGCATTCCAGGAAGCTCTGACTCCTACAGAGAAGCCTGAAAGGCAGTTAAACCTGTCCTAAACAATAGAAAATCTGTATTCTCAGCCTGTGTTGCTGTCCTGTGTCTTTTCAGAGTTTAACTGAGTTGTCAGATCAATGTTAATAAACTCAAATTATGGATATGATCCTAGTCTAATCATCTACAATACAGTGTTACTGTCAACACTTGTGGGTGGGGGGAGCACTATTTTAATTAGCTGAAGGGAGTAGCACATGAGGGTTTTGAGCCAACAGGAATGGTGTTCACCCATTTCATTAGCCAAGCGAAGTAAGGTCCTTAACCCAATGGCATTTTTGCTTGCTTATTTGTAATGGGATATTTTTGCATGCTTCATCTGATCAAAGCCAAAGTTTAAGGGAATGGTCTAGGCTAAAGCTCTCTAACTTCTGAGCATCTGTGGGTTATACCTTCCCTTTGCTGCCTTCCCTGTGTGCCACACTGCCTTGCTGCCAGGGGCTGGCAGGAAATGGAAGCTGGAGAAGGGAAGGGAGCCTGGAGACCCTGGTGGCCTGGGGAGGGAGGTGGCAATGGCAGCAGCAGCAGCTGGAGCAAGCAATGGAAGGTGGTGGTGATGGCTGGGGGTGGGGAATGGTGCCTGGACCTGTGGAGGAAAGCACAGGGAGTGAAGGAGGTAAAGGTGGCAGAGTCTGTGGGTCCCACATTAAGCATTCGTGAGCTGTCAGTTGGACAGCCTTGATCTAGGCATTAGGGAGCAGAATTCCATTGATTTTGGGAAAAGAAGGCAACATACAGCCTTTTATATCTATTTAGCAGATCAAGTAGTTTCAGCCACCTCTGTAGGTATCTATAAATGCAGGCTGGTGACAGCCATTAATATCTTCAAGGATAATAACCCCCACAACTTCTGCCCATTGTAGTGGAGTTTAATTTGTTCCTGTCGCTTCCAGAGAGAAAGAGAAGAAACAGGAAGAGCAGCAGGGAGGGAATGGGGGAATAAGGTTAGGGGTCATACCTGTGTCAGGGGTCAGACAATGAAGGGCGCTGGTATATAAGTAGAGGTGAATAAGAGGACACACAGCCCCTAAAAGAGGGAAAAAGTAGACATGCAGACCACACAGAGCCCCTAACAGGAAAGAATGATTGTAGGGAGATTCTGAAATGTAAAGGAAAAAAGGGTGGCATGTAGGAAGCTGGGAGTGAGTGGGGTGGTGCTTTAGCGCAGCTCTGAAAGCCCCATTAATTAAAGTGCCCAGAGTGTCATGTATATCAGCATCCCCATGCTTAAAAATGGTGGTGGGGGCGCTTTAACTAAAGTTCATCAAGCAAGCTTTAGTTAAAGTGCCCCTCTGCCATTTTTCAGTGTGGGGATGCTGATACACATGACACTGGAATCTGCTTCAACACATTGTAATTACAGTGTTGGAGCATCGTCCCTGCATATGTATAGGAGCCCAGTGAGCTTGAATGAAGATCCATCATTGAAATGAGGCAGGATGCAACAGATGGAGCAGAGAAGTGCCATTTTGTGTCTGGACAGGAGCACGGCACCCTGCAGGGAGCTCTTTCCCAGCATTTTGTGGTCTATAGGAGCCTCTGTAATTCCCTCCCCTTCAGCCATGTGCTGATGTTGCATCCCATCAGCCATTGCCTGCCTGTAATGCCTGCTTGTCTCAAAGGTAGGCAGGGACATGTAGGACACCAAGCAGGACAGAGAAGGGGTGATGCGGTTGGGATGGAGCCATGAGGCGAGGATGGGGGAGAGGCGGGGGGGGGGCGGTGCCATGCCAGGATGGGGGCTGGACTGAGTTAGGGGAAATATGATGTGGGGTACAGTCAGGTGGGTCAGGGTGTGGGGGTGAGAGCAGCACAGTATAAAACCATTGCTGCAGTCAAGTAAGACTTTGTTAAAAGTTAGTGTTAAAACCCCTAAATTTGACCCCAACCCTTGGGCATTTATACACATACATTTGTCTGCTTTGATAAACCAGAGATCCAGCATGTCAGATCAGACTTGATTAATCAAGTCTGCTTTGCACGTAAGCTGACACGTTTGGTGCTGCATTGCATGCATTTGTATAAATGGCAACATGTATGTCAGCGCTGAGAACATTGTCTACAAAGGACCAACTCATGGGATGAATTTGAATTTATTGTACGGGATATGAACTTACCAATAAAATCATAAATGCAAACTTTGAATGATGAAGGGTACTGGTCACTTTAGCGTGTGCACACACACACACACACACACACACACACACACACATACACATGCACTCGCTCATTCAAACCCATGTCATTTAAACCCATGTAGTATAGTGTACAGTAGCTGCTGTAGTGATTGTGAGAGCACTGGTGACAGTGTATCTACCTATCTGAGGCCCTGGAGTTTGCTGTCGATGGTCAGCTTCCTTCAAGGCGATGTCTTCTCCAGAAGGGGGTCACTTTCTTCTCCTTCTGTCTCGGTAGGTCAGGTGCTGGATGAGAGGGCGCCACTGAGGGTCATGCTTCACTGCCTTTTATCCCTTTCTGGCAGACGTGTGTGATCCTCCAGCATCATTTTGGCTGCCCGATCTGGAGGTCACTGTCCCATGTGGGTCTTGAGTAGTGCCAGCTGTTAGTCACAGAGGTCTCACCTGCCGGTAGCACAGTTTTGGGAGTCAGTTTGTGATTTTGATTAATTAACAATGGTATTGTTAAGGGTTGCAGGAATAGTCAATAGGGTGGGTGCTCAGTCTCAGAAATCAGTTTCTTGGCTTGATTAGCCTAAAATGGCTTGTAAAGTTTTGTAATAGTAAGTTCCTCTGGCTAGGCTATTGTAATTTAATTACCTATTGATCATCATACATACTCACATTCACTCAAGGGACCGCCCAATATAGCAGATTTTATCACTTTACAATTATAGTTTCAATGCAGTTTTTAACAATGCTCCAGGGTGTAACTTCATTCTACAGGGAATACATTCCTTAAGGGTTTAAAAGTATAAAATACAGAATGCCATGGTAAAATTGAGACAGATGCAATATAAAAATGCACTGTGAGAAATATATAAAAATGCAATGTGAGGTAGTGAGGATCAAAGGCTACTAGGGACAGTAAGTGAGTTAGGTTAGCGCCAGATATTTACAGTCTTTGAAGTGGATATTTTAGTTCTTTTGTTTTCTTTAGTGACATTGAGCTTAATTAATATGTAGATGTAATTTGTAGGTTTCTCCTACAGAAAGCCACTTCAGCTTTCTGGCTTGCTCTGAGCCTTGCCACACCCATGCAATGAATGTGCTAGGTCTCTGCCAATACTTAGAAGGAAAAAGAAATGCAGAAAATGGGGGGTGCAGGCAAGAAGGGGCTTCTTGTTACAAGAAAATGGCGGTAGTGTGCTTTTGAACTAAAACACCCTCTATATGTGTTAATTCAAAAGTACACCGCTGCCATTTTCTCAGCACTGATGTACATTTTGCCAGTTATACAAATGCATGCACCACAGTGGCAGGCACTTTGAAAAGCACCCGGTGCTGCGGCGCAAGTATGTGTACAAATGCCCCTTGTTACTGCTGTCCAGGGCCTGGCAGAAGGGGTACATTTATATTAGGTAAATCATGTGTCAGTAAAAAAGCTTGGTTGTCAGTAAAAAGCTTGCAGATTGTTAATACAAATATTCTTGGGTTGGCAACTGTTTGTCTCTTGGATGCACTGTGATCCAATGAAACCCTCAGCTATGAATTAGGGACCCAGGCTCAACATATAGGAGTTAAATGCAGAGAAAAGCAGCGAGGTTTAGGCAACCAAGTGGCCAGAGATGGAGATTAGGTACTGAAAAAAAAATAATAACAAAAAATAAAAAGACCTTCAGCCATTCTGGAATTGTTAACATTAATTAAAACACTCACTGAGGATAAGAGTGTTTTAATCCCAGAAACTGCCTAACCCTCATGGTTATGGGACCTCCTAGGTGAGTGTTACTCAATCTTTCAACTATTTGAAGGGGATGGAACTAGACTGTTCTTAGTGATGGCAAATGACACAACAAGGAGCAATGGTCTCAAGTTGCAGCAAGGGAAGTTTAAGTTAGATATTAGGAAAAAGCTTTCTCACAAGGAGGGCAGTAAAGCACTGGAACAGGTTACCCAGAGAGGTTGTGGAATCTCCTTCCATGGAGGTTTTTAAGACCCAAGTAGACAAAGCCTTGGTTGGGGATGGTCCTGCTTTGAGCAGAGGGTTGGACTAGATGACCTCCTGAGATCCCTTCCAACCCTCATTTTCTATGATTCTATGAAGAGTTGCTTGGGTCTTATTAATACCAGCAGTTTCTCAGAAATCCATTTCTTGTGTAGCATTGATCTCCTGTTGTCTCTAACCGATTATTATTTGTTTTCATTAAGGGTGGTGCATGTCATAAATTTCCTTTTTTCCTCTTCACTTACCAAGGCTATCCCCTGAGTGACACAAAATTGAAACAGTATTTTACAGTCTTATCCACCTTGGAGGGATGACAGTCTTATCTACTCTTGGTCATGCTATGATATAAAGCGCAAAAAAACAAACTCTGCATGCAATCTGACATCGTTTTTCTATTTATTTCAAAAGCTTTTGAAATATCTTAATCACAGCAATCCAAATGTCTTGGAGTTTGATATCCTTTCAGGTACACAGAATTCACTGTTGGTTGTACATCATGTCATTAAAAATACATAAGAATGTAAATTGAATACAATTAGCAGGTTTCATTATCTTAATTGTTAGCTATTAATTGGCTGTCATTATCAAGTAATATTATTTCATGAATATCTTTCCATCCATTTACAATGTAGCTGTTGTCAGTCTCTCTTTCTGCTTCCTAGATCAGGAAGGGTATGTCTGCACCACTTCAATGCCACAACTGGAGGTGCTGCTGTGAAGTGAAACCCGTCAATTTACTCTAGTTCTGTGCATGCTATATGTCAAAAATAGGTGACATTGCTGGCTTTAGAACTGACTAGCACAGATGGGCATGCCCAAGACTGAGGGCTTGGGAGTAGTGCTGAGTATATCCTGGGTGTGCACTAAAAGCAACTCCATTACAATTTTTCAGTTTGTAACAGAAAAAGAGTAGGTGCACTATACTTCACTGTAGCACTTCTTGGTGTGGTGTATGTAGACATGCCCTTGGAGTATTACTCTTATCAAAGGGGTACATAACACAAAATATCCATCCGTTGATGTTTGCAACCTGTATATATCTGTAGAAATGTGATTCCCATTTCACTAGCTTAGTATATGGCTTTTAATCCTCTTCATTCAAAGGTTTTACAGTGGAAAAAATCCTGAGTTGGCATCAAAAATATTCTTTACTGTTGCAAGCATTTACATCTAATTGTACATGCTAGAAGCAAACTTCCCATCAACCCAGAATTAAATTATTTAAAAAAAATTGTCACTTGATTAAATAGTTTTCAATCTTGAAATGTATTTTAGTTTAATGTTTTGCTAGGAACGCTGAAAGAGGATAAAAACGTACACCTGCTAATCAATGATCTATGGGAATTTATCACCTCCTGACACAGTAAATGCAATTGAAGATGTGCTCAAGAATTCTCACAGCTGCTTTTGATTTTTAATAAGCCTTTGAAGCCAATTAAGCCTACTTCATTACCATATTAAGTATATTCTGAGTTCAACAAAATTACTTCAGATTCAAACCACTGTATTTGAGAGAAGAATCTATTCCTATAACCCATTAGCTACATTTACTTAATCATGTGACCTGAAGGTCATACTGATTTCTTTAAGAATATATAAAATCAAACCATCACACTTCAGTTGGCAGCTTCATGGAAGAGCAAATTCATTCACTTTTTCAAGCTACGCAAAGTTTGGTTTAGCAAAAACCAGGGTCCAGATTCTGAAAAAGAAGCTTAATATCTTCAGCACCAGCCCTCCAGGCAGTTATATTCTTTTGATACTTGCTGTTTTTCCTGATTTCACTTAGGTATGCATGAACTGCAATTTAAAGATATATAGTAATGCTCTACTTGTTACAAGAGACTTCTACATCCTTTGTAAGCTTTCCAGTTATATGCTTTGGAGAAAAACGTTGTTCAGGGGAGGGCTTACGATGATAACATTCTTTCCAGTATCGAAGACCCAAGCAAATTGCCTCAGAGAAGCATGAGAAGGGTTTATAGGGCTGAGAATGGCTTTTTTTACATGCTGAATTACATGGTGAACAGCTATTTGAGAATATGGCTAATAAGTGAAAGAGGCAAGTGGTTTTTTTTGGAATTTTTTTTATTGAACCAACTGTATAGTTGGGAGAGATGTTGGACAAGCCATCAGGGACAAAGTGCAAGTGAAAGGCTTTTAGAGAGGAGATAGCCTGTGTGGGAAGGGAGAGAGAGAATTAAATACATGATGCCAATAAATATGTCAGTGTCGTTTCTGCGAGGGTAACTACTCTTTTTTTTTTTAATCTGAATTGTGATTGTTTGAAAGCCTTCTCTCACATGGTGATGTTCAGTTAATCATAATGCTTACATACACCTGTAAAACAGCTTCTCATAGTAAAGCATGCAGTAATATACATTCTTCTCTCTTTCTCTGAGACACACACCATTATAGCGGTAAACTCACTTTCAGTGTGAGAACTGTACAAACTATTCCTTCTCACACTGTGTCAATTCCATGGCAGCATTGGCCTCCTCCTGGGCATTGACCGAATGGGATCTGATCCTTGAGTTCTTGCTCCAAAAACTCCATCTTCAACCTCTTGAGCTGCACTCTCTCTTGATGTTAACAGAGCACCTGGCTGGTATTAACCAGAAAATGTATATGGAGTTGTCACCATTTCATGATTTTTGCAAAAATATTGAGAGAGCTACCACTGGGCTCTTGGCAGGCCTTTATCAGGAAAGGCCTTGAATAGAAAGAGCAAGGCTGTTATAGGACAGGCATTAAATGTAGTCACTCAAGTGTATGTGAGGAAACTTGAAAATCAAGTAATTCTGTATGATTGTTATATATAGTCAAGCACTTTCTGAATAATTAGAATCTATATACAATATAGAGGTCATTGTAAAGTCCACTAAGAAGTTAATTTATAAGTGTATTGCAGCTGAACTGTTCCAGCCTATTGGCTTGCAAAGTAATGGATGTGGTAGATTCCAGGGATGGTAGACAGCTTCTGTAATGGTTCCTATAATAGCTCCCCTCCACTGCCCTGCTTCCAAAGGGGGCAATGCAGAATAGGAAACCTTTTCCATAGTGCCAATCCATCTAGTTGATCTTCAGTAGCAAAAATAGTCCTTGTAAGCTCAGGACTACTAGTTACAAATTAGAGCAACCTTGAGGTTATTCTGTTTTATGCAGGGGAGCTGTAATGACTCCAGGATCAAGGAAACTCAAAAACTTCCCAGTCCCATAGTAATCCTTGCCCAGACCAAAGCATGTTGACACAATTATGTATTGATTTTTTATAGACAAAGAAAATTTAAGTCCTTGCTGCCTCAGTGCCACAGAAAACAAGAGCCTCACCTCAACATTTTGGCTTGGTTTGGCACGGAGTAGGTTTGGACTTTAGAAATTTGTGTGTGTGCAATGCTGTTTGCATCATGCACTTGAGGTTTTGGCCAAAATAATCTGTTGCTATAACCAGAAAATATATCTATTATTGTGCCTTCTGTTGTGAGACAGTAGAACATGTGTTTTCTTCTTAGTCAGAAATGGACTTGGTTATTTATTATTCCTATAACGTTAACATCTGCTTTCATCACATGAAAAAATAATGAAAACCCAAGCAAGTGTTAGTAACAATCACAGATATAGTGCTTTCCTGAATCAGAGATTGAATTTAAAATGAATAAGCACCAGCTATTGTTTCTTAGAAACATTTCAAACAGCAAGTCTTATAATATAAGAGACTTCAGGAGGACAGGCCAAGAGAACCAAAAGCCATATGAATCAATCAAAGTCCAGAAACAGCAATAAGCATCATGGAATGGAGTGTGAAATATGCAGTGCTTTGTTATTTTTATATATGTATTAGGTGAAAAACAAAGTTCAATTTATCTTTCTTTCCCTTTAGCTATTTCTTCTGTGTTCCTTGGTGATAGAAATGATAAAAAGTTCTTGAACTAGGATCCCATTTCTTCATAGAAATCATTAGTAACAGTATTATCAAACCTCTGACTGCTTTTCACCCAAAGATCTCAAAATACTTTGCAAAGGAAGTACCATTTTCCCATTTTACAAATAAAGAAACAGCCATAGAGAAGTTTGTTACTGCATGTCAAACAGCCAGGCAATGACAGACCTAGGCATGGAACCACTGTTCCCTGAGCTCTAGTCTACTTCCCAAGCTACCGAGCCATGCTGCCAAATATCAGATTTGTCACTATATGAGAGAAATTAGTTCTGATCCTGAAACCATTAGTCTCTCTGCCAGTTGTTTCACGGGAACTCTAAAAGGCTGCTGGCCTTCAGAAGGACTACTTGCATGAGTAAGAGTTTACAGTCAGCATAGGGCAAAAATATTCTGGGTTGTTTTGTTTTTCTGAAACATGGGCTTCAAACAGCTGAAGATAATTTTACAGTATTAACCATTAATTTGAGCAGTCCCAATCTCACTTTCTTGTAGAAATGTTACTTATAAAACACATGTGTAATTTCGAAACTCTACGGGTGGGCTTCACATGATTTTATAAGTGTTTTCAGGTAGATAAACTGTTATGCAAGGCAATAAGAATTATGCGGTTTGGTTACCATCTCCATAAATATGTCTCCTTATCATTCATACATTGGTTTAGCGCCAGGGAGAGAGTGCTATTGCTAGTAGTCATATGAATAAATTTCAATGGGCACATTAAAGGGATGCTGTGATTCTGTTCAATCCCCACATTTTCAGTGCAAAATTTTAAGGGTAAAAGGTTTTTTTGATGTTATTTTTAGTTTAAATATGTTCAGAAAAAATTCTTGGCAGGTATACAGATGCAGTGGCATAACTAGGGCAGGGAGACTGGGACAACTACACTGGGTGCTGACTTGCGGGAAGGAGGGGTGAACAACAATGGCTGCTGCTGGCAGCTGCATGGTTGTGGTGGTGGCCCGCTGTGCTCTGGGTCCCTGGGCACATTGCTACATCACTGCACAGTCCTAACACTGTATAGCTTGTCTATGTGCACAAATTAGACAATGAGCCTGACTAGAAACCAATAGCTCTTCTATTGCCACTGTCCCCCTTAAGTAAAATGCAAAAAGGAAGCAAATAGAAACATAGACAATAAGTTCATAACGTTCTTTTGATGTTAGGAGGATGATGTGGTCTGAAGTTAATAGTTTTTCACCTGACAGTGCCCCTTTAAGAATAAACAAAGGTAAAGCTGCAGCATGTCATCGTTAAATCATTCAAGACTTTGTAAATGGGGATATATTTAATAAACTATATTTTTAGTACTTTTCATTGCTCTAGGTATATAAACGAGCAAGTGTATTCTACTGAACAAAATACAAGTACCTTACAGGGAAGAGAAGTTTTTCAAGGGTTAGCACTCTAAATCAGAATTGCCTTGATACATATCTGACATATTTCAAAAGTTGTGCTTTTCAACACTAAAATGTATAGTAAGACTAAAATGGAAGTACTGTATTGCTTTGAATCTATGCATGTTACAGTATTCAAAAAATGCCTCAACATATTCTGTTTGTAAAGAATAAATTTGATGCTGTAATGCAGAAACTGGGAGACTCTAGCAGTCAATGAAATATTTGCTGTTTAAATAGTTCTGGTATATTGTTTGAAATATTAGTGATTATCTCCAAGTCATACAGCATATATTGTGATGGAAATGCTTATTCTGATGGACTCTCAGATTTAATAATTCATCTTACAAGTTGTGGGGAAGAAAGTACTTGTGTAAGTTTTCACCTGTATTTCTTAGATGCACTATATATCCTTCACTGGTTTAGGGCCCAGTCCTACAATCCTTAGTACCAGACTGTACTGAATAGAAGGAGACTTGGGACTACTCACAAGAGTAATGCTCCCAGTGGTAAGATTTTGTAGGATCAAATTCTTATTTTGTGCACCTCTTATGTAACACAAATACAGTTCCATATCCTTCTAAATAATTTCCTCCAAACAGCATACAACATGAATGTTATAATGACATATAGTGGAGCATATGCTTTGATACTTTCTCATACTATTATGATAGAGATTGAGGGAAGTGATTATTCCCCTCTATTTGGCACTGGTGAGGCTATATCTGGTGTATGGTGTCAACTTTTGGGCCCCCACTAGAGAAGGGATGTGGACAAATTGGAGAGAGTCTAGCAGAGGTCAACAAAATGGTTCAGGGGCTGGGGCACATGACTTCTGAGGAGAGCCTGAGGGAGCTGAGCTTATTTCGTCTGGAGAAGAGAAGATTGAGGTGGGGTTTAATTGCAACCTTCAACTACATGAAGGTACAAAGAGGATGGAGCTAGACTGTTCTCAATGATGGCAAATGAAAAAACAAGGAACAATGGGCTCAAGTTGCAGCAGGGGTATTAGGAAAAACTTTCTCACTAGGAAGGTAATGAAGAACTGGAACAGGCTACCCAGAGAAGTTGTGAATCTCCATCCTTACAGGTTTTTAACATGAGGGTAGACAGAACCTTGGCTGGGATGATCTAGTTGGAGATGGTCCTGCTTTGAGCAGAGGGTTGAACTAGATGATCCCCTGAAGTCCCTACCGACCCTAATTTTCTATGATTCTATGATTATTACAAGGAAAACAATTCAAGAATTAAGATCTCCTAGGACATCTGGTTGGCTCCCCAAGCTGCAACATGCTGTGTTCTTTTTTGAGGTGCAATTCTATTATGAAGTTACAGCAATACAGACAGCAAAAAAAGTATTTGAAATATGCAAGTGTACATACTTGGGCCCCTTGGACACTAATACCTGTGGAATTAGGTAGATGATGAAGACCCTTTTCTTGATACAATTATCCCCTTCACATTCTTCTTCATCTAGTTACTTATGCTAAATTGTGAAAATACTAGATACCTTCTGTATACTTATATCTTGTATCTTCCCTTTGCTTGGGACAGTGTAGCAATATGGCATAATTGTTATGATTTGACATGATTGCGGTTCATACAGTGCAAGTCTTAACTCCTCCTTCAGCTAAAAAAAGTCATGTTTTGGCGTCATGCAGCTGAGCATTCTGAGGTTACTTTGAAACTAGACTATATTGCTGTATAATACTAATGCAAAAAACAATCCACTCATTCACTTGGCTTTAAAGTATTTTGTAGTGAAAGGGTAGAATGCAAATATATAGCATAAAAGGATATATATTTTGAAATATAAAACTACAGTCTGGAATTTGGAGTAGAAGTTCCTCAGTTTAGGTCCCATACAATGTATTTATGATGCATAAAAAACCCCACTGATTATTGTTAGTATGTAACTGTTCCTTCAAGTGACCTATTCACAGGTGACTGTATGTCCCAGTTTGGCCAGGACACTTCTAGATTCTGTTGCCTGGTCCTGGATGCTTGGTCAAAAGTCCTGGGCTGGAGTTTGGTGGGGAGGCGGAGTGGCATGGTGTGTCAGGCAGGATTCACTGGTGCTGTGCAGGAGCTAGTATGTGTCACATGCATGTGGGGTGGTGCCTGCTCCAGTCTGCCTGTCTTGCTCCCGTACAGCACCAGCGGTGCCTGCCCGGACACCTGACGGGTGCACCATGCTGCTCCACCTCCCTGCTGGACTCCAGCTCAGGACTTTTGACCAACTACCCGGGATTGTCAGAATCTGGGAGTGGCCCAGCCAAATCGGGACGTGTGGTCGCTCTACCTATTCTTGTTCGAACGTTTCCATAAACTTTGAACCGTTGCTGTCTTCTTAGCAAGACTACTCAAAGAAGCAAAATTTAATTTAAAATGTTGTGAGTATAAACATAATTGCATATTATTGCACAATTTGCAGTTTGTAATTCACTATGGATTACTTGAGAAACTCTTTTGGTATCGCTTCTATACTCTAATTAGATGAATTATGTAACACAGCATGAACTGTATATTCTATTATAACACTCACAGTTTGTGTAGTGTTGGTTAGTTACATTAATCATTCAGTTAGGGAAGAGAAGTAGTGCCATATGATTTACTACACATTTGGAACCCACAGAATGCAAGTTGTAGGTATATGTAGTTTGTGAATATTCCATAGAAGGCCAATCATTTCCTGAAAAATATTCTAATTAAGAAGCTAAAAAGCAAACGGATGTGAGAACTTTCTCTCCATTTCCAGGCAGGTTGTATGCAGGAATATATTGACTGCAAATTCACTCAAAGCAAATGCTCAGACTTACATTAAGTATATAATACATGTCTTGACTGCAGGGCTTTCAGTGTTTTTGACAACAAACACACAATTTTCCTCTAGGCTCTTCTTTCAGTAATGAGTTGAGCAAGAATTTAGAGGCAATAGGCCCAATTATACTCTCACTTTCACCTGTAGAAAACACAGATGAATTAGAGGAGATGTATGCCCAATAACTTCATATAAAATGTCCAAGAAAAAAAAATCTTACAGAACAATAATATTGCTGAGAACAAAGTGAGCATAGTTATTCCACACCATATAGGTTCTGTAAACCACATGGCTGTTACAGAAGCAATTCCACTACCACTGGAAAAAAATTACTTGCAATATTTAGCTTTTGAGCTATGCAAGAACCAGTCAAACCCTATGAGTGGTGACTGTGCCTATGAACAGAGAATGTATAATGAATGCTCTTGGTCAAATAATGCCCAGCTACAACTAAAATTATTTTGAATGGCTTTTAGAATGGGCTTCAGCTGCTTTTATTTTCTGCCTGGCTTGGTCTAAGGCAGAGCTTTCCAAACTGTGTGCCGCGACACATAAGTGTGTCGGCAGCAGTGTGTAGGTGTGTCGCACAAAATGCAGAAAATTTTGCGGAAGGGCACCGCGGAGCTCCCTTACTTGCGTCTGCTTCCCTTGGCCCCTCCCCCGGAACTGAATTACTGTGTCGCGAAATGATGCATGTCTAAAGTGTGTCACCAACATGAAAAGTTTGGAAAGCTCTGGTCTAAGGGGAGCCAAGGTTATGTTATCTCATGCCACATTATACTGGGTCAGACAGGACATCTATTTGTTAAAAGCCAAAATACCAGGAGGTAAATAATGCAATATCACATAATCCAAGGTGAAGCAATTTAGTGCTTACTGATCATGGTCTTTGCTGATCCACTCTGCTAATATTGAGAGCTGCAAATAGCTGACAATTAGTTGTTGTGTTAGCTGCTAAGAAACTAGCCGAATTCATGTATATTTCAGATGGATGCAAATGTTTTGTAATGGAAGTTCTGTACCTCCTTTTAAAGTCTTTTGAAATGGGGTATGCCGTTCTAATCTCCTCCAGATGTATGTATGTACCTTCTGTTCCATGAATAGATGTTGCTTATGAGACTGTGATTACTGCTAGAGATAGGCACACTGTGGCCTAAACTTGAAAACACTTTAATAAATGACTGAGCTCAGCAGGATTATTCGTGTGAGGAAAAGCACTCAATCAGTAATTCAATTTTTTACTATAAAAGGAGCTCTGGGCAGATGCACTTGTTGCATGGACCAGGTGTAAGCCACTTGTGTCACAACATGCATGTCTTAATTTAACAGAAATAGAAGAGTAAAGCCTCTACTCATTCCCCTTGGATACTAATACACTAGTGGTATACATGACCCCACACTTGGCTGAGTGGATGCATCTACACAAGACATTTATTTTGCAGTTGACTAATTAACTGTGCAGTAAACATCTCGGCATCTATATGTGCGCCCCTATTAGAGGGCATGAAACTAATAAAGTTCCAATAAAGTTTTAATAAAGCCCCTTTTAGGGCTGCAGAGTGTTTTCATGCACAGCAGTGCACATGTAGATGCTGACTGACTGGCTGGGGCACAAGGGTGCTTCAGTGCCAGGGCTGCCTGCTGACTAGCCCTACACTGAAGCACCCTTGTGCCCCAGCCAGCCCCTCCACACCACACTTAGCCTGGTTGGAGCAGCTCTGGGTTGGCAGGCTGACCATGTGGCCCCCTGCCAGCTGCGGCTGCTCTGAACAGGCTCCATGTGTTTTGAATGAAAAAACTCCGGAGCTAATTGCTCTGTAGTTATTTGCTGCCATGTGCATGTTCAAATGGTGCACCCAGGAGCAATAAACTCTGGAGCAACAAGCTCTGGAGTTTATTTACATGCACTAATTGCACATGTAGATGTACTCAGTCAGTCAGAAAATAGTATTTGGTTCTCAGTGCTGGTTTATGTGAGGAAAAGACCAGTTATTTCCCTCCTTCCTCTCTAAACAAGTCAGTGGTTCTTCTCCTGCAATGTCAGAAGATGGCAGTCCATTTACTGAAGGCAATCCATTTACCAAATATACCAGAGGGAGTGAAGACAGTAGCCAGTATCCTTTTCCACAAGAAGATAACCCCAGGAAAGGTTGAAGGATGATTGTGTTTGGATATATGAGCTGTTGTGGTCCTCCAGAATTTTAGCTAATCTGGCCAAACATCAAAGTCAGAACTTCAATTGGTTTCTCTTATCACTTGAATTATGTAGAGTTGATCTTTCAAACCAGGTGTACAGTTCACTTTTATATTTAATTTGCTCATGTAAAAGTAACTTTGTAATCCATTCTTACTTCTCATGTACTTTTGCTATAAGAAGCTAACTTAGGGCATGCTTCTGCAGGCATTTGGGCTATATTAATGCTAAGAAATACATATGTTTTTATTTTATTCCACTGGTAGTGAGAGTATTCATGGTGATAAAACTCATTAATGTTTTGGGTGCACTGAAGAGAGATGGGGAAGTGTTTCTGATGCTAATCTGGCTGATTTATCAGCTGTTTCATTCATCTAACCCCACTCAGTCTCAAATTTGCTTTCTTCTCATGGACAATTTCTCCCCAACTGGCAGGATCAGAACTTGTACAGACCCCCCACGGCCCTTTCAGACTCACAGTCAGAATGCTTACAACCCTGGGTTCAATCCCAACAGATCCACGTGCTTATAACATGTTTTATATAGACAAATGACATTTCAGCGTATAGGTCTATCGTATCTTCTCTTCTCTCTTCAGAAACGTTGACAAATATGGTTGCTGTTATACATTGGCTAGACATTTCAAGTGCAAAAACCTCAACATTTCAAGTTAGAAGTGGATTTTCCTAACTAGATTTCAAAACATTTTGTAGACCTCAAAAGAAATCAAAATAAGGACCAAAAACCATGCAAAATGAAAAAAAAAAAGTCTGTGCTACATTTCATGAACATATTTTCAACAATTCCCAGTATCTTAGCGTAAACCTGTTTCCATCTTTTTTTTCCCTGCTTATTCACCAATCAATGCTTTAACTGTAATCCTACTTAATATGTACCTGAGTGGTTTCCAATAAGTAATATTGATCTGTGTTGTTTTTCAAATGGTGGCTTCTTAGCTTGCTATTTGCTAAGCACTTAAATACTCATTTGTGTGCTAGAGCAATACAGCCTAATCCACAGCTCACTGAAATCCCTGGAAGCCTTTAGCTTTAGACCCATAGAAAAGAGAATACATATATATAAACTAGTGCTTTGAAATGTTTCTCAAAGAAACTGCACAAAACCCCTCTTAGTTCAGTTTTTTCAGTACAAATAAGAAATTCAGACCAGGTTTATCAGAAGGTTCCCTAGGGTTTATGGGCTTTTTAGATTAAGACTAGCTGCATACAAGATAACGGTTACAGCAGACCTAGGCCAATCTATAATTTACATGCAAAATTTTAGAGCAAGTTAGCTTCCAGATGGTCTCCAGTAAAAAGCTACTATTTCACCTAAGCTTATCTTTGAGATTTTTCAAAGCAAATTTAATGTTACAGAACCACAAAGAACTGCAAAGGAAATATAGGTATCGCTCCATGAAACTACATTCAAAAATATTCTAAAGTAAGAAATGTATACTTGTAGCATGAACAGATGTAAAATTTGGGGTGGGAGGAAGCCTATTCTAATGTAATAATTCATTTTCATATGAAAGCAGCAAATTGTACCACTGGTAATAAAATAAATGATAGCTATGATGACTATGTATGTTCTAGAAGATGGAAACATTTGAAGGAACTATTGGCTGCTTTTATATGAAATGAGGTCAGCAATGAAGGTGAAGTGATGCATGTGCCTCTTGGCTGTTCAGTTGCTCTGAACAGCTAGGAATAGTAATACATATACAGCCTAGTAGTTGTAACAGCTTGTGATGCAACTTCTTAAAGTCAGTTATTGGGTAGTGCTCCAGACAAGAATATGAAAAATGTGCTGAAAAATTCATTCATAGCTGTGTGAATTTATTGGGTTTGGCCCTACACCACTAAAATCAATAGGATTCCTTTCTTTGACTTCAATAGGAGCATGGTACAAACCCGGTCTATCTGCTGTCACACACTTGTGTGCTCTGTATAGGACAGGTTTATAATGAATTATTGGGGAATACAAGGTACAAAGTTCAGGTCTAGACCCAAACTTCAGCAAAGTGTGGGCACAGGGTTATTCAATGATGGGATGTTAGTTTGTCCCATCCCTGTGAAGTTTGAGTCTAGATCTGAACTATCCCACAGTTTGGTGACATAGCTAGAGTTTTGCTTCTGGCTATTTTTTACAATGAAGGAAAGCCCCTTGATAGGGACACTGTCTTAATGAGGCAGATCACTCTTCCAAATCTGTCAAGTGCTATAGGATGTCATTCTCCACATCAGCCACGTGAAGAATAAAATAGTAGGGTATAGATAGCATTGCACCCCAGAGACAACTTAAAAAACAAACAAACTCCAAACAAACGGCAGGTCTATCTCTAAACTCAGGACTTTGATAAAATTGCCTTAAATAACTGTAGCCCAATCACCTTTTTATTTTTATTAAATAAAGAATAAGAAAGTGTCATTTTCTCACAGATGAGAATTTCAAAAGCTCTACCTAGAATCACTTGTTTCTGCCAATCTATTGTTCATGATGGCGAGAGCGCCCACTCCTGCAGAGAAGCCATTTTGTCTGGTGTTGATACAGACATTTCGAGGATAGCCGTTAGCCGTCTCTGACAACTGCTTTTGCAAAATGGCCAAGGAGACTTTGTTTGAAGCTGTGAGCTCCCTCATCGAGATCATTTCACCAGAAAGCCTCCTCCCCTCTGTGTCACTGTCGTACTGTCCGTCAGTTTCCATAGAGAGGTTATGCCGGCGTAAGCGTGCTCCAGGGGTAATGGCGTTGCGTCGTCCAAGGCGGGCACTTGATTTATGGCACTTTGAGCAACATCTGCATCCAAACTTTTTCAACACCCAATTTAAAACTTGCTTGATTACAATTGATATGACATTAAAAAGAGAGTATATGCAACATACCCCCATTAATATAAACATAAAGTTTCCAAATCTATATAATCCCTGATTTTGGTACACAGCATTTTGACTGCTTACCAAGTCTCCAAAGCCAATGGTGCTGAAGGTAACAAAACAATAGTATAAGGAGTCAATGTAGTTCCATCCTTCCACTGCAGTGTACATAGCTGAGGCACAGCACGAAAGTGTGATAGCAAAAATTCCCAGAATCAGCATCACATGATAAACAGATGGCTTCCAGCCAGGAAGACTGCCCACATTAGAGATTGCTGAACCCCTTCGGAAGTTAGGAGGTAGAAGACCACTTCTTCGCAGCTGTCTCTCACGACAAGTCTTCATGATAAAAGCCAGAAGAGAGATAATACGCTCCAGGAAGAGGTTGAAGAAAAGGATAGTCCCAGCACACCCAAACAGACCATAAATGATGAGGAACACTTTTCCAGCCACTGTTGCTGGTGTGGTCATTCCAAAACCTGCAAAGGCACCGACATAACGTAGTTACAATGATGACATGGCTATTCCAGCATATAGCCTATGTGAAACTTGTCCCACCGCTTCCCATTTTACTTCAACAATTGAGTTCTAACATGCTAACCCAGCTAGTGAAATAGTGCTTTCTATAACTCACTTCAAGAGTGAACTATTTTCTCAAAGAGTGAGGGAATGCAGGAGAGGATGACTAGAATCCAAGAGAGAGGAAGAACTGTTGGAAGCTTGAAAGGAAGCTGGGCAGGAGATTGATCAGTCTGGATAGGTCCTTATACATGCTCTTCCTCTTAGCATCCACGCTCTTTGCCACTGTGAGGTAAAGGATAATGAATCACAGAACCATAAGGTCAGAAGGGACCTCAAGGGTCATCTGGTTGAACCCCATGCAGAAATGCAGGAATCCTCCTCCTACATCTTCCCTGACCAATGCTTATCCAATCTCTTCTTGAAAACCGCCAGTGGAGGAGATTCCACAATGTCCCTGGGCAGTCTATTTCACTGCCTCACTGTTCTAACAGCAAGGAAGTTTTTTTTCCCCTGATAACTAATCTAAATCTACTTCCTTGCAATTTGAAGCCATTGCTTCATGTCATTCACCCTCTTCTTTATGACAGTCTTTCAGATACCTGAAAACTGCCCAAAATTGCTTTTGCTTTTTTTGCTACTGCATCATGTCGCTGACTCATATTAGGTCTGCGATCCACCAAAACCTCAATATCTTTCTCAGCAATGTTTCCACTCAGCCAGTTATCTCACATTCTATATTAGTACTTCAGCATTACTATTCTTCCCTAGAAGTAGCACCTGCCATTTGTCTGCACTGAACTTCATCTTGTTGTCTCTCCAATTAAGTTTTTGAATTCTACTCCTGTGTGTTTGTAATCCTTTTCAGTTTCATGTCATCTTCAAATTTGCTGAGGAAACTATGGAATACCACTTGAAAACTCTTCCTATTGTGACATTAATCCATTTATAATTACCTTTTTATCACGGTTATTAAGACAATTAACTATCCACATTCTAGTAATTTAATATATTCCACATTTCTCCAATTTGCTAATGTGAAGTTCATGTACAACTTTATCAAAAGGTGTACTAAAGTCCAAATATGCTATATCCATTTCATTCCTTTCATCTATTCAACTAGTTACATTGTCAGAGGAGTAGATCAAGTTGGTTTGTGTGATTTGTTCTTAACAAATCATGAGCTAGATGAACCCACGTCTGATCCAGTACAGCATCTTTGTTCATAGGAAATTAAGTATAACCTATTAGGGTATGACTACACCAGTTATCATGAAGTAAACTAGGGTGAACTTAAAGCATGTTATCAACTCTGTGGCAATTATCTCTGTGCATACCTACATCCTGGTAAGGGTGAGGCAGGTTTCCTTCAGTGGAAGTGGTAAAAGCTACTTTGCATTTACTACAGAATAAGAGCATAGGAGTTAATGGAACTCTGATGTGACATAAGTTTACACCCTAACTTACTTTGTGGTAAATTGGTTGTATAGCTTTACTGTTGTTATAGCGTTGTACCTGGATCTTCAACCTGATACTGTTCAATCGGATCTGTTCTTTTTTGTTGCCTGTGTTAAATATTTTGATTCAATGTAATTTTCTGTTTCATTATTTGAATTTTGAATGTGTTATGAATTATATTATATAATCATATCATTTTTGCATTTTAATAGAAAAATAAGAGAGACCTCTATTAAACTACAGCAACAGCAAGAATTGTGGAAATCTGTATATTTAAAACAAGCTATCAGACTGGCAAGCTCCTTGTATAGAATGAAAACCAAGAAAGAATAAAATATTGTTTCGGAGTTTAAATATACTGTTAATGTACTGAGTATATACTTTGGGAACGTGTTTTTGATTTATACTGCCTCTTTGTAAAATGCCATGAAAAACAGACTAAATGTGATATTTATTAGATTAATACTTTAACAAAATTTAAGATTTTCATCACCCACAGAATATTTTGAGGGTATGAAGCTGGTGAAACAAATAAGTGAACATTTGTCACAGAGAAGGGAAAAAGACAGTAAAAATTTTTATTAAAAATTCAAAGCGATTTATGCAAAATTACCCTGTTCTTTCTTTAAATAAAATGGGTCCATTATGTCATTTTCTGAATCACTTTATATATGATGTAGGAAATACTAGGCTACTGTGAATATTGATGATACAATGATAAGTGTAGATTTAGTTATTTAAAGCAGGGGTGTCAAACATACAGCTCATGAGCTAAATCTAGCTCATGGGGCCCCATCATCTGGCCCCTGATGTTCTCCTGGGTCTAATCAGATCCACGCAGGGCACAATATGCACCTGTGGTGCAGAACCAGTCCACAGACCAGACTGGGCCCACGGACACCCTCCCTCTTCCTCTTCCCCAGCATACCTGATCCAATGGCTTGTTCCAGCAGGTCTGAGACTATGCTCAGATCCTACATGGATCCTGGAAGCTGGAACAGGCACTGTGTGCAATGCTGTCTGTCCAGAGCAGCAGCCACACTGCATGCAGTGCACTGTGAGCAGCACAGATCCCAGACTGGCTGGAGCAGGTGCTGCATGTGGTGCACTCCCAGAGCAGCCAGGTGGCCAACGTGTTCAGCACGTCTACCACTGTTGCTGGATTGCACTGCACACAGTGTCCATTCCAGCCTCCAGGATCCATGCTACATGCAGTGTAGTCCCAGGCCCACTGGAGCAGCCTCTGGATGAGGTCTCCTAAGGGAAGGGAAGGGAAGGAGGAGGGTGTGTGTGGGCCTGATTTGGCCTGAGGACCGGCCCCAAGCCACTCATCTGGCCCATAGGAGTTTGACACCCCTGGTCTAAAGGTGTTAGCAAAGTCTGAAAACCTATTACTGTATTCCACACTTTTAACAATAAAACAGACACATTATTCATTAAGTAAATTAATACTTGGTTATTTGCACCAAGGGAAATGTCCAGGTATTTATTGATATATTGCAGACATTGTTGTAAGGTGATAATATGGTAAGAGAAATGTCAACTATCTGACAGTGTAAACATATGGGCTACTTGACTCCCATTGAGCTGAGGCTTTTCATTAGGTAGGCCACAAATTCTGTTTCAATGCAGGGTTAAATTAAGATCATCTAGAGCAGTGATTCCTAACCAGGATGCTGCAAGATCCCATTCAGGTTGTTGTGCCACCCGACCCCTGGGTGAGCACATAAGTGCTCTCCTGTCCTGTCTGGCATTTTGTGCCTGCCCCAGCTACCCCAGCAGTGCCTGCAGCAGTTCCTCAAAGGATTGCCACTGCTGCTGCCCTCCCTTGTCCCAGGCAGCCCCTATGCCAGCTGCCCCCACCCTCCCAGAAGGGCACTTTACAACCTGTCTCATCCCCTCCGCTCCTCAAACTCTCTTGGGACCAATGGAAAGGGCTACAGGGGCAGTGTCCTGCCAGGTCTTGGGTAGCCATGTCTGGGTGTCACTTAGGATTTGAGGGGATGACTGGAGTCAGGAGGTGTGAGCAGACCCCAGGAACAAGCTGGATCAGAAGCCAGGTCAATCTGAAAACTGGATCTGAGAACAAACCAAGTTAGGAAGCCAGAGGACCAAGCACAGCACAGACTCAGAGGGCAAGCCAAGTTGGGAAGCCAGGAGATCAAACAACAGAGTAGGGTCTAGAGCCGTGATTCTCAACCAGGGTGCTGGGGTACCCTGGGGTTTTGCAGGATCTTTTGAAGGGTGTTGCAGGAAGTGTGAGGAGACAAACAAGATAAGGTTAGGCTCAGGCTCCAGGTGTGAGGAAATGAACAGATAAGGGCAAGTTTAGGAGTTTTATGCCTGGCCTCTCCCTCATCCCCACGGCAAGGAGGTAAGTGCAAGGAGGTAAATTGTTTTTATAGTTTTTAAAATGGGGTGCTACTCAATTCACAAAAGTTATGGATGGGTGCCTTGAGTCAAACAAGGGCTGCTTTGAGTGTAAGGTTGAGAACCACTGGTCTAGGCACAAGCCAAATAAGGAAACCAAAGGATTGGACAGTGCAGAGTCAGAGGGCAAGCCAAGTCTGGAGATCAAACGGAGTGCAGGCAGAGGCACAAGCCAGAAGGAAAAGCAAGGCCATCTGGGTTCTGTGACAGCTGAAATTATGCCTGTGTGATAAAAGTGCTTGCTGAAGGCTCTGTGAAGATTAGATCAAGTATTTTTCTGTCATTTGTTCAGATATTAAGCTATATGTTGTTGCTAAGAGCTTATTAAAGTCTAAAATGTAGTAAGGCATTGTATGTAGTATGAGGCCTAGTAAATTTAGCAAAGCCTTGTAGTAGTGATGGTAGGCCCTGTGGCATAATTAAAATTAACTTTATCAGAAGAACGCAAGGCTTGTACTGCTATTGGTCAGTCTAAGGACAGTCGAAGTAAAAAGAATCTGAATGGCTGTAAGATATCAGCATAGCTCAGAAGTTATAAATTGCCTGGCACATCCAGAAATCATTTAGAAGGAAGATACAGCTCTGTGAAAGGAACTACTAATTAGCTGTTGACCTGGATTGGTGGGCCCATGGATCTCGAGGAGCCCAAGGACTGAATATCAGGGCCCTTCCCGGTACCCCTCGGACAGTGCTGATCGGGGATGCCTGACTTCGCTGAGCTTTATGGAAAGAGAAACTTGTCATACATCAGGCAACAGAGGGGACTGCTGATAAGTTGCCGACGTGAATTATTACTGTCTGTCATTATTGTCTGTCATACTACGTGTAGTATACTAAGACAGATAATGTGTTTTTGTTAAGTCAATAAACCTTTCTTACCTTTCTACCCCCTGACCACACTCTCAATCAATCCCAAGCCCTCCGCAGGTGGCTGGGACAGGTTCAAATTGAGCCCTGTTGTCCAGACCCTTCTTGTTCCTGTGCAGAGGTTGATATGGAGGGAAGTGAAGGGTCAGCTGACCCTGACTGGCCACTCCAGTGGCAGGGAGTGTGCAGATGGCTAGGCCCTGATGGAGGTTTACAGCCTGCCTTGCCCAGCCTGAATGGCCAGCTCAGGAGTGGCAGGCCAAAGCCCCAGGTTTGAGGCCACAACCTGGCAGGTGATTGCCAGTCTATGGGACCCCACAGGATCAGTTTTAGTGATGGGAGAATTAAGAATTATTGATGAATGTGACCACTTAACTTTCTTATAATAGGAGTATAATCCAAATTTAAAATGAATGTATAAGAAAGTTAAGTGGGCACATTCATCCATGGTGTAACACCACTGGTGTAAAGAATATAACATATGGGGTATATTAGGTTTATTGTGTCCAAACAGACACCATTCCATTAAGAGCTACCGGAGATTGAATTAGATAGTCCAGGGGTAGGGGGCAACCTGTGGCACAGGTGCCACAAGTGGCATGGGCATCTTCTGTGGGTGGCATGCGGCAGATTGGGGAGGAGAGAGGCAGCACAATGGCAAATATGGCAGAAAACAAAGTGGCAGATCAGGCAGGGGAAAGGGATCAGAGTGGCACTTAGGGAGGGTGCAAGGCTAGTTTGTGGCATGGCTACCAGAAATGTTGGCCCCCACTGAATTAGTCCATAGCTTTTGATGGATATGAGATAAATGTAAGCACCTAGGGTGTTTATAGACATGCTCTGGCAGGTGGGGCACTTTAATTGGCAAGCTGCGCTAATTAAAAGTGCCCGCACATCATCGGCATCCGCATGATGAAAAATAGCAGTGGGGTGCTTTAAACTAGAGCTCTTTGAACAAGTTTTAATTTAAAGCACCCTGCTGCCATTTTTCAGCACGGGGACACTGATACACATGATGCATTAATTTCCATACTCCAGTAGACTCGATTAATTGAATCTGCTCCAACGTGCTGAATTTACATCGAACGTCGGAGCATCCTTGCTGCATGTCTGTGGGAGCCCTAGTGACTTTAACCATAGATTACTGAGAATAATATCAGCACTATCAAAGAAAATAAGAGAAACAACATTTTTAGTAATATTTTCATTTGGACCAACTGTATATGCTACATATGTTTTCTTCTTGAATATTTCCTGGATCATCACAATTACAACACTGCTCCAACCCTACTACAAACAAAAATAATATGAACACAGTATATATTACTATTTGGCATGTGTTGAAAAAAAGAGATGATCAAAACTGACTTTTTCCAGGATTTTTTTATCCTCTTAAAATCCATAGAAGAAAATAGTTTTGTCCTTTACAGATATGGACTCATGTGGGAAGCAAATACCACAAAGATTTCTAATAGTTGGATATTCCAGTTAGATTTATAAGGTCCTATGCTAAGGTCCTAGCAGTTTCTCAGATGTAAAATCTGCTTCTGATTTGTCCCCTGCATCAGGGTCCTATGGAAAATTGCTTGTCTCTTCTAAAGTGTGGAATAGGAGTTTGAGACTTGAGTATCTGTTTATCCAGTTGATTATTCAGTGACATTAGATATAAAAAATGAACCATGAACTAGAAAAGGAATGGGGAGTTTTAAAAAAAGAGAAGAATTGTACTGGCCTTCCTTTATGTGCCTTCTCACACACCTAAAGTGGTGCTCATTCTTACTTACTGGGTGCATCTACATAGGCAGTTAGCACACAGCAATAAACTCAAGCACAGTTTATGCCAGAGTGTATTGCCCCTGGGTGCATTTGCATGTTCACTTGGGATCATAGCACATTGTGCCGGGGTGGCTGGCAGGGAGCTCTGGGGGTCAGCCTGCCAGCTCAGAGCTACTGCAATGTGGCTTAACATCCTTTGGAGGGGCTGGCTATGGTATAAGGGTGCTACAGTGTGGGGCTAGCCAGCAGGAAGTTCGTATCTGGGCTCCGGGGAAGTTGGATTGGACCCCTGGGAGCTTAGGCAGCACCTAGCCAGCTAGCAGCCCACCCAGCTGGGCTTGGAGAGCACCGCTGCCGGGGAGAGGAGGACCATCCCCCATCTCCCCCTTGCCCCACAGCTTAGAGGCTGCCTGGCCCACTGGCAGCTCACCTCCCCCCAGCTGGAGGGGAGTGGGGATGGGCAGGCTCCACTGAAAGCAGGATCAGGCCCTTTGCCGCTCCTGCTTTCAGCAGGCTCCTGTGGCTAGCAGGACACCTGGCACTGCCCAGGAAGGGGCTGCCTCATCCCATGGGCAGTGCAGGGGGAAAGTTAGGGATGTTGGGTAGGGCTAGGTGTTGGGCAGGGCCAGCCTCCCTCCCACCCTTACCCAATAGCCCATGCTGAGGCAGCCCCTTCCTGGGTGGCCCCAGGCATCCTGCCAACCACAGGAGCCTGCTGAAAGCAGAAGCAGTGAGGGGCCTGATCCTGGTTTTAGCAGAGCCTGCTCAGGGCCAGGGGGTGACGTGCTGGGGGGCAGCCCCTGAGCTGCAGGGGCTCTGGTCCTTTCCTTTGCGGTGGTGGCACCCCCCGGGGCCCAGCTGGGGAATTGCTGGCAGGCTGGGTGCTGCCTGAGATCCTAGGGGCCTAATCCAACTTCCCTGGAGCCCACCAGCACATGAGGGCCCGATCCTTTTTTTTTTTTTGTGACAAAGATCAAAGCAAAGATTGACTTATACACCATATATATTTGGGGTCAACTTATACACCATGAAATATGGTAACTACTCTGCTGAAGGATAATACTTTTGTTGGCAGTACTATCCTACAGTAGAGTTAATTAGTTAATTGTGGCCTAATAGCGCCACATGTGTAGACAGTGGCAGTTTACTGCGGAGTTCATTAGCTCTGCAGCAAAGCATCTAGTGTAGACTTGCTCACTAAACAAGCCTTAAAAATAATTATGCTGTTCTCCATAATTGCCATCCAGATTCTAATTTTTGAAATGTTTTCTTCATCCTATCCTTTCTGACTTCAAAACCATGCCTGATCTGTTTTCTCAGTCCAATTCATCTTTCTACTGATTGATTACTTAATTAATGGAACTCAAATGAATGTGTTCATGAAATATTACTGCTACAATATTTAAACTGCAAAATCAGTACATGCTAAAGTTAAGGACCCAGTAGCAGTATTTAACTCAGCCCTTTTTCATAACATGTCTATTTTTTTAGTTTTAATTTTATAGTTCTTTTAAATTTAAGTAGTAGTGACTTATAATATACTGGTATAATAAAGTTTGTCAGATAACACCAACAATTATTTAAAAATAGTTATGAGAGTAAATACAGTGTTCTTTGTATTATTTGCTGATTGTGACTATTCAGAGAACTATCAGTTGATATATGAAAATGTTCATGAATAGCAAAAGTTTAACATATCTTGTCATAATAATTTATCTGAAAATTAATTACAGAAGTACTGTCTTAGCTATTTTGGTACTCTTCTGTTTTAGAATTTTTGCATATTCAATCAGAAAACGGAAAGAGTTGCACATGATTTAGGTGGCTGACATACCTGAATAATTAACTACAAATAATTGAAGTGAATGGTTTCTAAAAAAAGAATATGCCAAGATTTGTTTGCATTAACTATTCTTTGAAGAGAAAAGCAAGAAATGCTTTAAGCAAAGTTAGGCTTCATTAACAAAGAATTTACATAGAGGAAATAGGACTTAATTCTTTGGCTGATTTATTTACACTGAATAATTAAACCATCTCTATTACTATATTACACCTTTAAGCAAAAATAGAAAACTTCTACATATGTGTAACAGAAATACAGGCTGTCACTTCAGCTTTAGCTTTGGCAATTCCAAGCTTTTGGGGATTGTGGCTGTGTTACTTTTAACAATCTTGGTATGGTGGTGGTGCAATTAGGGAAACCTGCTACAGCTTTACAGGTGTTAGTTCAAGCCCTCATCTTCCCTAGTGGCAAAAGTCATGCACAGTCAATCTAGCTGTAAATAGAAGGCTGTGGAATTAAAGATGGTCTAATGAGATGCTAGCCAAATCCTTCCCTTGTGATTAAAAAACTCCACAATATCTGAGAATTGCACTTAAAAGTACATACCTCAATTACATGAATGCACAGGAGGATGTTGGCATTCCAGTTGTAGCTACTGATTTTGCTTGCATGGGTATATTTGAGTACCAGCACACATGTTTAGTTGTAATGGCAATATCTTCATAGTGGAAATAATGTCATTTTATTTTTAAATGGAGGCATAGAAATTGCAGATGATTACAGACAGAATAAAAACCTGAAATTTTGCTCCATGCTTCCAATTTCCTCTGTGGGTTCTATGTTGCTTCTAACACAAAAGTCCCTGTCTTAATTTCCTTTTCAGTTGGTAGTCTGTCTAGGATAGAATTACTGTCTGATGTAGTACAGCTCTCCATGATCACTGGTGCTGCTTGTATGAATCACATTATCACAACATGGGTCTTTATCTTCCCTCACTTGCTGTTTCACAGAAGAAGATAATGGGTGCATCTACATGAGATGTTTACTGTGCAGTTGACCAATTAACTGTTCAGTAAATGTCTTGGTGTCTACATGTGCTCCCCTATTAAGTAAAAGTAATAATCTCTGAAGCAGGGTAGTACTTGTAGTTATTTTGTTTATTTACAAGTACTGCTCTGCTGCTGAGTTTTTTCATGCACAACAGCACATGTATAGATGCTGCCCTGGCTGCCTGGGGCATAGGGTACTTCCAAATAGGGCTAGCTGGCAGGCAGCCCCCATGCTGAAGCACCCTCATGCCTCACTGAGCCCCTCTGCATTATGTGAAGCTCAGTTGGATCAGCCCTGAGCTCACAGGCTGACCCCCCAGGTCCCCTGCCAGCCGGGCAGCTCCAACAGGGCTTTGCATGCAAGACAAATAAACTCTGGAGCGATATGCTATGAATTTTTTTTCTCCCAGGTGCATGTTCAGACAGAATACTCAGGAGCAAAAAACTCCAGAACAATAAGCTCTGGCATTTATTCATGCATATTAATTACACATGTAGACCCACCCGAATGGATGTGTCCACACATGCAGGAATGTGCACTTGTAGCAGCTCAAATAGCAGCAGCTCAAATTTGTTCCAGGGATTTCATTGAATCATAGAAAATTAAGGTTGGAAGGAACCTCAGGAGGTCATCTAGTCCAACCCCCTGCTCAAAACAGGAACAGCCCCACCCAGATAATCCCAGCCAAAGCTTTGTCTAGCTGGGTCTTGAAAACCCTCAAGGATGGAGTTTCCATCACCTCTCTGGGTAACCTGTTCCAGTGTTTTATGACCCTCCTAGTGAGAAAATTCTTCCTAATATCTAACCTAAACTTCCCTTGCTGCAACTTGAGACATTGCTCCTTGTTCTGTCATCTACCACCACCGAGAATAGCCTAGCTTCATTCTCTTTCAAACCCTGCTTCAGGTAGTTAGATACTATTATGTCTCCTCTCAGTCTCCTCTTCTCTAGACTAAATAAGACCAGTTCCTCCAGTCTTTCCTCATAAGTCATGTCCCCCAGCCCTCTCACCATTTTTTTTGCCCTCCATTGGATTCTCTCCAATTTGTCCACATTCTTTTTCTAGTGGGGACCCCAAAACTGAACCCAGTATTCCAGATGTTGCTTCACCACTGCTGAATAGAGGGGAATAATTACTACTTCCCATGACCTACTGGCAACACACCTACCATACCAATGCAGCCCAGTATGCTGTTAGCCTTTTTTTGGCAGCTCCTGCACACTACTGGCTCATAGATTCATAGATATTAGGGTTGGAAAGGACCTCAGAAGATCATCGAGTCTGACACCCTGTCCCGAGCAGGAAAGAGTGCTGGGGTCAGATGACCCTAGTGAGGTGTTTGTCCTGTTTCCTCTTAAAGACCCCCAAGGTAGGGGAGAGCACCACCTCCCTTGAAAGCCCATTCCAGATTCTGGCAATCCTTACCATAAAGAAGTTCTTCCTGATGTCTAACCTGAATTTCCTCTCTGTCAGTTTATGGCCATTATTTGTAGTCACTCCAAGGGGCACCAGGGTAAACAGAGTATCTCTTATCCCTTGCTGTCCCCTCCTGATGAATTTGTAGATGGCACAAGATCACCTCTCAGCCTTCTCTTGCAGAGGCTGAGAAGATTCAGGTTCCTCAATCTCTCCTTGAAGGGCCTTACCTTCAGGCCCCTAACCATACGAGTGGCTCTCCTCTGGATCTTCTCAAGGTTATCCACATTCCTCTTGAAGTATGGCTCCCAAAACTGGATGCAGTATTCCAGCTGTGGCCTCACCAGTGCCACATAAAGGGTAAGTATCACCTCCCTGGACCTGTTAGTGTTGCACCTGCTAATGCATGATAAAGTGTGGTTAGCTTTGCTGATCACTTCATCACATTGATGACTCATGTTCATCTTGGAGTCAGCTATGACTCTGAGAACCCTTTCTGCTAAAGTGCTGTTGAGAGATCATCCCCCAGCCTGTAAGTGTGCTGGTGATTCCTTCTCCCTAGGTACAGCACGTAGCATTTGTCCTTGTTGAATTACTTTCTATTCTGTTCTGCCCACTTCTCCCACCTGTCCAGATCTGCCTGGATTCATTCCCTGCCCAATAGTGTGTTGACTTTATCCCATAATTTGGTGTCATCCGTGAATTTGGACAGAGTGCTCACCATGCCCCCATCCAAGTCACTGATGAAGACATTGAACAGCACTGGTCCAAGGACCAAACCTTGGAGGACTCCACTGCCCACAGCCTTCCAGGTTGATGCTGACTCATCCACCACCACTCTCTGGATGCGTCCCATTAGCCAATTTGCCACCCACCTGACCATCTATGTCACAGCCGCTCAGCTTATTTATGAGAATAGGTGTGGTGTGGTGGGCTATAGTAGACCCCCACTACCAAGTCCCTTTCCCCCAGCCCCCATATTCAGCTTATTGTACACTGTAACCCCCAGGTCCTTTTCTGCAGAGCTGGTCAGCCCCCACCCTGTACTGGTGAATGGGATTGTTTCATTCTAAGTTCAGGACTTTGCATTTGTCCTTGTTGAACCTCATGAGATTCTTTTGGCCCAATCCTCCAATTTGTCTAGGTCACTCTGAATTCTAGCCCTATGCTCCAGCATATCTACTACTCTCCCCAACTTGGTGTCATCTGCAAACTTGCTGAGGGTGCACTCCATGCCATCTTCCTGGTTGTTGATGAATATATTAAACAAAACTGTCCCCAGGACTGATACCAGCTGCCAACTAGACAACTAGATTTGTGCCTTAGCACATGTGCCTGAACATGCACTTAGGTGGAGGGCAAATTGTGCCACTTGGGGCAAATGGACCCTGCCCATTTCCTCCCAGGTCTTCAGCCAGGGGGACCTAGACACAGGCCAGCACCTGTGCTAGCTCCAGCAGTATTAAGAGCTGCCCTGGTGAACAGCTCAGGGCTACTTGCCCTCAGGAGCTTCTGAGGCCCAGCCAGTTGATATCTGGGGACTGTACCCCTTGTAGCAGCTGGACTGCTGAAGCAGCTCTAACCTAGAGTGGCCTCTGCACTCTCTACCCACTGCAGCAGTCTGGCAGTGGGGGCTGCTGCCTGGCTGTGACCAGCTGCCACCTGTGACAACATGCAGCCCCATGACTGCATGCCTGCCAGATCTAGATGGGGACCACAGGGTTGCCTAGGCTGTGGTATGGGCACTGCAGCAGAGCCTCCTGCACTTCTGGGCCAGCTGCCAGTGGGCCATATCTGCACAGTTGGCCTTCATGCAGAATTGCTGTCATGTCTCTAGTGTTCCTGCCCTGCCACCTAGGCAGCTATCGCCCAGAAGATGTCTTTGGTATGGTGAATTGTAAAAGCTTTGAATTGTAAAAGCATGTCCTCCTGGCCCCAAATAGGTAGGTCAGTCACCTTGTCTTCCCTCCAGCTGGGTTCCCGGTGCTGGCCCTGGACTGGCTCCTCTGCCCAGGTCTTGCCACTTGTCTTATCACCAGAGATCCTGGTGTTCTCTGCTTAAAAATTTCAAATTTTCGGATAAAAAACCTGAATTCTCTCATTAAATACCCCAAATACATGTTCTTCCATGATTAAAATGAAACACCACTATATATAGAGAGATCAGTTGGGCAATGTTTTTTGATATATTTACAATTTTGAAGCAATTTGGAAGCTACCAGTGCCTCTATGATCATAGTAAACTAATTCTAAATATCTATACACTTTGGTGCTTGCTTTTGTTTTTTTTATCATAGAAAAATCAGAGATGCCTCCGCCCCCTTCGCTCACCAGGATGTGGGGTGCTGAGCAGCACCAATATGCCAGTTCCCTGCTCTTGCTCTTGCCCCTCACACTCAACCCACATCCCTCCCAGTGCCCCTCACTCCTGACCCACAGCCCCTGCCTGCCCCCACTCGCTCCCTCCCAGCAGCAGCTCTGTCCCAGCACCAGGACATGAGTCTAGGTGCAGCTGTTCCACCCACTGCTTTGTGGCTCTGAGCAGTGCCAGCCCTCGCTGTTCTGTTCCCTGTGCACAGGCCTCAGCAACCTCCATGCCTTTCCTGGGAACGTCTTGATTGGGGTTCAGGGACTGGACTGGGCAAGCCCCTTCCCTTCCAGGCTGGCCTCCCCCACTGCTCTAGTGGGGTAGAGGGTTTCTAAGCCCAGTTCTGGTAGCCTCTCCTTCCTGAAGTGCTCCCCCACCCCTGACTCCCATCTCTCTCTCTCTCTCTCTCTCACACACACACACTCTTGCTGCCACTTCTACCCCTCCCCCCAGCCCATAACACCCCCCAAATGCTTCCTGGGGCCAAGAGTCCCCCAGGTTGGGGCTGCATGTCCCAGCACTGGTGTGGACATGGGGTAGGGCTGCAGTGTGGCAGTTGCCCCTGGAGACACGGCTCCTGCCAGCAGGTCCTGTCCCATCCCAGTTGGCTGGTTGGGCACTCAGGGTGTGAGATTTGTGGGGAGGATGTGGGGTTAAGAGGCAAGGAGTGTGGGGTGGTATGTGTTGGGTTTGTGGAAGGCTTAGGGGGGCGTTGTGGGTGGGTGTAGGGTTTGTGGGGGTGAGGTTTGTAGGGGAGTATGGGGCTTGTGTGGGGGTTTGGCGTTTGTGGCTAGGTAGGTGGGTGGGAGGTTTGTGGGGGTAGTTTGGGGTGTGGGGTTTGTGGGTGGGTTGTGGGGAGTTTGTGGGTGTAGGGTGACTGTGGGTGTTGGGGGGACTGTGTTGGGGTGGGAGGAAATTGCTCCAAGGAAGGCCCCGCCCACCCCCCTGCATGTTGCTTAGCTGCCCTGCAGCAGCAGCAGCAGTCATTGGGCGCTCAGGGCCTGCTGCTGACAGAGCCCCTGCATGGCACGATATGGCCCTGGCCGCCTCAGACCCAGCACTGCCTGTGCTACATGGCGTGGGCCCAGCATGGCCTGGACCTGGGGTGTGCACCTTCCTGGCTGCTCTTGTTGTCACCCAGGGTCCCAGCACTGCATTCAAGAGTTGCATGTCAGGCCAGGCCGGGTCTTGCCTCGAAGTATCCTACACACTGTCAGGCCAGGCCGGCTCCATGGAGGCAGGACCCGGCCCGGCCTAATGTGCAGCCCCTGTATGTGATGCTGGGACCCTGGATGACAGCAACAGCCCCCCACCCCTATGTCCCTACTTACTGGGGATGGCACCTGAGGCAGCATGCTGGGGCAGTCATAGAGATGCTCTGGTCAGATGCTATAGTGTCTCCTTGAAGGACTCAGCCTCCAGTTGCTTTTTTTCCACAGGTTTTTTTTTTGATACCAGGATTTCTTGGTATCAAGTTTAGAGTCTGTGCTGCAAATATGCAGTGCAGAGAACATTGTTTTGTTCCCAGCTTCTTTAAGACACTGCAATAGGCACATGTGTGCTTGTCTGGATGTGCCCAATGAGTCTGTTACAACTATTATCTATGGGACATGGGCCCCAATTACTTAAAGCGTTTAGGTTTTAAGTCTATCTTGTAAGTAGTATGTGCTTAGCTGTAAACATGTGAGCAGTCCACTTTAAGTTAATGGGTCTATTTACATGTGTGCTGTTTGAGCACATTTAATTACTTGGCTAATCCAGGCTAGTGGCCCTTTAGGGCAATCAGTAGATGCTCATCTGTTTTAGAGAGAGAGATACTCCCTGGTGATGCTTCATCTCTTGCATTTTCAAGAAACCTTGTTCACATAAGGATTCTGAAACATGTTTTCGTAAAGTTTAGTATAGATCCCAGCAGCACAGTGTGAAAGGCTATTACGGATCACTGCAACCAGAGAATTGAGACCTGCATAGCAAGTAAGACCACGGAAATGAAAAATGTCCTTGCTAACTCCTGCACTAGTCAGCAGAATAAGAAGATAGCCAGCTACCAGCTACATTCTCTGCCTATCTCTTTGGTGCCCCTCTATTCACAAGGGGTCACTATTAGTGGATACTGGCCATGTCTATATGACTGGTGGACTGCACAGTTGCTACTTGCATAAGCAAATACTAAATGACTGCACAGTAACCGGCGTTACTGCACATTACCATTGCCATATGTTTTTTTCCAGATGCTACTGCACAGTAGCTCATTACTACTGTGCAGTATTGTCACCGTATGGTTAGTGCCCACCAACGCTACTGCACAGTAGCATCACATGTAGATGTTCCCACTGTATAGTAAATCTTAGACCTGAATCTATTCTCAAGTATAAAAATATCTCAGTCCTTAACTGTAAAAAATCCCTTCAGAACTGTCCCTGCTTCTGATTTAATGCAAACAGAGAAGGAACAGACAAGCATTTAACATATTTGCACATTAAAGTTTATTTTATATGCAATATCTATTAGCACTCAATATTTCAAACAGACACACAAATTCTGGCTTTCTCTGCCTAGTCTTTTGAAAGATCTGATCAACGGTACAGTTAATCTCAAGTGTTCAACACTTCCTTTCCTCAAAAAAAATCATTAATGGAAATGAGTTGTTACAAACTCACTAACTGTGCCCTTCAGCACCATCAGCGAATCGCTTGTTCTGATGTATATAACACATCTGATAATCATTGCCAGGTCTCTCAGTATATTGCTTTGTTTATTTGAACTAGTGATGGGTATAAATGAGTTTTAGGGGAAAGCAATAATGCAAATGGATAAAGGGCAAACAGTAATCCCCATGTCCCTGTGGTATGTTTCCTATTACTCTTGCTGTGTTTTCTGTGGGTATTTTAGTCTGTTTGTGTCACTAGGCATTTGTACTGAGCTCATACCTCCCTGTATAAAAAAAGTGCAAAGTCCCAAGAAGATAGTTTGGCTTTTCTTTCCCTCTTCATTTCCTTATTGGTTTGGCTAAGTCAGTTGGGGGCTTGGATGGAGGCTGTAACAAGAAACACAAATATGTAATCCATCCTTTACTGGTATATGCTTTTTGGATGGTATTAGTGGATGGAAGTTTCCTTTAAAATAAGTGGAGGGGCAAACAGACTATGTTCCTCTACTCAGGCTATAATCAAAATGCCCTGTGTTTCCCTAGCTCTCTAGCTAATATAAATCAGGACAGCTCTAATGAAATTGATATAGGTATGTTGACTGATGCCACCTGAGGAGCTAGTCCACATTCCTACTTCACTCTTTTCCTGGTGGGATAAGGCCTGAAAGTATCGTGGAAAAACTCCATCCCTGTAAGTTACACAGGTGCAGGCATTCTTTCTCTGCAACTTCTTCTTGACAGAAAATGGGGCAGATAACATTTCTAAAACATCACCTTTCAGAAATATCACCTTGGGGCACCTATAAACAAGTGCAGAGGCTGCTCTAATGCGTTGGAGCAGCCTCGATCAGTTGAGTCTTCTGGCGTGTAGCAATTGCTGCACTCTAGCAGCTTCCTGCGTCTCATGCATTAGTGGTTACATGATTAAAAATGACAGTGGAGGTACTTGAAGTCAAGCTTGTTGAACAAGCTTGAGTTCATACACCCTTGCCGCCATTTTTAAGCTCAGGTCAGGGATGCTGATACACAAGATGCAGCGGCACTTTAATGAGAGCAGCTCTAATTCAAGTGCCCTGCCCCCCGCCCCTGAAGCATGTGTAAAAGGGCCCTTTCTGATTCAGAGAAGCATACGCTGTTGTAGGTGACACTTACTTTGACAGATGAACTTGCAGAAAGCAGGGGTTCTAATTAGGAAGGGATTTAAAAACAAAGGATGGGGAGTGGGGGCACTGCTAAGAGGTGAAGCTGGATTGCATAAATCAGTAGGAATAAACAAAGCAAGTAACCCATCTCTAAGGAACACAGTAGTTGCAAAAGCTAGTCCAGGGAATGGGATAAAAATCCAGAGTCTCTGCCAAGGCCAGGCTTAACACAATTCAGTCTATGGATGATGTCTTGTTCTGTAGTTTCATGTTCAAGTTGGTTCATTGTGTAATTTATAGCAGTGTACAAAACTGATGTACGTTACAGTGAGCGTTGTCTCTCTAGGCCTGTAGACAGCAGTGTCTCATCCAGCCTTGAAGCCATCACTTATAGAAGTACTGATAGCAAAGGGGATATTTGTGATCATATTAATATCTTGGAAAAAGGGATAGATATCTCTAAAGAAACTCTATAACAGTTTCCACTGATAGGAACGAAAGGCACAAAGCAATTGATGGGAGCCTTCCTCATGGGATGAAAAAACATAAAAGATTTATAGAGTACTTAAAGCAGGGACAAACAGAATGGAGAGATTTATGGCTTCCTTTCTACTATATGTAGCCAAAACTAGTATCTGTATTTGGATCATGTAACTGTGCTCAAGAAAAGTTTTAGCTGATTTCAGATTACTATAATTATTCCAAAAAAAGAAGTAAAACTTAAACCTCACAACAGTTAAAGTGATGATGATTAGATGCAAAGACCTTTACGCACCAGTGATTAAGGTAGCAGGACTTACCAATGATACTATGAAGATCTATATTGTAGCAATGCTTAGTACCCAGACAGGGTTGAGGGGTTATTATAACTACAAAAAAATGGGAAAAAAGAAAGAAAATATGGTCCTTGTCCAGGAGGCTTACAGTGTACCAGGGAAAAATGATAATGTGAGCAAGATAAATTTGAAAAGTGTGTTCATATTGAGCTTTTTACTACCTTGGGCCTCAAGCCAGACTGGGCAAAAATTATAAAACTGTAAAGAAATGCATGCACAAAAATAATAGTGAGTATAAAGGATCCCTTTTTTCAAATGTATGTATCCATATTTGCTGTAAAACAATTAATACAAGCTATTTGATGCGTGGACTTTGTGCTTCTGCCAACCAGGATTTGTCATGCAATGATTGGATTCATATCTGAGAAACAATACCTACACACTCTTCAAAGATTTATTCCAAATAAGTGAGAGGGGCATGCAGAGATCTATTCTGTGTTGTATAATGAAATTACATTTACAGACCTTAACATTAAAAACAATCATTTTCCAAATGTTGTTCCAAGTACCCCAAAAATGTTCCTGCTGTAGTTCAATAACATAGTGTCTAATTACACACACACACACACTTTCTAAAGTGCTTGTGATACATGGTTAAGGGCTATAAGGAATACTGGATATCCATATATAATAAAACATAAGCCAGCCAAAAAAAATGCTGAAATGAAATTTATCAGCCTACATTGACATTGTACACGTGGTATTCGATAACTGCCTACTGCATGTTTGCTAGCAAATTGCTGTTAAAACATCCAGTGACAGCAAGAATATAGGGATGGCTGCTGCTGCTGCTGCTTTTTACTATACAATTTCAAGTGCAGTTATTAAGTGAAGTAAAAACTACTTGGAGCTGAGATGGACAATGGTTCAGAGAAGCATTGTCCATCCTTGATGTGTGTGAGCCGCCCTGTGGAAATTATGTTGACAGACAAAATGTTTCATGATCTGGCAAATTTTGGTGTGTTTGGTGTGGCTTAGATTCTGCTGTGACACAATGCAAGTACATTCTTTTGGCTTCCTCTATAGCTGCTGAGTAGCTTTATATGGATTTCATATATTCTATTTCTCATCCTTTCGTACTTTCTACCACTAAGGCACAAATTTTCTTCCTTTCCACTTTTTTCTGATCTGCATCATCCAGGGGCAACCAGAAAAAGGTCCTAAATGCCAAAATATAGAAGACAACTTGTTAGACATTACAGACACTGTTTTCTGCTCTATAGTCACTTGGTTTGGCGGGGCTAGGGGAGAGTGACTGCAGACCTGCAGCTGCTTTAAATTGTTGATGGATCCCCCAAGCCCCCAGACGCAATAGCCAATGTCTGTTGGGTCCAGGGGAATACTGTAACTTATGGCATTTCCTGAGAAGTGCCATGAGTTACAGTGGGGAGCTGCACTTCTGTCTGTGACCTGAGAGGAGAGCAGTGCTAAAGTTCAAGCTGAGAAAAACAATGTATTCTGAACTCCTGCTTTTTGAGATGCAGGTCAAAAACTTCCCTCTTTTTCATGCAAACAGGTTTCACCCCCTTTTGGGAACTCATATTAAACCAAGTGACTACAGAGCGGAAAAACTTGCTAGACACTACAGGCACTGTTGTTTTCCCTCTTCTCTAGGCAAACAGGTTTCATCCTGTTGTATTTTCTACCACAGCTGTAGACCGGTTTCAAGGAGCTAACTGCATGACAAACATAACTTCAGTCTGCACTGTCAACCTTCCTAGCTGTTGCATATGCTAGTGCCTTATCAGTGTACATGACTACTTATACCACAAGCCAGCAGGATATAATTATTTTTAAATACTTGTGTATGATATCAGTTAAGTCAGGGGAATGTTATCATATCCCTTAATTAGATAGTCTTATATGAAGGAATATAGACAGACTAAAACCATTGAAAAGTCAGTGGCTCCAAGGCCGCATATGATTTTGCATCAAATGGCTTCTCTTCATCAAAAAAAAAAAAAAGAAATATATAAACAAAGAAAGAAACAAAATTATCTGTCAAAATGCTACTGCTGAAGAAAAGTTCTTGAAGCATCAAGTATAGACTAGTATATAGTTGGGATATAGCAAAAAATAAAGAAATAAGTTACCTTTGTTCCATATAACTTTTACCTGAAGAGTTTCCCATATTATCCTCAGTCAGGGTTTATTGTTTAATCTATGTAATATATCAGGGAACAAGCATACTTTGAATTATGAGGTTATAATTCTACATCGAGATTCTTGTATCCACAGAACCCCATTTCACAGACTGTTATATCATCATAACTCCCTGATAGAATTATAGTTCCGAAATTTACAGCTACCTTTCATTTACTCTATATAATCTTAACACCTAATATTTGAAACTAGTTGCCTTGGATACAGGGTCATAGCTTATAGCTATTAATGATGAAACTGCTGTAGACAGAAAACTACTCTACCTTTTACAACACTTTAGGAAAGAAGTGTGAAAATAGCATGAAATTCTTGTTACATCTGGATTTGTAGATTTACAGCTCTCAGTGAAAAAGTTGCCTTCCATTTACATTTGTTTTCAGTGGTCTTTAATGAAGTGCTACCATTTGAATTCTTAGGGCATGCCCAGACGAATGTGCATGTGTGTTTCCCTGGGGACAAAGAGCAGCAGCACATAGCTGTGCCACTGCTCCTTGTTTCTGGGCAATGCCCATGCCTGTACACTCTGGCACACAACAAGTTGCCCCAGGTTGGCCCCAGCAGCCTTACCTGGAGTCTTGGGGATCTCTCAGGACTCCAGAAGTGGTGACCTAGCAGCAGGGAGCATACCCACCAGCTGGAGTGTGGCTCTGGCTGGCCAGGCTCGAGTTTTGTGTAGCGCATGCTGCTGCCACATGCACCACCCTTTTCCAGCATGGGTTTTTTTGACACCAGGTTATCCCAGTGTCAACCCCCCGCCCCTCCCCCATGCTGGTAACTAGCAGTGCAGGGAATGCCTGCATGTGTGGTATGTGTGGTGTATGGTGCCACAGATGGGTCTGTGGCACTGCATACCATACATGCACACTTGTTTGGACGTGCCCATAGACTTAAATTTCTTAGAGCTTTGAATATCTATGCTTCAAGGATTAGGATAACCACATCTAACATAACTTAAAATTAAAACCTGGGCAACTGGATTATCTGGACAGGTTCTTCCATACCCCATGGTATGCCAAGTTAAAGATAATTTAAACCCCTGTACTTAGGGGTATGATGTGCTAATCTGATCCTTAGGGCTGCTTTAAATTATGCTGTCTGTTAAAGACCTCTGTGATGGTTTTAACTATCTGGGGATTGTCCCTCCTTCTCCTCATGTTATTACATATGCTAAAAACTGAGAAAAGGGGAAAATTTAATAAAGGATTTACAGGGGATGTCTAGACACAGCATCTATACTAGCACTTGGGAGAACAGCAATTTGAGCCAGGGTGGAGCACACCCAGGCTGGCAGAAGGCATGGGGGGTCAGCCCCAGGCTCCGGGTGGTGGTGTCAGAACAGGATGGGGCACAAGAGTGCTGAAAATGCAGAGCTGTGTGGCTAAGCAGCAGACAGGAATCTGGTCCCTGGCTGGCTGGGCTGACTGGGCACAATTTACACGTGTGGTCAGCATTTACACGTGTGTTTAATGGAACTTAATTACCCGGGCGTAAGATAGTACTGTCCCCAACAGTACTATCTTACTGTGGTGTTAATTAGTAGGGCTGTGAGAAGCTTCAGTTGCTGATTCAATACAGCAGAGATTCGGCCTGATTCAGTGGCCAAATCTCTGAATCTGAATCAAATCAGGAGACCCTTTAATCTCTCCGAATCGAATCAGAACCCTCTGAATTGATTCAGAGAGATTCAGAAGGATTCGATGATTTGGACATAGACACAGCTTCAAATGTTTTTTCTACGTACCTCAAGGTATCAGGTGGCTCGTGAACCCTGAGATGGTGGGGCGGATGGAGTGTCCCACAGGAGCACGTGGGGAGGCCCCCCCTGCACTCCCCTGACTAGGCGACTGGTACCTCCTGGGTCTGGGGGAGGACCTGGGGTCCCTCTGTGGCCGATTGCTGAGCTGGGAGGGCACGGGGGGGGGGGGGGGGGCGGAGGAGGGGGAGGGCAGTGAGCTCAGTGGCAGACCCAGAATTGGACCAGAAATATTTCTGGTCTACTTCTGGGTTCACCGCCGAGCACACGGGGGCCCCCCCCCGCACTCCTGTGGGATGCTCCATCCGCCCTAGCATGGCAGTGTTCATGAGCTGTGCCTGGTAACATGAGGTATGTAGAAAAAACATCTAAAGCTATGTCTATGGCCAAATTGCTGATTCTCTGAATCAGCACCGAACCTTCAGATTTGGATTTGGCCGAATTGAATTGGGACAGTGATCTGAATCAACTAATTGAATCACTGTCCCTGATTCAGACCAAATCCGAATCTGAATCAAATACAGCCCATTTCATACACCCCTATTAATTAGTTTACTGTGGCTAATACTGTCGCATGTGTAGATGGTTATGCTTTACTCCTCAGCTATTTAGTCTACTCCACAGTTAAGCACATGTGTAGATGTGACCATTCATCTTACTCCACTTTGGGATTTGCTTATGCCAAAAAAACCTCTTAAACTCACTATAGCTTTTTTCTCCCAGCTGACAAGTAAATCAGACAAATTGCAGGGTGGATTTTGCCTTTACAAAGGACATCCTAAACTTGAAAACAAAGTCTCTGATTTAAAAAAAAAAATCACAGTAGTATAAAAACTGAAAGAACAGTTAACAGGTTTTATAACCAAGCAGGTTCATATTTGTGGGAGTCTTTGGTTGAGAGGAAGGGGTTGAGTGATATGTCTCTGAGTTGATCTGTAAAGATTGGCATGAAGAGCTAGGTAGGAAGCCCCTTAGGTAGCCTGTACTGGCCAGAAGGCAATTCCTGAATTGGTTTATAGCGACTGAATTGAAGAGTAGGAAAGTAATTTCAGGCTCCGGTCTTCAGGAGTCTGCTACTGTTCATATCTTACATATTTGATAGCTTCTGCTAATGGGTTGTCTGAGGTTCTTGGGTCTTAAGAGGTACAATGTAGGTATGTAGGGGTGGGCTCTGAGGCAGCAGTAAGGGGCACTGAGGCTGAAAGCAAATGTTGGAGTAGGGGCTGAGGATAAAGAGGCTGGAATGACAGCAGTGGGAATATGATGAAGTGGCTTCTGAATCTAAACAGTGTGCCCTGAAGGGAGACTCTAAAACTTAAGAGAAGGGTAGTGAGGGTACAGAGAGGGGATTTTGAGGGAGTGTGTCTGGTGAGTCCATGGCTGATGGAGAACTGCTGGGTACAAAGTCTTTGAGGTAATCTGTGCTCCGTGGGCTAAGGGTTTGTACAAGAGACCCCTGAGGCAGCTGTGATGCCTGTGTAGGCAAAAGATGAGGGAAGAGCATCTAAGATCCTGTTAACTGCTTATGAGGAGCCAGATGAGAGTCAAGTGCTATGAGGTCATGGTGAGGTGGGAGCAAGGCAAATCTTGAGGAAACATGGGGTGCAGTGCAGTGGACCACTGAAGCTGGGGAGGCTGTGGCTTACGTTAGGCAAATTTGAATGAGGCACCACAGAGTTAATATGAGAAACTGGTTAGGGAACTCCTAAAATGGCTCAGATGGGCAAGAGGAGGATGTGAAGAGGTTGAGGCACCTCCTGCTGTCTCGGAAAGTATACTTGGGAAATGACTGACTGCTTGGGAAGCAACCGCTCCTCTTTTTGTTCTGTATGTCTCTTTTTTGTTCTGTATGGCTTCTGCCAATGGGATGTACATGTATAAAGACATGATGAGCTTTTTTTGTTTGAAGTTGAGGGAGACAGAGAAGTAAATGGAGCTGAAGCTGCAACAGGTATACGAGAGGTAGCACATGGTGTATCCTTCAGTGAGTCCTTAAGAAATATATCAGGAAGAACGTCAGATGAGGACAGGTTAGGACAGTGCTTCCTAAATTTCTGATACTTGGAGCACACTTTTTCTTCTGTATTAAAGTTGGCAGCACACTTCACTCTTACACCCAATTAGTTGTGTGTGTGTGTGTGTGTATGGGCATGTGTGCCATACATGTTTCAAAACAGATAACATATTCCATTCCCCTTCCAGAGGAAATCATACTGGTGCTGAGACGTACTGTTAGAAAAATGACAGCAAATCCATCTTTCCTTAAGCAAAGGATTAGTCTCTATACCAGTGGTTTTCAATGGGTGCCTATACATGAGTGTGGAGCCTGCTCCGACACACTGGAATTCCAGCGCATCAGAGCAGACTTGATTTAATCGATTTATTCCAGTGCATTGGAGCAGACTTGATTTAATCGAGTCTGCTGGAGCATGGTAATTACCATGCTCCAGAAGCCTCCTGCATCTCGTGTATCAGCGTCCCTATGCTTTAAAATGGTCGCGGGGGCGCTTGAACTAAAGCTTGTTGAACTAACTTTAGTTCAAGAGCCCCTGCCGCCATTTTTAAGCATGGGGCTGCTGATACAGGAGATGCAGCATCACTTTAATTAGAACAGCTGTTGGAGCCGCATTATTTAAAGCACTGACTCCCACGCCCCCCTCTCCCCCCCGCCCCCCCCACAGCATGTGTAAAAGCACCCAACCTTTTTAGCCTCAAGGCACCGCCCTAAAACTTTTTTGAATTTTGTGGCATTCCAGTGGAAAATCACAGAAAAGATACAGAGGGGGCTAAAAAGGTTGCAGCTAAAAAGGTTAAGAACCACTGATCCAGCTGGTGCCCCTTAGGGCAGCATTTCTCAACCTGTGGGGTATGACCCAAAAGAATATACGAAAGGGTCATGAACAAACTTTAAAAATGGCTTCTCCTTTAAAGGAAAAAAAAACATGGGAAACTGTGGCATTTCACTTGCAAGTTGGCAGAGTTCCAGCCTGCAAGGGGCTTCTTGTCCCCCCCCAACCCCATACACCCCACACACCCACCCCCTGCCCCACACACTGGGGGCTGGGTACTGGGAGCCAGGGTTGGAACTGATGGGCACTGATTTAGGACTGCCCATCAATGTTTACAAATGGGTCCTGGTACAAAAAAGGTTGAGAACCACTGTCTTAGGGTGCAGGTCCTCATCCTGCTGCACCCTACTCTTTCCACTGTCTGCCTCCTTCCTCCCCCTTGTCTATACCTCAGGGGACAAGGGCAGCCCCATTGCTGAGGCTGCTCCTGCAAGGTTTTCCAGGATGGTGACCACCCCTGTGGCCCCTTCTGCTGGCCTCGGGAGCATTGGAGGAGTGAAGAGGATGAGCCAGGTTGCAAAGTACAGCTTCATCTGTGCATCCACCTGCCTGCCCACTCACAGCAGAGTGCACTTCTGGAAGTGTGTGCAGGCTGGCAGAGGGGCTTCCTAGGGTTTGGGGAAGAGTATCAGCAGTGGCAGTCCCCAGAGTTTTCTAAGCAAATCTGAAAGATCTGGCATCTTAATGAGGAAAGATCTAGTCTTCTAAGTATATGTGAGGGTACACAGGCCTTGCAAGTTGGTGCACTTTTGGACATTACCTGTATGGCATAAGAAGTGGTAGCACTTAAGGATGGTAGAAATGTTACCTTATTAGAGGGGGTAGGAATGCAAGATGGGAAGGAAGCTGGTGTGCAGCAGTGGGTTTGATGGTAGTGGGGGATCTAGCTGGATTCCTCCCTTCCCTGTTCTTTTCTAGATATCTTCAGGTTCATGTACCTTTTTTCCTCAGTTTAAAAAGGTAGGACTTTTTGTAAAGAGAAGATGACAGATCACCTTGTCATCTGAGTGAGAGCCTTTTTCATTTGGTTCCTCCCCATGGATGGCAAAAAGTGCTCTCCTTGTAATTCGGCGTAGGTCTTCCTTTGTCCCTTCTGGGACTGTACTCCAATGGAGCATTAACCAGGGTGAGCAGCCGAGAACAAAGTATCAGGTTTTATCATTCACTCTATCCTAGGAGCGAGTGCTACTGACACTCAGTTTCTAGGAGAAACTTCAGTCGCAGAACAGTCTCTTGATGTCTGCCAGAGATTGGTGTTGAAGACAAGGAGTTGGGGTGAATTCCAGGAGGCAGCAGTGCCTTCCAAGTTTATTCTTATTTGGTTTGGTATCTGTGGCATGTCCTCTGGTCACCCTAGCTGCCCTTGCATTTCTCTTTTGCTCCAGCTGTTCTCAGGATGAAGTGGACAAGAGCTCCTGAGGAAAGGGAAGGAAAAGAAAAGGGAAGAAAGAGCCAAGGAGAAAAAAATTGACCCACAGGGCACATATGAAATGCTAAAGAGGGCTAAGGAACTCCATCCTTTCGGTACAAGGAAATGAGTGACATATATGAGAATTTAAAATGAAACGCTACTGGTATTATTTGAGTATGTATATATTTCATCATGTGAATGATACTTGGAATTCCACTATGAAGATAATATAAAATGTAATTATTCCTAGAGTTTCTTTTATCTTACATTTACCCTTGAAATTCATTTGCTATGAGCTTGTTGCCTTGCTGAAAGCTTGTGCCTTATGGATATTATAGTAACACATCTGTTTTACACTTATAAACATATCCAGATAAATTTGTATCTGATTTTTCACCCTCATAAAGGAAAACCCAGCAACTTTGCCGTGAGTATTAACTCCTTTGACTGTGTGTCTCTGTTAACAGCCATCATTTTTCAGGATTGAATTCAGGACCTCCAGTTTGAGCTATACAGGTTACATCCTAGGAAACTTACTGGGGGCTCAAACAAAGAGAAGAACGATTAAGTACTAACCAGCTTGTTCTTTTATCTAATGGAAAGATCTTTCTAAGTGCCTGAAATTCACAATAGCTCAGAATCCAAGAGAAGCTTCCACTGTCTAACAATTGGACAAAAACATTCTAAAACAATAAATGTGGTCTATAAGAAGCTGAGCTGAAGAGCCAGAGTATAATCCATCTCTGTTAAGAGATTTATGTTCTCTGTGGATGAAGCCCTGTAGGAAACATATAACATACCCCAGTTGATTACTCCTGCAGAAATCATGTGAAGACTTGCATTTTGATGATGATGGTATTTTTTTTTTTTTGGATATCATTTTGTAGCTAAAAATCCCCCCAGTGGTCTACAAAGGAAACGACAGAAAAAAGCTAGGGTAAAAGAATACTATTAAGCAAATCAAACACCCAAATGTAGTGAATGCTTGAATTAAGGACACCCATCAACCTGGATTTGGCTTGCTTTTGCATGGCCATTCTGATAAATCTTTAATTACAAGATTATACTATTCTTTTCACAAGAGATCTACTTCATTTAGCACACAGAATGAACAGTAATCAGTTAATGTGTAGGATTTTTGTTTTTCTTCATTGTTGAACATTTGGTCCCAACACCTTATGTATGCCACATTATTCTGATCTTGCTCTTTAGAAAGAATTATTCATTTCTCACAGACTTTCCTATGGCATTTGTAACTATTGTATTGGAATGCTTAAATGTGTTAATTTTAATTCATAACATCCCTATGAGATGATCTAACTTTTTAATCTTGATATTTCATATTGGAATTTGGAGAGACAGTCTAAGATAAATTATCCACTGATTTTTGCATTCCCAGTTTGTAACACCTAGGACCTGATTTTTTCTAAGTACTGACTATTATGTAGTTGAGATATATAATTAATCATAGCCTCTATTGACATTAGTTGCCCCTGTGACGGCTCAGCATTTCTTCAAATCGTGCCCAGGGTTTCAAATTGTACAAATAGAAAATGAGGAGCAGGCAGTTTGAAATTACCTGTGAAAAGTTCAGCTTTAAATTATTTGCTTAACATAAGATAGAAACTCTGCCTGAGTTAGGGATAAAATCCAGTTCTTCAGGATATCATTTAACTGCTTTAATCATCTGAGTGCTCCTTTTCTCTTTCTGCAGTCTTCTGCACCATTCACTACCCTTCTACTTCTTGCCTCACTTCTGCCACTTTTCCCAAAAGCAAGTCCAGCCTATACATTGAAGGATGCTGAGATCAGGATGGAGGAACTGTATGTGATTATATAATTAAAGATTGTATCATAATCCATATGCACACAGGGTGTGGACACACATAGCAATTAAACTGTTCCTAGTTGTCACTGGTTGGGAACCAGTTCACAATTGTGTATGATGTGCTATGGCTCTGACATTAGGGGTAGGAGTGAGCACCCAGCTCAGTATGCCTTGCAGTGAATAGGGAGGGAGGAGAGCTCACCCTCATGCTTTGGAGGTCACAAGGGGTGGGGGACCTGCCACTAGGGGTAATTTTACTTTTCTGCTTTCTTTTTTCTCCTAAACATGAGTTCAACAAACTTCAATAGCTTGTACTTGATCAAACTCTGCATTGTATTTACCTGGCTTTGTGTGGCTGATGGAAAATGCTTGGACCCTATGCTTTTGCATTCCTAGGGTCTGTGAGTGGGGGAGAGGCATGACGAGGGGATGTGATATAGTAGGGAGTGAGGACACAGCTCATTGTTAAAAGGATAGCTTGTACTGAAAGCAGCGCAAGAGAGTTAATTCATAAAAACTGTCAAAAAGATGAGGAGGTGGCTGTGTACCAAAGTGGCCAGTTGTAGCAGTGAGGTGGGTGAGAAGTGATGCAGTGGGGATACTTGGAGGACTGACCACATGCATGTCATGGAATGCTTGGTGTCCACATATAATACTTAAGGAGTTCACAGTGAACCACTTCCAAAGAGTACTTGATTTTCCAGATATGCTTTTGAATCATTCTGGGCAGCTTAAAGCTACTTTAACAGGCTTATATATCTGTCCGCTTCAGGCTTAAATGGCATTTAAACCAGTCTAGGTGTCACATGTGTCCACACTTAAAGAGCGCTGAATTAAGTTTGAACTGGCAACCTAACTCTTGAGTGCTTGCTTTTGCAGCTCTCTTTAAATGTCATTTAAGTCTGAAGCAGACAGATATACAAGCCGGTTCAACTGGCTTTAAGCTGCCCAGAATGGCTCAAAAGCACACCTGGAAAATCAAGTACTCTTTGAAAGTGGTTCACTGTGAACTCCTTAAGTATTATATGTGGACACCAATCATTTTAATATTGGATTTTGTGTAGGTGTGTGTGCCTGACAGCAGCAGCCTAACAGGCCTTTTAACTTGCATTGGGATGTCTGTTCTAGTGATCACTGGCTTCAGTAAACACAGGCATACATGACTGAGAAGAACAACACAACAGGTTTTATTCTGGAGCAGTAAGCAAAGCCTGCAGATCTTATGTCTCTCTTGCTCTCTAAAGCCTCTTGACAGACGTGAAAAAACAAACCAAAACCATGCCTTACCAAAAGAGGCAGCACATTAGTTTGACCCGGCTCTGCAGTGTCTGTATAGATCATACGCTCCAGCAGGGCTTTATGGTGCTTTTATCTAAAGCTGACTCAATAGCTATTAGATAAATGTGCCAAAAAAGCCCTGCTGAAGCACCTGATCTATACAGCCAAGATTTAATTATATCATAAAGAGGGCATATACTTTTGGAATGATAATAGCTGATATTTACAGTGTCCCAAAGTCCCACTGAAAAAGACAGCATCTACAAAAAGTACTTGTAGCGAATTGGGGTAGATTTTGATTCCAATTATATCAGCGTGTATGCAAGGCTATTTCTTTGACCCCCAAAGATTGGCCATTTCCCTTTGGCTCAATTTCCCTTTGGCATTTGTATACTTAAAACCATGATAGTGCTGCCTTCTTTGATTTTCCTAAATTCTTGATATAATTGATGTGATAGAGGTGAGCACCTTTTCAGAAATCATTTATCTGGGGTTTTTACATTTTCAGGCTTTGTAGCTGTTCCTACACTTGCTTTTCTCCAATGTTTTGGAGAATGTTTTTTCCATGTGCAGATAATTGTGTATCTAAGCAACACCCTTCAAGAAGTAACTTGTGCCTTTTCATCTTAAACTGTATTTTCAAACATTATTTTTTCATATTTGTTGTTGCTGTGTAGTGAAAGCCTCAGTTCTACCTCAGATGCCAAAACTGTACAATGAAGGAATTTATTTGAACTGGCAGCAAAAATGAATACTGATAATCCATATTTTGTTATAGGTCTCATTAGTTATAGGTCTCATTATAAGGTTTTATGGTCTCATTAGTTAGTAGGCCATGTTTTTTGAATACCACCCAAACAAAAAAATATGTAAAAGTGAGCAACATGCTACAAGCCTGTAAAACACATTCACCATTCAATGCCAAAAATATATGTTGATGTTATCATTTTGTGTGTAAGGAAGGAAGATGTAGTTAGCATTGGGCATCAAGTTTTAATCATATGCTGTCATCACCTTCATCATGGTTGAGAAAACCTATTCTTTTGAATGATAATCATTGTGACACCTATTTCAGTGACTGGCAAAAAAAGTGCTAGAACCCTTTCAGGTGGCCTGGTGCCATCCTTTCCAGAACATCTGCTTCATACTTGGTACCAGGGCACTGAGCAATTACTGTATCCCTTATCTTAGAATTTCATAAGTCTCAGAAACGTCCTGGGAAAATGCTAGAGAAAATAATCAAAGAACACATTTGTGCAGGCCCAGCAGGGGAAGCGATGCTGAGGGGAAACCAGCACAGGTTTGTCACAGGTAGATCCTGCCTGACAAACCTTGTAGCCTTCTATGACCAGGTCACACACTGCCTGGACACGGGAGCCAGGGCTGATGTCATCTTCCTGGACTTTAGGAAGGCCTTCGACACTCTATCCTCATTGGGAAGCTAGCAGACTGTGGAGTGGATGCCTACACAGTCAGGTGGGTGGCCAACTGGCTTAGGGACCGCACCCAGAGAGTGGTGGTGGATGGTTCCTTCTCAGCCTGGAGGGAGGTGGGCAGTGGGGTTCCGCAGAGTTCGGTCCTCAGACCAATATTATTCAATATCTTCATCAGCGGTTTGGATGAGGGCGTGGGGAGCACCCTCTCCAAGTTCATTGATGATACCAAGTTATGGGGCAAAGTTAGTACACCGGAGGGCAGGGAGCAGATTCAGGCTGACCTGGACAGGTGGGATCAATGGGCAGAGAGAAATATGATGCAATTTAATAAAGATAAATGTAAGGTACACCACCTGGGAAGGAGGAACCCCCAGCACACCTACAGGTTGGGGAGTGTCCTCAGCAGCTCAGAGGCAGAGAGGGATCTTGGAGTCATAACTGACTCCAAGATGAACATGAGCCGGCAGTATAACGAGGCCATCAACAAGGCCAATCGCACCTTGTCATGCATTAGCAGGTGCATGACTAATAGAACAAAGGAGGCGATGCTCCCCCTCTATGCGGCACTGGTCAGGCCGCAGTTGGAGTACTGTGTCAAGTTTTGGGCGCCGCACCTCAAGAGGAATGTGGGGAATCTCGAGAGGGTCCAGAGGAGGGCCACTCGCATGATTAGTGGCCTTCATGATAGACCCTGCAGGGGAGGTTGAAAGAGCTGAATCTCTTCAGCTTTCACAAGAGACGGCTGAGGGGAGATCTTGTGGCCGCCTATAAATTTATTAAGGGAGGTCAACGGGGAATAGGAGCAGGGAGGAGCTGTGCGCAAGGGGGCGATGTACATGAGAATAAGGCAGTCACCACCTTCCTCATCGAGGGCTCCTTGTGCAGTGTGTGCTGCTGTCTTGGGTGGGCGGGGAGGACCCTCACATGGACAGTGGCCTGGGTGCGTTTGGAGCCCCTGAGCACACAGCTGCCTCAGTGCCGGTGGGCCCCATGCAGCTGAGCTCCCAGGGCCGCTGAGGAGAAACTGTTTTTGCAAAGGCACCTGGTCCCTGGTGAAGTGAAATGTCCCTTGCACGGTGCCTTGCCCCTCCCGTGTGCAGCCCAACATCTCTGCAGCAGCCCTGGCACTCAGGCCCCCGCTGTGTGCATGGCATCGCCATAGCAGTGGCAGCAGGAGCCAGTAATGATCTCTTCATTGCTGAGCATGGCACCCTGTGACTGCTTCCCAGCACCCCATCCTCCTTCTGCTGCTTGCCAGGACCACTAGTCTGCCACAGGTTTGGGACAGTAGTGGGGTGCAGGGACTTGACTATGCTCGCCAGGGTGCTCTGGGCATGTGGCTGTAATTATCGGCTACAACGACCAAAAAAAGCCGATAGCCAATAACATAATTTCTCCTTTTATCTGTGCCAATCTGATAGCCAACTGATATATTTGTGCACCCCTAAATAAGCATTCCTTGACAGCTGTCTTGGGGCTTACTGTTCATAAAAATGACTATTTGTAGACTGATAGTTAATTTATCATTTTTATGGAGCTAAATTTTAAATATGAATATTTTTATGGGCTACTTTAACAAACTGGTGGGAGGACCAAAATCCAATGTTTTCTTCTGTATTATTTATCCTGTTGGTGTTATTTTAAGAAAAATAAGCTTTAAATCTGATTTAATTGAGAGACTCCCTTAAAATGCTGAAAATTCTTCTAATTCAGCTAAAAATAACAGAAACAGCCTGCATCATCAATTTTCAAATGTCATGAGTGCTGATTAGCTACCAGAATTGGGAACAAAAAATCTCCAGAGAAAATGGAATGCCTTCAAATAATTCAAAATCATGGACATTTGAAAATTATTAGGGGATCTGCAAACTTTGGAGATCATCTGCTATTAGAGCTGCGAGAAGGCTAGAACTTGTCAAATATGTTGGGTCATTTTTTTTCAAAATGGAAGTTTTTGTGAAAATATGTTGTATATTCATTTTTTGGGGACAGAATGATTTCATTTTGGTTTGTCATTCATCTTTATTCTGGTTTTCATCTACTGCTTTCAGTTTTAGGCTTTTTCATTGATAGCTTTTACTGGCCAGCTTAGATACTTGGTGAGATTTTTTAAAAATCAATCAATAAATAAATTCATGACTTGGTCATATCAACAACGAAAACCATTTACATTTAAAAAAACAATACATTTCAGTGCAAAATTCCAAAGAACATTAAAAAAAGCCTCCATCTTGAAATCCCATTAAATAAAATTTGTCTTTGACAATTTTAAAGTTTTGGTGACTTGCTATAGTCAAAAGTTGGATCCAGATCCCATTCAAACCAAAAGAATGGGAACTGAAAAAGCACACTTAGGGCTCAGAGTTTTCTTGGTGAAAGTCCTGCCACAGTGTAGGGTCCTTTGGGCTAGGGACAGAATTTACACTTAAACCAGTTTAAGTGATCAGAAACTGGTTTACACCTGTAACAGAACAGAAGCTCAGTGCACATAAACCAGTTTCAAAATGGCGGAAACTGGCTTAAGATAAACCTGTCTGAATGTGGTATCAGACTTAACTGATTTCAGTCAAACTGGTTTATGCATAAACGGTGCATGGACCTGGCAGCTGGGGGGGGGGTACGGCTGCTCTGCGACGGTGGCAGCAGCAGGAGTCCACTGGCGGTAAGTGGGGGAGTTCCTGCAGATGCTGCCAGTGCTGTCAGTGGCAAAGGGGTGGGGGTGGCAAGCGCCGACCAGGGGTCACTGACCACCCACAGGCACCACTGGTGGCATCGGTGACGGCCAGGGTCAATCGTGGACTGCCTGCAGATGCTGCCAGTGGTGTCAGTGGCAGGGTGGTGAGCGGCGACTGGCCACAGGCACTGCCAACAGTGTTTGTGGTGCCTTTTTGCAGAGGGTGCACTGCCAAGCTCAGGAAGTGCACATGCACCCACGTGCACCCCCTATGTGTCACCCCTGGGGTTATGAAACTTCTGTCCCAGACCCCTTCCTGGTTCAAGTTAAATCACAGTCCCTCAGCATCCCAGCATCCTTTTCAGCCCTGGTCTGGGCTATGCTGTCTGTTCCAGAGAGCAGGGCTGGCCCTGCCCCTCTGCTCCCTAGCTGGAGCAGTGAGGGTTGGCTGACAACTGGGGATGGGGGGTGGGGAGGGAAGGGAGGGGGCAAGCCTGGGTTGGGGATGCAGCCCAGTCTATGGCAGCAGAGGGGTGGGGGGCAGGGACTGCTCCCCCCGAGGCAAATCATGGCTGGGATCTGGGGCCAGGGAGTAGGGGTTTAACATCCCTTCCCCCACTCAAACTTATTGTTGGCTGCAATTGTGGACTACAAATCCCAGAGGCACCTGGAAGGAGGAAGAGGAAGTGATGAGCAGAGTCAATCCTGCAGAGTCCTGCTGCTGTAATTTTGGACTACAAATCCCAAAGACCTCACAGGCAGCAGGAAAAGGAAATGAACTCACAGCCAGAGAGCTGTGCTCTAGCACCCCCCAGCTTCTAGCCTGAGCTACTGCAGGCATGAAGCTGCATTTCCTGAATCAAAGGTAAATGACTGCTCGCTTCTGTTTCAATTTAATCTGTGCAGTTTAGACTAACCTGGAAAGACTGAATCAATTCAGCCTCAGGCTTTTTGACCTCTATACCTAGCCTACAAGTGAACAAGGGCCAGTTCATGCACAGGAAGCATGTGAAATCTGTTAGTGACAATGACATTGAAGCAAGATCAAATGAACACAGTTAATTTTGACTTTTTTCTTTTGAAATTTCAGATTTATGACATGATTAGGAAGGGCCATAATCTGCTTGCTGCAGAGGAGGATGTGTGTTTATGCTTGTGGCAGGGCATTTGTGGGTGCCCCCCACTTTAAGAAAGAGAGCAGGCAGCCAGCATGAGCGGGTCAGCCCTGATGAGGCAGCCATTTTAGATCCAGGTCCACAGGACTGAGGCAGCAGTCTGCTGCTGGTAGCCAAAAGAGCAATACTCGGTTGAGCTGTTGTTCAGAACATTTTGCAGGTAAGGGGAGGAGCTATGGGAATGGCAGAAGGCTCCTGGTCCTGGGTATGACTGAAAACTGCACCCTGCTGGGGAAGGATGGCTTGGTGGGACTCCCTGTGGTGGTGGGGGGGAGGGGAGGGGATCCCCAGAAATGCCAGGCCAATTGCCTCCCCAGTGAAAGGCGAGGAGGGATGCCTAAAACCCTAGCCCCCACATCCTGGTGGGTAACCCAGACTAAGAGACAGACACAGGGGCCAGGCACATCTTTGGACACCTGAGCCCCACAAGGGTGGAAGATCTCAGAGGTCCCAGGGAGAGGGCAGTAGTGTGGCTCAGAGATAGGGTAAGAGAGTGGCCCCTGAATGGGGGCAGTTATGTATGGGAGCCTGCACAGAGTAGGGGGTGACATTATGACCTGAAGGACTGTGCACAAGCAAGGTATAGAGTAGGACTGAAGGCCAGTCTGAAGGGCTGCATCAGGAGGTGTACTGAGTAGGGCTGAAGGACAGACAGAAGGGCAGCACATGGACCAACTCCCATGAGTATATAGATGTGGAAAGTCACCTGGTGAGAGGCTATAGGCAGAGTCAGTTCAGTGTTAGGTACAAGGCTGATGCCAAGTAAAGTAGGGGAGCATGAGCAATCCAAAGGACTGTGTGTGCACTGCCCGCACAAAGGTAGTTAAGCCTGATGACCCAAGGGGGTCACTCAAGGGAGCAGGCCAGGTTGTGAGTGGCCCAATGAGGGGCAGTGAGAAATAGGCCCCCGTGAGAGGGGGGCAGTATGAATGTGGCCCTGAAAGGGGCAGTTTGTGAGAGGCCCAACTGTTGACCAAGTTTTGCCTGGCCTTAAGCTGGAGCTGTAATAATCTGGATGCCATCTGTGAGACATGGGACATGGTAATGGCAGGTTGGAGCCGTGTGTAGTGCCCTCTGGCACTGGGTCATTAAAGTAGGCAGTCTCACACATTTTACACCAGTTTAAGGTACAGCAAGTCATGGCAGGTGAGACTGGAGAGACTGCCCTACTTAGACAGGTGGGCAGGCCGATGTGAGACCTGACCCCAAGATGGCTCTCTGTCACAAAGCTGCATAAGGAACACTTGATTCTTTTCTAAGTCACAGTTGCCCTATGGGTTCCCCTGCTTCTCAAAGAGGAAGTATACTACACTGGGATTTTTGGAGAGTAACTTTACTACTCAGCATCCTAAGAAGACATCAGCCAGGGGCTCATAAGAGCTCCAAGGAACCTGTTTCCCATCCTGCACTATTACTGTGATAGCAATAGCCTATGTAATCCACCTTAAAGTGGCCTTGGCTCCTTCTAGTGAGGCCACAAGTTGGCTCTTAACCATTTTCTCTTAAGGATCAACAATGTGTATTGTCAGCAATTCTTCCTTGCTACTAGTGAAAAAACTAGATTATTAGATGTCTGAGTAGCGGGATTCCAGCTGAGGTAAGCAAATAATGGGTTTCAGCCAATGCAACCATTCTAGATTAGAACTGACCACTTCCCCATTTTGAAAAGGAACTGGAAAGTACTTCTTTTTTCAGTTGGCTTTACACTCTCTGCTTCAGCACAATCACTCCAGCTTCATGAGCCCTTAACTTTAAAAGATACTGCTGAAACCTGGCTTAAAGGTGTTTCTATTTTTTCCTTCAGCATATCCCTTGCCTCATTAACAAAGCCAGGAATATCTAATTTTTTCATACCTGTTAAAGAAATGTAGGGCTGGAGTGATCTCAAGAGCTTATCTAGACCACCCCTGCACTGCGGCAGGATCAAATTTACCTGCTCCATCATTGCACAAGTTTGTCTAACCTTATCTTAAAAACCTTCAGAGATGAAAATTTCATAACTTCCTTAGGTGACTGGTTCCATTGCTTAACTCTTACAGCAAGAAAGTTATTCCTGGGCACATCTACACATGTGCTTTTAATGTGCAGTGGCTTATTCTATTGCACATTAAAGCAGTGCACAAAAAATCATGCTAATACACGAATGCACAGTAGAATAAGCTACTGCACATTAAGGGTCACCTAAAAAGAATGTCCTTGCACTACTGCACATTAGCACAGCCTAATGCACATTTATATAGTACCTCATATTGGAGGTACTAAATTTAATGTGTATTAGGAAAAGCACAATGCATGTGTAGACATGCCTTCCAATATCTAAACTAAATCTCCCTTGTTGCAAACTAACCCACTTACAACTTGTCCAACTGATTGATGTCCTACATATAACAAGCTTTTACATATTTGGAGTCTATTATATCCCCTTCTGTCTTCTCTTTCTTAGACTAAAAACCAGTTCTTCAATTCTTTCCTTATTGACAAGCCTTTTTCTAAAGCTTTTTGTCATGATCTCTTCTTGGCTCTTTTCTATTTATCTGTCTTCTGCAAAGTTTAATACCCAAAGGTGGACACAATGCTCCAGTTGAGGCCTCACCAGTGACAAGTACAGAAGAACAATTATCATCCACGACTTACCATGGATATAGAAAAACATACACTTGGAGCAATTCCAAAAGGGAAAAAGGAGCTGCTGTTTGGGAGACTGCAGAACTTGTTAAGCTGTAACAGTTGTATGCATAACCCTGTAGCTTGTTTGCATCACTAAATTGCCCCAACTTCAACTTTGGAAGAAGCATCATCACTCAGGTTTGTATCCTCCTTATAAGTAAATTCCCTATTTTATCATCTGAGTCCCTTTCCTCCAATTTAAAACCCCTTCACCTTTAAGACTAATACACTGCAGCAAACATCCAGCTCACAAAAACTGAAGTGGGATTTACTTTTAATCCTATCTACACAATTCCTCAAACCACTGTAATGGTTTCTGTTGAGCTGTGGAAGACCTTCAGGGACCAAAACCATTGCTCATGTAGTAGTCCCCATCCCAGCAGAGAAATGACAGACTACTGGTTGATTAAAATGAATGACTGTAAGAATTCCATAGAGCTTTGATACAGTGCTTTGAGGAATTTGGAAATTCTTGCTTGTTTTTTGCTCAGGCAAATTGGCATTAATTTCAGTAGGACTTTACCTGAGCAAATGCTAAGAAAGGGCTTTGAAATTTGGCCTATAATCTGTAAATGTGAAAAAGTTGCTGTGATGAATTAGCCAACTCTGTCCAAGTTCAGGAGAGTTTGGGGTTCATTAGAGGAATCACTACAATGCTGGATTAGTTGTCAGGCTATTATTACTGTTGGTTTGATTTATGAGCAAAGAGCACTGACTGTGGACCTTTAAACATAAGTAATCACAGTTTATGACCTGTATAAGTAATCAGGATAACAAAATGCCTTTTGCATTCTCGTCTGTTTTTCTACTCCACATTTGTTATTTGTCTGAAAAAGTTGGTGGTTCTACAACTATTTTTCATGTATGTTTTTAATATTGATGGATATTTTTCTTTATACCATGATCAAAGTTATAAACATTGGGCTTAATCCTGCGAACATTTACACCTAGATGTAAAATTGCCTATTCATGTACATGTACCATAAGCAGTCCCACTGAAATTAATAAGGCAACAAACATGGCAGTAAGTACTAGATATGTTAAAAAAGTGCTTGAAATGAATTGTGTTATGCACTTAATATGCCAGTAAAGTGTGTAGGGTGGAATTTTCTAAAGCTCTCCGCTCTGTTTTATCAATTGGTTTCAATGGGAACAGAAAGAGGCCAGTACTGCAATAGAAAATCAAACACATTTAATTTGGGGGACTTTTATACATTACAACAGTTGTTAAGGAAAAACAAATGTTATTCAAAACCTGTTGTGATTGTGAATATTTAGTGAAAATTTTACTATCTACTGGACTAACTTTGGCTAAGGTCTTGTCTAGACTTAGGATAAGCCCTAGATCAGCCATCAGTAGCAACAACTAAAGAAGCAGCCTTAGTTTACCTGATTTTTTTAAAAAGTGTGTGCTGTGCACAAGGAAAGTGCACAGCAAGTGCACTTTCCTTGTGCACTTGGAAATCACTAATTTCCTTGTGCACCTGAATCACTAATTTAGTGCACTTGCACTAAACACACACAGCACTAATTAGCACAGCAAACAAGGAAAATCAGATTGCACCAGACGAGTTTACCTGATTTTTTAAAAAGGGTTTGAATCAATTTTTGCAACTCCCAGCTATTGTTGCCTGTGCTTGGGATTTGCATTGATGCAATTATATTCAGACTATCAATAGGTGAATACCAAGTATAGATTGTGCCTATGTTTTGCAAATTAACTATTGCTGACAAAGGGGTCAGCAGCAGATGCAGCTGAAGCAGCAGTAGTGCAGAAAATATGTCTTGTGATGGACAGTTTGTCCTTGTCCACACCTTCAGTGAAATGGTATTCAATAGTAGTTCAGCTGAACACATTTTTTGATAACTTTCATCAGCAAGGGATAATTTTAGTAGTATAGACAAGGCTCCTATGCACCACTGGAGGGATAGACTTTTGCAAAGAGACAGGAATGGGATATACCTGTAGTAAAAATGTTCTGGCCATATGCTAGAAATATGGTTGTGATAGTCAAATGTGCTTGATGTTGGCCCAAATCTGCTACTGTCAAGACCAACAGTAAGGTGTATGTTAACTTTTAATACCAGCAGAGTAAGACTGGAATGGAATTCTTTGGAAATCCTACAACAGCCCACACTAGATTGCCATGACAAGACACTTGTTTCATTAAGATAGTTGGCAATTTATTTTTCCTAAGTGCTTTTCCTTCTCCTTGTACGTTGAAGAGCTGCTGACCTATCAAATCCCATCCCCACCCCCGGCCCCCCAAGAAAACGTGTTTGCAAGGATGTCCCTTCAATAGAACTGAAAAGAAATTATGAGGTGCGATATTCCAGTAACATAACTAGGGGCAGGCACCAATTTAGAGGGGGCCACAAAATTGGCAACCACCACCACTGCTGGCCTGGCTGCTGCCACCACTGTCCAGGGAGTAAAAATGCTTGTTACATCTTTGCAGTGTTCTGTGATGGATTGTGGAGAAAACCAGAAAGAGAGAAATGTTCAAGCTGGACAGAGAAATAGAGGTCTATCTGAGAAAGAAAGCTGGAGACACTTGAGGGTGCTAAGTTCCATGAAGAAAATGCAGGGCTCCATTTTCCCCTCCCTATTTCTTTGGTGGTTATTAACTTGAAAGATTGTAAGGGGCCTGAAACAAATATTAACAATTTAATCAAGGAAACAAATCAGCAGTAGAGAGCAGCCTGGCAAACTGAGGAGGAAGCAACAGAAGCTGGAGGAATTACAGTGTCTGTAAAAGGCAAATGATTGGGGAGCATTAAATAAACTGTAACAGAAAGAGGCAGCAGAAAGAATACTAGGAAAATGAAACAGCAAAGCATATATGGGAGGTAGAGACTGGTGACTGATCTAGGCTCTACAAGAAAAATCCACATAGAATTCTGGTAAAGGTTTAGATTTATAAGTCAGCAGTAACTAGCCCAGGTGATAAGCCTAGTAATTATGATCCCCTTATTGCTGTTACAGGCATAGTTACTAGGCACAGTGAGGTTGCCTAGTAATAAGAAATGAACTGGCTGGAGTCATTCATATGAGTTCAACTGACAGCTAGTGAAGTGAATGGCAAGCATAAAGAATTGTTGAAATTGCTATCTGGAAGAAATGAGAGCAAGGGGGAAAATGCCATTGGTACCTAGTATGCTGAAGAACTTGGGACATATATGCATGCTTGTGTCAACTGTTGGAAATCATTGGACCAAACCCACCCTTGGGTAGACTCTGTTAATTTAAATGAAATAATACTACAGATAAAATCAAAAAGATATGATGAGACAGCAGGTCCTTAAACTCTTGAGAAACTATGGCATTAAAAAAAAGTGCCTGAACATAAACCATGGATATCTGTTAGAAACATATTAGTAAGTGAGCTGAAGTACCCCTCTAAGAAAGGTAAGGGGAGCACAGAAATAGTAACAATGAAGAATTATGTCAGTTCTGATCTCATGTTTGACATTTTTCACTTTGGTCCTGAACCTATTCCTATTCAGTAAATAAAAAATTACCACAGATCCTGCATGTCCCTTTAGGCAAATCTTTTAAGTCCTGATTTTAAAAGTGGACTTGAATTTTTAGGTCTCCAATTTGGGATACTTCTGCATGCTCTGCCAGATGTTGTTTGCAGAACTCCTCTCAAGTGAGGTTCTCAGTATTGAGGATACAAGTTTGGAAAATCTGATTTCTCTCTTTCCTCTGGTGTAATTCCTCTAACAGTAGGGGAGAAAAAAGCAATACCTACTTATCAAGGGTGTTGCAAAGGATAATGTACTACTGGGGTGATGTTTTTAAAATTAATCTATTAGGGCCTTTTATTTAAATTTCTTTAAAAAGTATGTTACCTTTTTAACCATGCCTTGTACTTTCTATTCATATAAATGCAATTAATAAACAGACAAACACATCGAATATTGCATATGGAAGAGGCACCTTTCTGTATAGTTATTACTCTTCAAACTACTGGGTTTGTTTAGTAGTACTAGTCTCTGAATGTTTAGACAAGTTTTTTAGGGCCAGGTAAAAGTATAGGGACCAGGTCCTCATCTGGTATAAATCACTGTAGCTCCATTTAGTCTATGGAGTTATTTAGATTCATACCAACACAGGATCTGTCTCTTTAATCTTTACTGAGAACACCAGATTGATTAAACAGCTTCCAGATGTCCACTAGCACATTGATAAAATCATCACATTATCAAATGCACCAAATCCTGCCATAACAGACTATTCTGAAGAAACAAAACAAAACATAGATACTTTCATGCCAGCTCCTAACTACATTTAGTAACACGGAAGCAACCATAAGCCATCTGACATTTCAGCTCGGCAAGCAAAGCTTTACGTTGCTTGCTTTTCCGACTGCTTATTTTTACTGCAAGACAGTCAGGTCTACCTGATAATACAATCGCTTTTTCCTGTGCAAACCACCAGTATATAATTGCAGAGCTTTAGGAAAACATCATTTTGATGATTATCATCAGAATTACATTTTGGTTTGACTATTGCTCTTTGGTTTGCATCTGGTTTCTGTGGGACTACATGAATATCGCTGGTCCTGTCGCACTAAAATAGATAAATGGTTTATTGTTGTAATTCTCTGGAGCTAATATGACTTTAGAAAACATTCAATAGAATTTTTGCAAGATGCATGCTGTCTCTCAAAGACATAAAAATTGATTCCCTCTTACATAATAATTATTAAATACTTCAGAGCAATATTTCACAGTAACTACTCCAGGAAATCTATATATAGATCTTTTTTTTTTTTTTTTTTTTTTTTTGAGGGGGCCAAGACAGAGAGAGGCATGGTCAGGAGAGGTTTTGGAGGGTAATTGTTTTTTTTTTTTGATACTGCCTCTACTCCTGCAACTTGGCAGTGCAGGAAGTACCCATGAGCATAGTTCTCTTTTGCCCAAAGAGCCAGCTTAAGCCTACTTATCATTTATATCCCACTTAAACACTCAAAATAAGGCTGAAATGGTGCTTATTTGCTGTGTTCATAGGTCTTGTGCCAGTGAGGTGATGAATGTTACCCTGTGAGCACAGAGATCTATATTCTTAAATGATTGTCAGTCAGGTAGACTACATCATTAAAGAAGACTGGATAAATCCAATAACATTTTCCTCCCTACCCTTCAGATAGTCTAGGTTATTTGTGGGATTTGTTGCCAAGTTATTAAATTCATAGCTCACTCTTATGCAGGCCAACTCATTGGCTGCTACATGGTGCAATGCAACCTCTGAAAAAATGCCACCAGATTGTCTCTTGCATGTCATTTGCTCCAATTCAGCACCTTTAACAGCTCTGATCCCTCATTCAGGACTTTAGAAGATGAAGCGCTATATTCAGCAAAAGACAAAGGCACTTTTACATATCAGGTGTTGCAGCATCTAACATTCAGGCACCTGGTCCCCAGGGTGGAATTTAAAACTGTATGTGAGGCACAAAAGCTCCCTACAAACTGTGTAAAGAAACTTCTGCATCTAAGAATGCATGCATCCTGGATAGCTGCCCAGCCAGCACGCTGGGTTGGGACTTGCTCCCTCGGTATAGTGTGTCGCTATGGCATTGTAGTGGCTAAAATAACCATGCACCACATGGATAGCACAGTACAGGCTGTTACTGCATTATCATTTAGTACTTCCAAAAGGAAGTACTAAATGATGGTGCAGTAACAATGTCACCATAGGGGCACATGTAGACACGCCCAACATAGACTATGCATACTGCTAATGGTCTGTATTCCATCCCGTGCATTAAGTCAGTGTAAGGTCTGCCAAGAGTTTTTTTTTTGAAGAGGAGCAAGGTTAATTTCATCCCCTAATTGCTGTTTTACTAAGGCTTTGTGTTGGAGGGTAAATTTCATTCTACCTGGTTACGATGTTTTATTGCCAAGTCCCTAATAAATCCCCATAAATACAATATTAAGACTGTATTATAAGCATTACCTTACCTTACGTTACCTTAGGATTCATTTTAATTAGCACTGTATATACTGGAATGACAAATTATTATGAATAATAATTAGCACTTACTTTTTTTAATCAATTATAAGAAATTTGATAATAACAACAAGCTAAGTTACTAACTGTTATCCTGCAATTTCAGGCACAGCCCTGGACACTGAGAGCTGTGTAATCTGCAGCATCTCCAGTTCTTCCTTAGAACTGCATTATTTTTTACCCTAATGCTTGACCAATGCTCAGAGGACCAAGAGTCAGTGGATGTGTAGTCCTGCTTGTTTCTGCACACCCACTCACTAAAATCCGATAGCAACATAGTGCTTCAAAGGAGCGGTGAGGGAAGGTTCTTGTTTCCTATTTTTTCCCTGTGATAGCCTGTAGTTCAAGTCATAATCTAATGCAAACTCATTTACATTCTACAGTACAGGGAGCTTTGGAGTTAATTAATTTTGATAGTCTTTACATACCATAGTATTTACGTATTGTCTTTTGCTTCTTACGCTTAAGTGTGGATTTCTCCAAAGCAAACAGTCCAACTAACTTTCTCAAAAACTCTGAAAAAATGTATCTACTGACATAGTTATTGCTAAGTAGCTCAAATCCAGAATGTAAAAAAAAAATGCAATGTCTCAACATGTTTTAATCATTAGATCCACTCATTTGTCAAGAGGGGAAACTACCCTTTATGTAAAACTTAATCCATAAAAGTGGGAGTCCTGTTCTCTTGGGCCCGTTGTCAAACCAGAAAACGAAGTGCTTATTTGTTAAGCACAGTGCTTCTCTCTTAGCATTCTGTAGGGGAAACCTATACATAACTGGAAGAAAGTTAATCCAAGCCATGTTGGCTTTGCTCCATAATGAAATACAGAAGCTTTTTCACAATTGGGAAATGATCAAAACTTAACCAAGAAACAAATTTTGCTGACACTTGGATCAGTGAGCCAAGAACACAATTCACCTGCTCATTTAAAAACATTGGAATAGAAAAGAAAAATTGCTTATAAAAAAAATATTTCTGAAAATGTGAAGTAGTGACCGAATAAACCATAAAAACTTGGAGTAGGCAACTAGTATTTTGAATGAAGTGTTTGGTTATAAAGAAGGAGGTATAGTTATTCAATAATAAACAATGAATTAGTTAAAGAATGTAAAAATAATGACAGTGGGGTCTATCACAGTTGGTCACTTAGTGGGGGATAGAGGAAAATGCAGTTAACATTGAATTTAAATAAAAGGAAATCCAAAGAGCTTGCTAACTAAAGTCTGATCGTGCCTTTGTTACTACAGTGTGTGTGCAGGGGAGGTGGGGGAAATGCAGAGGTGCAGCACTCCTGGGGAAGTATTTCGAGGTAAGTAAAACCTACAGCAATCTCCAGGTATACCACTCACTTGACCTCCCCTACTTGATTCTCTCTGGGTACAGACTCGTAAAGGCAAGCAGAACAGTGATGCTGCGTCCCTTTGGAGAGTACAGAGGGAGACCCTAACTGTTAGGACTGGAAATGTGCCTGGTTTTCATCTGGACTAAGTAAAGAGAAGGAGGAAAATTCTCTACACCTTTTCTCATGCACATCTGTACGAAGGCCAGCTACAATAGCACAGGCGACGCATCAGGGGGCATGTACCCCCCCGAGATTGGCTCTTGCTGGCCAGGGAGTGGGGAGCACTGGCCCCACTCCCCCTCCACCACACCACCCCCAGGAAGGGCTGGCTGTGCTTCTGGTTTTGCTGCCGGTGTTTCCGGGGTCGGTGATTGGCCGCTGGGGGACCTGCTCCCAGTCGGTGATTGGCTGCTGGTACCTCCCAGAGTCATAAGGCACTAGTCACCCATGTATAAAAGGGTGAAGAATAAATTGAGTGGCACATAAAGGACCTTTCATTTATGAGCTGTAGTGAGGTATGTTCTTATTAGCTAATCAGTGCCGGTCGTGACTGGCTCTGGTGTGCAGCGAAAGCAGGAAGATGAAAGAGCCCCCAAATTCCTGTGTAGCATGTAGGGCCCTTGAGAAATGCACTGCTTGTGTTCAGGAGGGTATAGGAATGGTTTCTGACATTCTGAAGAGGCCATAGGGAGGTGGGGTTTGGGCTCTGCCTTAGCCTACTCTGATTTTTAGGCATGGAGACCATAAGAAGGGACATTCCATACCGCACCTGCCTAAAGCAAAGTGCCTCCCAGCGCAGCATCTAGAAGAGTGTAACTTTGCACTGACCCTACATCTTCCCTAGCCAGTGCCGTAGCAACGAAGTTCGGTGCCCAGGGTTAAGCCTGCAGCGACAGCCCACCCTCACCGCGTGCACAGATCCAGGGGGCACATGCCTCCATGCTTGCCTGGGAATGCACACAGAGGTAGGAGCTGCCCTTCCCCTGTCCTTGTGCCCCACCAAATAAGTCGCTCATGGCTCCGTCCCATGTCCCACCCCAGCTGGGCAGTGCCTGTTGGTGCTCCTTTGCTTCAATGCCTGGGGTGGTCGCCCTGCTCACCCCCCTCCTTGCTATGGCACTGTCCCTAGCCCACCATTTCTTCAAATTACTGTATGGAGTAAGGAGAATAGCACCTTACTGCAGAATCAAGCCTTCTATTCAGCAAGAAAGCAAAGCAAAACAAAAAACACTTGTCTTCCTATTCAAAGGTCGTGTTAAAAGAGAACTGAGTACCACTACATATACGAGACAACACACCAGAGGATAAAGTGGAGCGACATGACAAATGCTACGTTTTCTCCAGTCATTTACACCGATCCAAGCTGGTGCAAATTTTTTCCAGTGAGTAGTGCATTTTCTCTGTTCAGGTGTAAATGTCTCTACAAGCTGCAAGGAAAGGGAGAATCAAGCTCTTCATTTCTATACATTTGCATATTATTAAAAAACACCAGCAAATGAAAAGGAAACAGTTTAAATAAGAGAGAGGATTCACCAAAAGTTTAATAGGTGGAAACTGACTTCATCTGCCTTCACACCTCTGTTAAGGTTTTTTGTCCACTACCATAAATGTTGGGAATGAAGGATCATGTTCTAATACCATACTGGGGGTTTTTTCACCCATTCAGTTTGTAGTAATAACATGTGGTAACAGTCATTTAAAAATGTATGTTCAGTTGATGAAAAAAAATCTAATGCTTGCTGGTATTTTTAATGGCTGGATAATTAAGTGTACTTTGTTTGAAAACACTGAACTAAATTATTCAGTGCAAAAATAGGTTACAGTGCCAGTCAACATAGCGATATTCATCATTACGACTCTACCATAGTGATTATTTGTGTTATTGATAAAACACTTCCAGAATATAATGAAAAGGTTTGCATAATGTAACGGCAACTAAGAGCTGCAATTCTGAAATGGATTAAAACAAGCTATTTAGACTCAGCAGTACTATCACAGTTTGGCTGTTACAAGACTAAAGACTTGACAGAACCCCTTCAAACAAAATTAGTATAACATCCATTCTATAGTAAAATGAACAGTATAAGGAATGGTTAATAGTTCTGGCTTGGACTTATTTAATCCAGATGTTCTACATAACAATTTTAGAGGGTGCTGTTTTAGAACAAAAAAAAAAAAATCCTGTTGAATCATGACTCTGTCTAAAGTGTTACTAGGCATAGCTAATAGCAATTAAACTTGGTCAATGATGTATTGAAAACATATGCTATTATAAATTAGAAATTATGTGGCCTTACATATACCTTTTAACTTTATTTATGCAAATGCATTACATGTCTTGTTCTAACTGCTGATGAAGCTGAAATTTGGGTGCACATTTAACTTGGTGTGACTGATAGACCAGGCATTGCTTAGCATTTTTATTTGCCTTCTAAGGAAACATGTCAAATGTTATTCTGAGTCTCCCTACAGCAATGCAGTCAACAAGCATTTTCATGTAAATAATTTGCATTATTAGGCTGTTTTAATCTGTTTTAACTTCAGAAGGAATAAAGTACCCTGTTCTTGAATGTTAACATTTTTCACAGTCATTTCAGCATGCTAATTGTCTGCCAATTTAAAAAAAAACAACTTAAAAATATAACTATAGACATGTAATATATGCATTGCGTTTAAATTAATACAAAATCCCATATGGTAGAGAACATTCCAAATTATCAATACATTTGTTTAAAATAGATTCTGTCATCTGATCTACAGAAGTATGGGTTGAAACATCAAGCAACTTGCACAGCATTTTTGTGTATTCATCTTACACTAACCTTTACTATGAAAAAGCATTTTACTGGAGACTCTTATAACACGGTGGCTATTTAGAATAAATTAAGGTATTGAGAAATTTCCAACAGATTAAGCCTAGCAAAAATCTTTTCAAATTAGATAGCACTTGCTTTATAATTTAAACTAAGATCCTTAATCTCTGCTCTATACTCCATACAGAGAGGAAACTAAATATGAATTACTTGCAATTATACGTGTTGATTGTAACCATGGGAGTGTAAAGAGGAATCTACAGCAAATGCAAAAGTGCCAAGAGCCAGATTCTGCAAATCTTTCACTGATTAGAACCTAGTCCTACTGATTTCAATGTGCTCCTTCTAAAATACATCTCAGGGTGAGTAAGGGTCACAGATAACCTGCCCTGAAATCTGAGCGTGCATTTTGTGAATGCGTTGTTTGCCAGACCTGTGGCCAAGCACACGAGAAAAGCAGTGTACAGCCTGAGGCTGAGGATAAATTTCTGCACCAGTGCTGTACAAGATTTGGCCTGAAGTCAGCAAGCTGTAACCAAAACATGAACGTGGTCCTTTAGGTGGCATCTTCACTTCTAAACCACTTTCAAAACTCCAGTTGCTATAGCAACCTGATGCCTCCCCCCCCCCCCCTTTTTCCAAAGGAGATTTTTTTCACGTCATTTCAAAACTTTAATCACCATAACAACCTCATCTGGCTCTTTACAGCATAGCAACTTCTTTTGTTTTTATACTTGATGTTGTGTGTCTGGTATTAATACCGGATCCACTCCCCCCCTCCCCACCCCCTTTATCTCTCTGGAAGTGACAAAAAGCATTGCCCTGAAATCATATGGAAAGAAAGCATCTCAAAGGGAAGATGAACACTTGGAGAGTAAGTGCACCTACAATGGTAGCATAAGAGTGAAATTGTAGCCATGATGGTCCAGAAATTATACAAGAGGTAAGGCTTTCTTAGTATGCTAGCTTTGATAGTTGGTCCAATAAAGGATATCTACCCTAAGAAAGCCTTGCCTCCTGCTTCACTCCCTCCCCCTTATTTCAATACAATCAGAGCAGAGAGAAAGACAGAGGAGAAGTTTAACATCGTTTCAAAGGAACTTTTGCAATGCATTGTCTTGCAATGGAAGTTGTCAAGTTCCACAACTAGGTTAGCATAGACATATAGGGAGAGACATCCATTCCTCACTACTCTTCTACTCTGCCTTTGGGCTTCTTGCATTCCCTGTCCCACCCTCCCCGCCATAGATTTTGCACCACAAAGAAAAGGTTTGGAAATCCCATGGTGAGTGGCTAAAGACCCTGCTTACACATTACATATATTACACAATTAACTGGTGAATCAGGCAATAAATGCAGACTGGCTACATGTGCAAAGGATGCCAGACCTCACATGCAAAGTACCAATCATGCAACTACCTGGCAAATTGTGCGCGTGGCCGGACTACATTTATTGCATAAAGGAAGCTGGGCCATGTGTGCAAGGTAACAATTACACAACATGTGAATCATGCAATAAATGTAGACCAGACACATGTGCAAAGCAACGGTCACACAACTGGTGAACTGAGCAGTAAATGTAGACCAGACGCATGTGAAAAGTAAGTCACACAGCTAAATGGTGAACCGTGTAATAAAGGCAGATGAGCCACATGTGCAAAGTAATGCAACTGGTGAATTGCACAGTAAATGTAGACCAGACACATGTGCACAGGAATCCTGGCCACACATGCAAAGTGACAGGCACAGTTGGTGAATTGGGCACTAAATGTAGACTGGCCACATGTGCAAAGTAACAATAACACAACTAACTGATAAATTGTGCAATATATGTAGACCCACCATGTGGGCAAAGGGAACCTGGGCCTTGTGTGCAAAGTAACACAACTAGTGAAGTGCGCAATAAATTTAGACCGGACACACAAAGGCAGCCTGGCCACGTGTGCAAAGTAATGGTCACACAACTGCTGAATCAGGCAATAAATGTAGACTGGCCACATGCACAAAGTAACAATCGCACAACTAACTAGTGAATCACGCAATATATGTAGGCTGACCACATGTGCAAAGGAAGCTGGGCTGTATGTGGAAACTAACACAGCTGGTGAACTGTGCAATAAATATAGACTGGACACATGAGCAAAGGAACAATCACACAACTAACTGATGATGACCTGCATAGTGAATGCAGACTGGCCATGTGTGCCAAGGAAGCCTGGCAGTGCGTGTAAAGTAACACAACTGCTGAACTGCGCAATAAATGTGGGCTGCACACATGCACGAAGGAACGATTGCACAACTAACTGGTGAGCTGTGCAATAAATGTGGCCTAGACATATGCACAAAGGCACGCTCACACAGCTAACTGGTGAGCTGCGCAATAAGTGCAGATGGGCCACGAGTGCAAAGTGACACAACGGCGGAACCGTGCAATAAAGGTGGACCCGACACATGCACAAAAGAACCATTGCGCAACTCCTGGATGCCCCGCGCAATAAAGGCAGACCAACCGACTGACCACGCGTGCCAAGGAAGTGGGGCCGTGCGTGCAAAGTGAACCCAACTGCTGAACTGCGCAGTCAACACGCGTGCAGAGGAACCATGGCGCAAGTCACTGCAGTGAGCACCGACAGGCCCCCTGCACAGGACAGGACCGCTCCTGCCACCCCGCGGTCCCGCTCTGCGCAGCGCCAGGCAGGCACGGCGTGGGCCCCGCGGGGCGCAGGGGAGCAGCAGCCCGAGACTCACCGATGGTGGAGACGACGGTGGCCACGAAGTAGAAAGCCCCCGGGAAGTCCCAGCGGGGCCGCAGCGCCTCGGCGCGGATGCCGGCGGCCATGGCGGCCTCGTAGCTGCGCAGGAAGGCGCGCAGCTCGGGCAGGCTGATGTTGAAGAGGCGGCTGAAGTCGGTGAGGGTCCGGTTCCAGCGGCGCTGCGCCGCCGCCTCGGACGGGCGCTCCAGCGCCGAGAACACGCTGGCGCCGGCCGTCAGATAGGCGGCGATCAGCGCCGCCAGCAGCACGAAGCGCCCCGTGTCCTCGGCGCAGCGGCAGCAGCAGCGGCCCCGGCGGGGCGGCGCCGGCCCCCGCCTCATGGGGGGCTGCCTCCCTCCCTCCCCGCCTGCTCCCTGCCCGGCCCCTCAGCCGCCCCGCGCCGCCCGCCGCCCGCCGCCGCCTCCCCGCCCCGCGCCGCCGCAGCCCCGCGCTGCCCCGCGCCGCCGGGGCGGGGGCGGCTCCTCCGCCGCCAGCCCCAAGTTTGGCGCCCGCCCCGTCCGGGCGCACCTCCTCCTTCAGCACCGCGGACAGCGCCTCCCGCCCCGCTCCGCCCCGGCGCCGCCAGGGCTCGCTCGCACGGCCGCCTCCCCGCCCTGCCCGCGCACGGGCCCGCTCCCCGCGCGGTGCGGCTGCGGCGTGTCCGCCGAGGGGCGCCTGGGCAGGCGGGGCGGTGGCAGCTGCACGTGTGTCCGCGGACAGGTGCGTTCACGCGTGCTCACTGGCAGGACTTGATGCTCACCTACGCGCGTGTGCATTTACAGGCGCATCTTCCTCTGCCCGTTTACACGTGCAACTTTTGCATGTGTTCATTTACAGGTGCATCTTCATATGCCCATTTACATCTGCATCTTTTGCATGTGTTCGTTTACACGTGCATCTTCACATGGCCATTTATAGCTGCCTTTTTTGCATGTGTTAATTAACAGGTGCATCTTCATATGCCCATTTACATGTGCAACTTTTGCATGTGTTTGTTTACACGTGCATCTTCATATGCCCATTTACATCTGCATCTTTTACAAATGCATCTTCATATGCCCATTTGTGAGTGTGAATGTGCATCTAGGTGTGTACTTATTTACAGACACACTTATATGTGTTCATTTACAGGTGTTGATGCACACCTATGTATGTGATCATGTACATGTGCTTTCACACATGCTCTGATAGGCACCTGCACATGTATTTATCTACAGGTGTATTCACATGTGTTGATTTATGTGTGCTGATGTGCAGCTACGTATGTATTTATTTACATGCATTGATGTGCACCTACACCAGTTACATGTGCATCTGCATATGCTCATTTACATGTGTTCACGTGCATCTACATATGTATTTATGTACATAAATACACAAGCTTGCAGAAAAGGACAGTTTTCTTGCCATTTTCCAGCTGGTCTAATAAAAGGTATCATTTTGGAACCAAGGGTTCTAGTTTTTTGTATATATTTATTTACATATGCATTTATGTGTGTTCATTTACATGTGTTGATCCATTCATTTACATGCATGGATAGGCATCTACATATGTATTCACATATGTTCATTTACACATAACAACGTGCATTTACATATTTTATTTTCATACCTATTTACATGTGCTCATTTACATGCATGGATGAGCATCTATGTACAGAGGTATCCACATATGTATTCATTTACATATGAATTTACACATGTTTAGTTAGTCACCTGTATCAATTTTTATTTATGCATGTATTTGTTTACATGTGTATTTACACATTTGTTTACATGTGTTGATATGTATTTACATATTTATTTACATATGGATTTACCTGTGTTCATTTACATGTATTGATATGTTTCCTAGACTGACACCAGTTTCTCTCAGACAGAAAAACCACCCTGAGAAAGATAGCCTGTTCAGGGATGGTTTCCAGTGTAAGGGGGGGGGGGCATTGATTAATCCACCCACTTATTGGACAGTTAATTTCTTCACATCTTTGCTACAGGATCATGAGTTCCCATTTATGAAGTATGCAGTGTTAAGCCTGGGGCAATGCCAGCCCCTCTTGGTTCAGTATTAGGACTGACTTTCCATTCAATTGGTTTCATTGAAAGAATTAGGACTTTCCCAAAGCTGAGGGATGTTTATTTTTTCCTGCTGTTTGTCCACAACAAGACTGATGTCCCACACTTATCCAGGAAGTCACCCAGGGCACTGCAGTCATTTTTACAGTGGTGAAGGATGTAATTGAAATTGTAACATTTATCATCAAAAAAAGGGCTTGGAAACCTACTCAAATGTGAATGCTGCTAAAGGGACAGGAATGACACAACCGTGTCATTTACTCCCTATCCTCCAAACACATTTACACCAGGCTAATAGTGAACATAGGACTAGTCCCAAATGTTTATATGCTACTGGGCCACTCCCATGTAGAAGTATTCACAGGGTCTGGACCTAGATGTGGAAGTGCAGGGATCAGTTCACAGCAATGTCAGAGTTTTCTGGGAGGGTTATTAATCTCCATTTTGGTTTGTTGTTCAGTTTTACTTTTTGCTATCTGCATGTTCACTATCTACATAGAATCACTTGATGTCCTTCCAGATGAGTAATGATGTCTGGGCCATTACCACAGCACTTCCTAAGGCATCATTTCCACACACCTATGTAATCTGAGTGATGAGTAACGTAGTCTGAGTGTTTTCTCATCGGCTCCAAAGCTCCATACCAGAGCTTAATTATCCTCAGGGCACATACATCTGGAGCATACACAGAAGCTGAGCTTTTGCCTGTTTCAAACCAGAAATATTCATGCTCATCAGGAAAGAAGTATGCGACTTGAGCTTTGTACCTGTGCTTCTAAAAAAACATTCCTAGAGCCAATAAGCACTTAAAGAACAAACACAGAAGTTAAAAGGCTTGCATACTAAATGAGCCTGTTGTTCTGAAGTGGAATATGATCTCTTTGAAGTCAATGGCAAAATTCATGATGATTTTAGGATGGCATTCAAATATTTGAGCAATAGTTACTATATTGCAGTAATTTTTAGAGAGATTGATCAGGAATCACATCCTCCTTGTTTTAAGCACCCTGTGTGTATAATTTTTAAACAGTCCTTGTTCCCCCAAGAGCTTACAATCCAATATATATATTACTGCAGAAACATTGAAGTCATGGTTTCAGAGTTAGGGTTGGCTGATTACATGAATGTGAAAGGAGTGAAGAATATACTGTGTGCTCCCTAATTATGGCATTTTGGGCATAGAATTACTTTTCTAAGAATTTACAAGTAAACTCAATTAATTAAAATGGGTGCTTTCAGGTCTTCAGTCCTTTGTGTCAAGTCATCTTTTGTCCTAAATAATAATATTAATAAGAAAATTATGCACTTTTCAAATAGCTCTTGTCATGAAAGCTCATTGGAATACAGTGTTTTGAATGAATTTGAAGATGTATTAATTGATGAAGTGTTATTAATTTAATGGTCATTTTTTGCCATTATTTTTCATGGGTCAAGTTTTCTTCTTCAGCAGACAGAAGGAAAATTCCATGGAGAATGGGCCTATTTCAAATGGCATTTAGGAAAGATAGTGACTTTCTATGTTCCTAGCCCTGTGGATTCTACTCACAGTCCTGCCTCTAAATTTCTGAGACCTTGAATATGTTGTAGTTGTATTCTTTCTCAGTATCCTTATCTGTAAAACAAGAATGGCAATCTGAGATTTACAGGGGTATTGTAATTATTAATGTTGTGAGAAGCTTTAAAATCCTAAGAGGAAAATTGTTATATAAGTTCAAGGTTTTAATATTATTAAGTGTCTAGGAAGCATTTCAGTACTCTCCATTTCTGTCTTTAGACATTTTTTTTCTTTTTATTTCTGAGCCTGGAACTAACATATTTTTGACTGAATGATAATAAATGATATTGTTTACAGGCCACTTCACATGGGAGGGCAAACAGAGCCGAGTGGCAGCATGCATGGTTGGTGGGACACGTATGCCAAGGCCATAATCCACAGGGGCAGAGGAGAATTAATATCAAACAGGTAAAGAAATATCACTCCCTAGCAGAAAAACATGTTAGATTAGAGTGACTTCAGAAAAAGAAAAATATATATATAACAGGAGGAACAACAAGTGAAGATAAAAGTAAGAGAAAAAGATTTCATCTGTCATATGTAGATGCAGAGTAACTCGGAAGTTTGGGCAGGGACCTTCACCAGCCACACAATATGTGTGGCATATCCCATTAGCTGCAACAAGCCATAAAGTAGCCTTCAAACAAGTAGAGCTTGTCAGTAAATCCTGAACTCAGCAGCTGGGGAAAAAAGAGGGGCCAATGGACACTGAAATGAAAGAGGAAAGCATCCAGAGTCTGATCCAAAGCCTACTGAAATCAATTGAAAGATTAATTTGAGTAGTTTAGCACAATACCCCTAATAAGCAACAGTGTAGAATGGATGGGCCTTGACAGTTCAATGTCAATATAGCTGTGGCTAAAGCAACAAAAAGGTGGGAGCAAGGAGAAGCAATTGAATACTTGCAGCTTGGAGATAAATGGGCTGCAGTCATGTGGCACCCATAAAAATATGTCAAAGTATAGCAAAGGAGTCAACTGTTTCTGTAGTAGTGCCAGCAGGGGCTGAGACAATAGAAAGTATTTCATTTAAGACAATGGCACCAGAAATCAGGTCACTGGTGCCAAGGGCATTGCACAGAGCCAGGTAGTGATTTCATTTTCCATTGGTATAAATCCACAGTAGTGTCACTGACTTCACTGAGGAGATTAGAGACTGGTCCCTAAATGCCATACCACTATAAATAAGAAGGGAACTCAGGTCTAGTGAGTATGCCAAAAACACGGAAAACTAAGGGTTCAAACCTGAAGGTTCCCAGTAGCTTTACCTCCCAGGAGAGACAGTGAACCCAATTTTGCCAACCTGGTCTTCTCCCATGAGTCATGCTGATGACATTCAATGAAATTATTTGCATGATGTTTCTGTTACCCCAGTCTACTGCTCTGTCTACCCTTAATGGTGCCTGCAAATAAGGGTCGGTGGAACTGGTTGCAGGCTTGGCTAACATAACGGGGTCTATTAGAATATTTTCTACTGCTTCTGCGGTGTCCTCTGGAAGGGATACAGCTTGGTTTGCCTCACTTACTTGCTCCTGTTCACAGGCAGCAAACCCAGAAATGTATCAGTGAAATACCCTTTTGTCTCTGGAGTACTGAAGAGTACCGTTGTGGGGATGCCTCTGGGAGTAGCTCCAGCAGTGTGACTTCAAGTTTAATGCTTGTGAGTATAAGTGGTTGGACAGATCAAGCTTAGGAGCATGCCTTCCCGAGAGCACTGTAAATGCAGCATAAGTAAACCTTCACAGGCAATTATGGCTCATGCTTTTAGAGTCAGATTTCCTAGGTTCAGTCCTTGCTGCAGATAACCAACCCCTCTTCCCACAGAAATAAGGCATAATATTTACTGGATCAGGCCACTTAGAAACAGGAGATTGTCAGTAACCTGCATGATCAGGTAACCAATGTGAAGCATACTGAATAACTCTGGAAGTTACTATATCCTGATTCCTAAGCATTAGATTTTTGAGGCTTGCCAAGAATTGTCAGTTTTGACAATACCCTTAAATAATACTTCTTATTTAATCAAAGGCTTGAGATTGAAATTGTTTTGCAAATAGCTCATCCTATTGTTCAGCCTGTTGTGGAGTTGATTGAAATTTCCATAAATATTTCATTATTTTATGTGAAAAAAGATCATTTTTTCCCATAAAAAGCTACAGAAAGACGATGTCTGGTTTTTTTCAAGCAACTCCACAGAGAGTGAAATTTTCCTGATTTTAATCATCCATTTGTAAATGATGTTGACTTAAATATGTAGCACAACTCCCTTTTTGTAAGTTCTGCACCCCAAATTCTTTAAAAAAATCCCAAGGTTCCTACTGAGATCTTACTCCCGTCAAAGCCAAGCATTCAGACCTTTAAACACACAGCATTCACCACATTCTTTTTTTTAAATGATGAAAACTTTAAGTTACTTGGGCATAGGACTATTTTACTTGGTCATTTGATTAGGTGACTAATACTTCCAGGCGATGGGCCAAAATATTATGATGATTCTAAACCATTTGCATCAGAACAGATGTTTTATAAAGTGGGCAATCAATTGCAAATTCAGTGCTTACTTTTCAGGCCAATAAATGTTGATGTTCAGAAGAAGTTGGTACCTGCTTATTGTGTTTATTATGCTATAACAGTATGATATATTCATATAACAGGCGATTTCCATTAATGTCACTGCAGTTAAGCATCAATATGCTGACAAGAATGTACAGCCCAATGATAATACAGAATGAAAAAATAGTTTATGCATTGTTGTCTATACCATAATTTGGCAATACAGTGGAGGTATTTAAATAACCATTTGATTATTAAAACTCAAGCCTGTTGTTATGCTAAAATCTGAACTGCAACATAAACACAATAAGGCCCACTTTTCTGTGCTTATATGAGCATGTCAGCCATTTTGCATTTCAGGAGACCAGGATTCATTAAAGCAATTATTTTTATAATCAAACAGCAGTGTTTACATTCATAACTTTATTGTTTAGACTGAGGCATATGCAAAGAAAGGAGATAAATTTATTAGAAGTGTATTTAAACTGCTACCTGGAAACAGGTCGTAACATAGAACATCATATTCCATTGTTAAGGGAAATCATTCTGGATGTGTATACACATGTGCAGTAACCAAAATTACAGCGCAGTATGGGCGCACATCTACACGTGCACTCCCATACTTTGCAGTAAATATGGTGACTTATGCCAACTTGAGCATAAATTTGATACCTGCATTAGATACTGCATTAGATACTGATTAATCACTGTGCAGTAACACATGTGTAGACACCTTACTGCCCACTAATACTGTGTGTGTGGACTGACTTGGGACTAACTTTAGTCCCAAGTCAGTCCACACATAGTGTTAATGTGCTTTAATGCCTGCATATGTAGATGCCGGCCTATTCCACTTACTGTGCAGTAATTTACTGCACAGTAAATTTAAGCTGGCATAAATGCATGTATAGACAGACATGCCTCCTGTATAGTATTTTAAAACTTAAAATACACATTCATTGTTAATTCCTCATGTGGAACAGCATCAACATTTTCAGTTCCCCTTTTTTTTGTTGGTTTAAGAAAACATGAAATCACCATTTGGGACCTAGTTACAGAATGCATTCTCTAGCTAGCACTTGTGTTGACTTCAACAAGAGTTGTAATGGGTGGGATGGCCTCGTTCTGGAGGGGCAAGGGATCTGTGCTTGGACCCATGCTCTTTAACATATTTATTAATGACTTGGATGAGGGGGTGGAAAGCTCAATGGTTAAGTTTGCAGCTGATACTATGCTGTGGGGAAATGCGAGCACATCAGAGGATAGGGTAAAGATCCAGGATGATCTTGACAGACTGGATTTATGGGTGGAACAGAATCAGATGAGGTTTAACAGGGAGAAGTGCAGAGTTCTTCATCTGGGTAAGAAGAACCTTCAGCATAACTACATGATGGGTGTTGGCACACTGGCTGACACAGCATCTGAATGGGACCCGGGGGCCACAATCAGCCATTAGGTGAACATGAGTCCACAGTGCGATGAGGTTGCTAGAAGGGCAAATAGAACTCTGGTGTGTATCAGTTGACGTGTTGCAATAGATCCAGGGAGGTGCTTCTCCCTCTCTATTCAGTGTTGGTGAGGCCACAGTTGGAGTACTGTGTCCAGTTCTGGGCACTGCACTTCAGGAAGGATAAGCTCTAGAGTGGATAAGCTCTAGAGTGTACAAAGGAGGGCCACCCATATCATTAGGGGCCTGGAGGATAGGCCGTATGAGTAGAGACTCTGGGAACTGGGCCTGTGCAGTCTGAGTAAGAGAAGACTGAGAGTTGACTTGATAGCTGCCTAAAAGTATGTTATGGGTGAGCATCAAGATAGAATCATCGAATCATTGGGTCAAGCCCTCTGCAGAGCATGAAAGACATCTGGGATCAGGTGACCCCAGCCAGGTGATGGTCCAGTGTTCTCTTGAAGACCTCTAGAGTAGGTGATTGCACCACCTCTGGGGGGAGCTTGTTCCATAGTCTGGATACCCTAGCTGTGAAGAAGTTTTTCCTAATGTTCAGCCAGAAACGATTTTCCAGGAGTTTGTGGCTGTTGTTTTTAGGTTTCCCCCAGGGCACCCTGGTGAACAGTTGCTCACCGAGCCCTGGATGTATGCCTCTGGTATAGTGGTAAGCCACAATCAGGTCCCTTCTCAGCCTTCTTTTCTTAAGGCTGAAGAGTCCGAGATCCCTCAGCCTGTCCTCATATGGCTTGCCATGCAAGTCTCTGATCATATGGGTGGCCCTTCTCTGGACCCTCTCAAGCTTTAGCACATCCTTGTTGAAGTGCAGCACCCTGAACTGGATACAATACTCCAGCTGTGGCCGCACCAATGTTGAGTAAAGCAGGAGAATCACTTCTTTGGTTCTACTGGAGATGCATTGATTGATGCATGCCAGAGTTTTATTGGCCCTAGCGGTTACTGCGTTGCAGTGCCAGCTCATATTTATGCTGGGGTTTATTGTTGCCTCCAGATCCCTTTCATTCGTAGTGCTGGTCAGGTTGCCCAGCCTATAGGTGTGCTGGGGATTCTTCCTTCCCAGATGCAGCACTTTGCATTTCTCTACATTGAACCTCATTTGGTTCCATTCTGCCCAACATGCCAGCCTGTCTAGGCCTTGTATCTGCAGCCTATCTGTGGGTGTGTCTGCACAACACCATATCTTGGTGTCATCCGTGAACTTGGCCAATGGGCTTTTCACCCCCTCATCCAGGTCGTTGATGAAGATGTTGAACAGCACTGGGCCAAGTACTGACCCCTTGGGGTACGCCACTGTCCACATCTCACCAGGATGACACCAATCCATTCATTTGGACTCCCTGCGTCCTACCCCGCAACCAGTTTTGCACCCACTTGACAGTCCTGCAGTTGAGCCCAATAACTTCCAGTTTTCTGATCAGTACCTCATGAGATACCAGGTCAAAGGCTTTCTGGAAGTCAGGGTATATGATGCCAACCGCTTTTCCTGAGTCACCTGATCATAGAAAGAAATGAGGTTGGTCAGACAAGACCTGCCTGCAATGAAGCCATGCTGGCTGTCATTCAGTATCATGCCTTCTGCAAGTTTGTCACATATAGCCTCTTTGATGAATGCTTCTAGTATTTTCCCTGGAATAGAAATTAGGCTAATTGGCCTGTAGTTTCCCAGGTCCTCACACTTCTCCTTCTTGAAGATGGGCACACCATTGGCCCTCTTCCAGTCCTCTGGGATTTCTCCAGAGGCCCATGACTTTTGAAAGACTTTTGCCAGGGGCTCTGCGATTACTTTGGCCAACTCTTGCAGAACTCTTGGGTGGAGTTCATCTGATCTTTCTGATTTATATACGTCTAATTTCTTTAATTGCCAGTTTTATGGCAATCGTGGAAATGGTGTCAATCCCACCCTGCTCATTTTGTGCCCTGCTTGGCGTGTTGTTCCCCTTGGTCTCGTGAAAGACCAAGGCAAACTAGTCATTTAGGAGTTCCATTTTTTCCTGAGTGGTAGTGACCAGGTATCCTGAGGCATTGAGTAGCGGCCCCACACTCACACTAGTTTTCCTTTTACTCCCTATGTAGCAAAAGAAGGACTTCTTGTTGTCCTTGATTCTTGTAGCTAGTTTTAGTTCAGTTTCTGCCTTAGCTTGCCTAATCTGGTTTCTACAAGTGCTCGCCATTGTCAAGTAGTCTTCCTTAGAGGCTGTCCCAAGCTTCCATTGTTTGTATGCCTCTTTCTTTTTCTGTAAGAGGGCTGCAACTTCCCTGCTTAGCCAAGAGGGGTTTTTGACCCTTCTGCTACTTTTTCTTCATAAGGGAATGGATTTTCTCTGAGCCTTAAGGATTGTGTCCTTAAGGAATAACCATTCTTCTCATGCTCCCTTTACCTGTGGTCCTTGGTCTCTCAGGGCATTCTCTACTAGTGACCTGACCTTATTAAAATTTGCATTTTTTAAGTCTAAGACTTAGAGCTCAGTATCTGTTTTGTCAGCCTTGCAACAGGCCGTGAACATAATGATTTCATGGTCACTATTATCTAGGCTACCTTCTATGTTTAAGTTAGTCACTGTCACAACCCAAGGGTGTGATTTTTGTTTTGTGTGTGCTTTGGCACCACTGAATTATTTTCCCGCCAATTTGTAGCTTTCTTTGCAGTGTGCATTTCTTCTTTGCAGCATAGAGATGCATGGTGCAAAGAGTTCCCGCCATTTGTATTATAATTCGAGCCCCATTATTGGCTTGCGTGAAATTATTCACATGTGGCGGCTAGTGATTGGCTTGCTAGCCGTATAAAAGGCTTGAGTGGTTTCTGCCCAAGTTGGAGGACTCCAGGAACACCAGGAGGAGGAGACTTCACGCTGTGTGAAGATCTCTAAGCGCTGCGGAGCCTATCGGACCCAGCGCATTTCAAGCAGACAACAGAGGTCTGATCAGCCTCTAGCCTCTCCCCGTCGCCATTCACAATCCTCGATGTATCCCTCTCCCTGCGCGCAAAAGGATCCACGGAGCCTCGACAACTCCATGGGCGTGATCCGAATATTGTCTGAGTCCTCAAACGAGGATTTAAGCGGAGCTGTGCCTGGGAAACTGTCTAGCCTACACCGCGACCATCTTCGGTGTAAGTAAACAATCTTGAATTAACCATTACGAGTCCGTGCCTAATTCTAGCGTGCCGCCTATTTTCTTCGACCCAGCGTGCCCGGGCTGCTGGCCACAGCCCGCACAGCGCGAAAAAGGGCCCGGATCGCTCCTGGCCCGCAGTCACCAGGTCATCCCCTTTGGCCAGGACCAGGTCAAGAAGTGATCCAGGGGAGCAAGTCTTCAAGAAGGCACCTAAAGGGAGGATTAAAACCAATGGGCACAAGCTAATAGAGGGAAAATTTAGGCTGGACATAAGAAAAAACTTTTTTTCTGGAAGGGTTACCAGAATCTGGAACACACTGCCAGCAGAGGTGGTACAGCTGCCATCCTTGGACGGGTTCAAGATGAGACTGGATAAGCACCTCGTTGAGTTTGTTTAAGTCCAATAACTTCCTGTCCATGGCAGGGGACCAGACTTGATGATCTTGCAGGTCCCTTCTGGTCCTTCAGTTCTATGATTCTGTGAGATTAAGGACTGAATAGCCAGACTGTATGTTTTACCTCAAACTTCACTCAAATTCTCATTGACTTCAATGGGAACCTTTGTTGAGCAGAAACTGAGATACAACTTCAAGATTAAGCCCTGTTTTAATCCTTGTATTGATATGGAATTGTCTCAGAATATACCCGTAGCTGTACTGTACCATTCCCACCTCAAACACTGCATTTATTTCGAAGTTACTATACAGAGTCATACCCCTACTTGTAAGCAGTAATGGATAAGAGATGTGTTTAACGATTATGCAGGTATTTTTGAATAATCATGCACACTTATTTCTCTCCCACACTTTATACAAGTGTTGATCCTGGCTGTAAGTAATCAAAACTGCATACATTGATAAAAACATTGTTAGCATATTGATAACATATAACAAACACTGTAACCTTTTATCATTTATGTATTGCTGTATAACTGCAAAATCATGCCTATGGCCTCTTGGCCCAACTGTCCCAAGAGTCCCAAAGGTGCAAAGAACTAGCATGCTAATATACTTGCTAACCCTGTTACCATAAAATAGATCAAGAGCGTTGGGCAGGGGAAAGAGCAAATCTATGGGCTCAGGGATGTTAAAGAGGTCAGAAAGTCCGGGTTACTGGTGAGTTGGGTGCACACCAGAGATGAGGCCGGCTCCCAAATCTTTGAGTGCTAAATCTTGCCTAATTATTGCCTTCCAAGCTTCTTTATTTCCTGGGCCTCTGTGAAACAGTCTAAGATATCCAGCCTTTTTCCTAGCAGCACCTCCCCTATAAAAGTACCTTTAGACACATACTGGAAGGAAGAAGAGAAATAGATATCTGAGGCATCATCCACTGTGTCCTGTTGCCCCAGGAGGAAAGTTGAAGGATGACTGACAAGAAGCCAGTGTCTATTAATTTCTTATTCTCTATGCTCTATGCTAAAGTGCTGAATGTATTAGTGCTAATAACATTTATTTAGGGAGTCTAAACTGTCTCCTAAATATTTAATCATTTAAAGGGGTGAATTCAGTAAGGCATCAGCTGGTTTAGCTAGCCAGCAAGCAATTGACATCCATTAAGCAACAAAATCTTAGTATTTTGTTTATTTGACCACCACTGCACATGGAGCAGATGTTTTCAATGAGCTGTCTTTTTCTTTACAGTTGATTTAAAAGCCCAGCAACCTACTTCCATTACCATTTACATAAAGTAATAATCCTCTCCTTTTCTTTCTCTTTACTGCTCCTTGTTAAAAACAAAACACAGAGCAATTTTTTTCTCTGAATGAATCAGTGCTTATAAGGAATAAATGGCATAGCTGCTGGTCTGTGCCATCAAAGCAACCAGAGCACTGATGACATTCTAGACAGGTGCATCAATCACAACCCTCTCTAGGTAAATCATTCAAGTTACAAAGTTACAACTTTGGATGTTTCCATACAGCCGTGATTTTTTGTTAACCTCCTTATAGCAAGGGGTAGAACAAAACAGGGAATCTTGTACCACATAGAAAAAAAGGGGGGAAGATGTGACTAGTCATTCTAATTATTATCTCAGATGTTCCTAATGCAGGTTTTTGTCCTCAAAGTGTTTATTTGTGATTTGAAGGAGAAGACTGGACTGATAAGATGAGCTGGCTAGCTATATTCTCTTTGAGTTATCTGTATTAGCACCATCTTTTCCAGGGAAGGGAAAATGAGTGTTTCAGGTTAATTGCTAAGATACTCATTCCTGCTTCAAGTTAAATATGCCTCCTTGTAGCAGATAGGGTAGTATGTGACTTGCGCTGAATCTTGAACTGTTGGTGTTTTATCAGATGGCTGAGATACACATAATGCCCGGTCATTCTGTCACTAGAATGTTTGAACTTTCATGGATGTAGGGCACATGCAGTTAATAAGATGATATTGCCTTCTTTGCATACCCCCAACTTCCAGGCAAGTCAATGGCAATAAATGGGAATTAACAGTATGAACGTTTTGGAAATCTGTGCCCAAAACTGATAGAAAAGTCCATTAAACCAGACCAGTGGTTCTCAACCATTTTAGGGTCAAAACACCGTTAGTATACTCAGAAAACACCCAGCATCCTTACTGAGAATCACTAAACTAGACTGTCCAAGACAGAAACCCTGCTAACAAAAGTTATAACATTTTTAATAGAAAAATTATGTCCCAGCATACCAGTAATATTCTGGCAATATGTTCCTAATTTTAAAGATTTCTGCACTGTTTTCTGCTATTTTATAAACAGCAACCAAGGGATTCTTTCCCCAAGCTATGAAGTAGTTTATTTGTGCTTTCTCATGCGCTGAGAGAGAATAATCTTGTTAACTGTACAGCCTCTACAATTAAATTCAGTTTAAGCGTGATGAGTAGCTGCTTTCCAAAGGCTTGAGCCTCCTGTGAGAAGCTGAGCATTGCCTGAGAGGTTCTGTGTGCCCTCCTTTGTCACAGACATCAATGGGAAATGAGGGTGCTTAGTACCTTGCAAAATTGCGCCTATATTTCTAACACCCAATATCAGCTCTAACTCTTTTGAAGCATGAAACTTTACATTTCATGGGTTGACCCTTCTACCCTGATGGATTAGGTTTCCCCTTCATTCATTTTGCTAATGCATTTTGCATTATTGAATTGCACAGGGAAATTTCCCTTCCCAGTGACAAGACATGCAAGGTATTTTTAATAAGTTTTAATACTAGTAAGATCCCACACTATTCTGAACATTCATTGAGAGGGAAATGGCTCCATAATATTAATGGGAAGCTGCTAAACATACATTCTGCACACAACTCACAGCTTGAATAATTCATTTAGAATAACAGTTGCACCCTCAGCTTCTTCAGGAGTCTTACCTCATCTCCCTTTGTAGAGCACAACCAGCCCCAAAAAAGCTTGGCACCCAGCAGGTCCCTTACTGATGTGCCTGGATCTTCCAAAATTAAAAAAAAAGACAGGATTCCCTTTTAGGCAACAAAAGTGCTCAGCAGACAGCTATTCCCATGGAGAACCATGGTGGGGCTGGGCATTTCTGAAAGTCAGGCCACTCTACTTGGGTGCCAGAATGGTAGTTACTGGCTGGTGTGCTCCTCTGAATGTACTCACAATGGCATGAGGCCCATGACATGGCTGGGACAATTCTTGTCTTTCGGCTACTCTGAGTTGGATGGGGCAGGTGAGGGAGTGAGGGAGTAAAGAAAGAGGTCACATGCCGCCACCTAAGAGCAGCCTACAGACAAAACCTGTTGCAGCTAGAGAGCTGCATACCCACAGGCTATGCAGCAGTAGCCATGACCTTCCCAGTGCACCAAGGAGTTAGGAAAGCCATTCCTACCCAAGATTCCCAGGGAGTAGTTGTCTCCACTTTCCTCACACACTGAGCTATGCCTGATGGACACTTGTATGATTGTGCCTGGAAGTTAGAGAGAAAGGAAAATGGAAGAGAAAAATCAAATTACAGCTGGTTGAATGACATCGCAGTCGAAATTGTAGCAGCACTTTCATCTTGAGAGCTGTTCATAAATATTCATCGTTTCACAGATTTAAAAGCTGGAAAGAGGGACCATTGCAACAGCTAGTGTTACCTCCTATATAACTTCATATATATGTATGCTACCCCATTATTTGATGTGTTTTAATCCAGATGTCTTATTTATGCCCATATATCCCTGTTTTCCTCTAACAATGCCCAATATGGGAAGTGTGGCTCACTTTCTGAGTTATTTCCCTATGTCTGTGCACTTGTTTGACATACAGTACAATAGTAGCCCAAGCAGCAGCAGGCTGTTTGACAAAATCTTGAAATCTAGCAAGCAGTTCCCTGAGGGAACGGATAGAGACCTGCCACTCACCCATTAGCCTTGCATCCAGCTGAGAAACTGCTACTACCACTGTTCCAGGCAAGCCTTAAATGAGTGCCATCCATTGAAATCGGTGTGGAGGAGTGGCATGACAAACAGGTCTCAAGGTCCAAACTAGGAAATGCTGGGAAAAGCTGGCATTTTAAGTCACTAATTAATTATTGCTATTATTATTTTTTTCAGGGAACAGATCTGTCATCTGTGCAGAAATCAGTTGGGATCTGTAGGTGGGAGGGCAAGGGAAGAGTAGTACAGGTATGCTTGATTTTAGAGATGGAGTTTGTTAAGCCCTGCTGGAAAATGGAGGGGAAAAGAAGAACATTATCCTTTACAAGCACCAGTTGAATGTATATCCCACTCTTCCTTTGATGACATGCTGAAGCAAGAGAGGACATATGTTAAAGCAACAATACGTTTAAAAAAAATTCCAGCTTGGCATTTTGGATTCATTTAAAGAAGTAGCTTTTCTCTCCAGATGAGATTTGCTAAGCATTTGCAGCCCTGTAAAAGATGTTTTATGCATGAAGGGGAACAACAGAAATAAGAGAATTGCCAAACCATTAAGTATATGAAACGGTGGCAGGAAAGACATGCACAACTGCATTCAAGGATAGTTTGAGTCAAATCTGGAGAAAGCTTTAAATAGAGAGGGAGAGAGAAAAATACACACATGGATGGACCATGATTACAGCCCTGATTCTGATCAATTTTACTGTGATCTAAATCAACTGACTTCAATGGATTTACTCCCAGTTGACATTGGAGTGACCGATGTCAGAATGGAGCTCTTTGGGCTTGATTCTCAGCTGTGCCAGAATCTCTCATGGTGCACCAGAGAGGATAAAGAACAAAGGTGATGTTATATGACCTTTCCATCCTTCTGCTTTTAGATATGACTGGCTGAAATGGTTTGAAGAATCTGCCTACCAGCCATGGATGACTGGAGTCCTGCAGCTCTGGCCATACTTCCTTGTACCACCAGCACAGATAGGCAGTGGAAACTGAGTAAGTAGGACAGCTACACCAGATTTATGCCACTGCCATTCTCCTACTGACGCCAATTTTCCATTTTCTTTTCTCTACTGGAAAATGGGTAAAAGGATAGTGCAAGGACAGCATACATCTTATAGATTCATAGATTCATAGATGTTAGGGTTGGAAGGGACCTCAATAGATCATCGAGTCCGACCCCCTGCATAAGCAGGAAAGAGTGCTGGGTCTAGATGACCCCAGCTAGATACTCATCTAACCTCCTCTTGAAGACCCCCAGGATAGGGGAGAGCACCACCTCCCTTGGGAGCCCGTTCCAGACCTTGGCCACTCGAACTGTGAAGAAGTTCTTCCTAATGCTCTCTGCTAGCTTGTGGCCATTGTTTCTTGTAACCCCCGGGGGTGCCTTGGTGAATAAATACTCACCAATTCCCTTCTGTGCCCCCGTGATGAACTTATAGGCAGCCACAAGATCACCTCTCAACCTTCTCTTGCGGAGGCTGAAAAGATCCAGTTTCTCTAGTCTCTCCTCGTAGGGCTTGGTCTGCAGGCCCTTGACCATACGAGTTGCCCTTCTCTGGACCCTCTCCAGGTTATCCGCATCCTTCTTGAAGTGTGGCGCCCAGAATTGCACGCAGTACTCCAACTGCGGTTTGACCAGCGCCCTATAGAGGGGAAGTATCACCTCCCTGGACCTATTCGTCATGCATCTGCTGATGCACGATAAAGTGCCATTGGCTTTTCTGATGGCTTCGTCACACTGCCAGCTCATGTTCATCTTGGAGTCCACTAGGACTCCAAGATCCCTTTCCACCTCTGTGCCACCCAGCAGGTCATTCCCTAGGCTGTAGGTGTGCTGGACATTTTTCCTCCGTAGGTGCAGCACTTTGCATTTCTCCTTGTTGAACTGCATCCTGTTGTTTTCTGCCCACTTGTCCAACCTATCCAGGTCTGCCTGCAGCTGTTCCCTGCCCTCTGGCGTGTCCACTTCTCCCCATAGCTTTGTGTCATCTGCAAACTTGGACAGAGTACATTTGACTCCCTCGTCCAAGTCACTGATGAAGACATTAAAGAGTATCGGTCCAAGGACCGAGCCCTGTGGGACCCCACTGCCCACACCCTTCCAGGTCGAGACTGACCCATCTACCACGACTCTCTGGGTGCGACCCACTAGCCAATTCGCCACCCACCGGACTGTGTAGTCATCCACATCACAGCCTCTTAGCTTGTTCACCAGTATGGGGTGGGATACCGTATCGAAGGCCTTCCTGAAGTCTAATATGGGGTGGGATACCGTATCGAAGGCCTTCCTGAAGTCTAAATCTTGTTGCTGACAGTGGCTTGATACAAGGATAACAGTCTTCCAGGAAATAGGGAAGTCACTGGTGAGTTTATATGACTGAAGAGGCCAATACAAAATACACGTATTTGACTGCAGAGTTTGTGATAATGAGGCCATGTTTTGAACACTTCTCAGGTGAAGAATTCCCTTTGAGTTGACTTCCTCACCCCATTCCTTTTCAAGTATACCTTTCCATAGCTCAGACTTTCTGTCCAGTTCAGCATTAAAATTACCAAGAAGAATTATCTTATCTTCTTTGGGGACAGATGACAGGACTTGGTTGAGGTTAGAATAGAATTCTTTTGTTTTGTCATCTGCATGAAGGGTTTGGGCATATGCACTGATAACTGTTGCATATTGTCTGTTAGTTAGTTGAAGACAAAGGGTCTTGAGAGGCTTATTGATGTCAACCAGATATTCTGGCATCTGAGTAACAATCCTGGTCTTGATAGCAAAACCAGTGTCATGGATGTCTTTGCCTTTTTTGGCTCTTCCTTTCCAAAAAAGTGTAGTTACCACCATGATCTGTGAACTGCCTGCTTCCTGAACATCTGGTCTCACTAAGAGCAGCAATGTCAATATCAAATCGTGCAAGTTTCTTGGGCTATGAGTGCTATCCTTCACTCCAGTTGGTCACTGTTAGTGTTGTACATCAAGGTAAGGACATTCTAGATTGCAAACTTTATTATTTGATTTGAAACACAGATTGTGTGATCCCACTGGACAGTTTTCTAATCAGGTGAAATGAGACAGACTCTGTTTACAACACCTTTTCTAGACTGAATCCTGTACAGGGTGAGCAGGGTGGGTCCTAAATATCCGCGTTCAATGATTGCAGCTATTGAATTGCACGCCCCCCTAAGTTCCAAGTACAAAATCATTGCCTTCATCTAGGTTTACGACTAGGGGCTTTGGGTAGTCGCTAGCACCTGCCCCATTGCCACTTGCCCATTGCTGTAGCACTTGCTATTGAAGGAAGACACCTGCATTTGTCTTCTTTTAGTGTGGAGATGCTGTTGCATATCAGCTACCACATTATACTTTGCAGGAAGGAAAACTTAATCTGATGGCAAGGAAAATCTAGATGACTAGAGGTTGCTATTCCACTGTAGCCTTTATCTGCTTTTGCAACTATTGTGAAGTATCCACCTTTCTTCATCCACCTGCTCTGCCATTGATGACTTTTATTTTCATTTTTATTTTTGGGTCACTGTTAGTCTGGAAACCTTGCACTCAACCTTGTCACCATGGGTGCACCTACCAGGAGTATAAAACTCCAGATGGCATTGCTCTCAAGGTCCTTGGTAGCACATGCACCTCTCCACCGTGTCAAGGTTGTGATCCTTGGGAGGAATGTACATATAATGTATAGAAGCTATACATCTATTCCAGTGGTTTTCAAACTGTGTTCTGTGGAATCCTGGGGTTCCACAAATGTCATCAGGGGTTCTGCGGAGGGATTGTGAGATAATGGCAGAGTGGGCTGGGAGGCAATGTGCTGTCATTGCGGGACTGGGTTGCCTTGCTCTACATCAGTCTTTAGAATCAGGGTAGGGGTTCCATGGCAGTAGGACTGATATGAAAAGGTTCTATGACTTTAGGAAGTTTGAAAACTACTCATCTATATATAGCCACACATTATATCTATAATTACATACAAATAACTACATCAAAATTGTGAGGGCACTAAGTCAAGTATGCAAATATTAGGAAATGACAAGCTTAATGTTGCTCCTGTAATCTTAATTCAATCCCCATGTGTGCGTGCATTATGAATCCACCTTTAATTACATGGCCACAGGCTATTTTTAACATCAGGACCTCACTCCCCCACCTGCTCTCCTCACCAGCCCTATCAAGTTAGACAAGATCTCACAGCTGTTTTAGGAAGTTGAAATAAATGCTGGATTCAAAATTGTGGCATCTGACACAAGTGATGGCACATTTTCTAGGTTGACTTATGACAGCACTATACTGACCAAACCAGTCACGATGGGTACTGTCAGATGTGGGGTGAGGGGTATAATGAAGGTGTTTCAAGTGTCAGCTGGTTCTCAATGGTGTAAGTGTTCCTGGTTTTCAGTGGTATAAGTTGGCCTACTGCCCACATGTGGAAGAGCAAGAGGCAAAGTTGAGCAATCTTAATTTTCTTTTAATGAAGTTTATGGGAAGATACCTGTACTCAGATAACTGTACAGCATAAGTAAACTGGATGGTGGACAGGGAAAGTGACTTACCTTATAGAAGTTTTAGTCTTTAACAGCTCCACTGTCTTCAAAGAAATCACTTTAGATTTATTCCAGTTCTGCCCATAAGATGCATTTATGAGCTATTTCAGGTACTGGGAGTAGCATAGCCAGATGGGCCTGATGCTCCACCTCTGTCACATAGTCCTGCTTAGAAGCACCGGGCGCATGTAGACATGCAGTCAGGGGTGCATCTACATGTGCCGCTGGCTGCGCAGTTGGTTAGCACTTGTCAGTCATTTAGTACTTTCTTTAGTAAGTACTTAATAACCGCACAGTACCCACCAGTATTGTGGAGTCCTGGTGGTGCACAGGTTGTTTTCAACCCTACTGCACAGTAGCAACGAGCTACTGCTCAGTAGCGGCGGTGTCACAGTTAGTATCCACTGCCACTACATTGCCATAGCAACAAGCTACCTTACTGTAGCTCATCATTGCGGTGACGTAGCATCTCATGTAGAGGCTCCCACTGTTATCAGTCAGGGGCTGTGTCAACACAAGAAAGTGACTATAGAGTCATTACTGCTCAGTCATTTAGTACTTGTACAACTGGAATTACTGCACAGTAGCATCACTGAATGGGTTTTTCATGATGCTCATATGACTATTCTTGGGCTACTGCACCGTAGCATCGTGTCACACTTGCTGACATGCGATGCTACAGTGTAATAGTCATGGGCTAACTTTTTTTTTTTTTAAAGAATTTTTTCATGTTTCAACCAAATCAGCCAAATCAAGTCCAAATCCATGAGTTAGTCCAGAACCATAAATGGCCCTACAGCTGGCAAACATCCTCCACCCCCAACCAGGGGCTTCAGATATTTCCAAATTCTTTTGACAGGCATCCTACATGCAGGCCCAAGCCCGGAGGCTTGGGGGTCAGATGCCCCCAAGTTTTGCCTGCCTTCAGCCATATGGCCACAGGAGCAAGCTAGGGAGGAGACTCCCATTTCCATAAAGTGGGCTTTAAGCCCCAACACCTCAGAAGGTACTAAACAACACCAGAAGAACAGCTATCCCTGGGAGCGCTTAAGGAAAACTTCCTTCATGGACCCAGATACATGGTATTTCCCCACTAACTGTGCAGTCAGTCTCATGTAGATGTGGCCAGGCTGGGTGAGGTGCCATGCTAAATTATTCTAATACATGAACTCACTAATTCAGGGAAAGGTCATGTCATTTAGACAGCTTTGCTGTGTAACTTCAGTAAAGTTTCTTCTCTTCTTTGTGTCCCTACTTCCCCCTCCCCTTTTCTTTACCTGTTCAGATTATGAACTTCTCAGGGAAGGGACTCTCTCTTTCTCATCTCTCTCTCATCATGTGGTTTTAAACTTCCTAGAAAATATGAGTACAATTTCAGCTTAAGAATCTACTAAGAAATGATAAATTACAGAACCTCAAATTTCATTTGGGACTATATATTCTTTACACATTAAGTTTTTCACCATTTTAAAGTCAAACAATCATGATGGCTTATAGAGTACAAACTGGATTGTTTGTCCATGAAACAGTTAACAGTACTTTTCATGACCTACCTGAACTGAATTGGCTCAAGCTACTGCTTAACTCAAGCTAGTCTTCTCTGGCCTTGTCAGTGGTGGGTCTTGTGGAGCATGGGATGAGTGCACGCTGCCTGCCCAAGTCCCTTGACCCATTCCAGAACCTAGATGTTCTTCAGACTCATTCCAGAACCTAGAAGCTACTTCAGACTCATTCCCAGCGCCTGCTCTCAGACCCATTGGACCACAGTGAGCACTGCAGATGAGCTGGGAGTAGCCTCATGAGCAAACTTCTGGCTTTGGAAAGTGTCAGTAGACTTAGCTGAGGGGACGCGAGCAGCTTGTGCTCAGTTCTGTCCTAACTGAGGACTGATGCTTTACTGTAGATAAGTCCATGGTAAAGTATAACTCAAGTTCTTCCAGTCTCATATGACTATTCTGAATATTAATAAAAAAGATAATATAATTTACATTATATTAAAAACATAATGGAAAATTCATGCCTTGTCAGAGTCAGCATGATTCTGCATTAATTGCATTCTAAAACAGTATGAATATAAATTGCTAATGCAATAAGATTTGTGATTAATTAGCTAAATTAATATTTAACCTGCCATTTCACTTCAGCTGGCTTACTTCCAACTTAAACTATGAGCAAAAATGTGCACTTCAGTAGACTGGCCTCATTTCTGCCCAAATGCCAGCATGGCACATTCTTTTCTAATAAGGGCGAATATACGCCTACTCTCTAAAATAGAAAGTGTTGACATTATTCATGGTTTATGACCAAGGTTCTCCTTTCCCTAAATCTTCAAAGTGGTGAACAGGGATTTAACTGCATGATTCCCATTTATACCAATGCAGCTAACTCCCTGAGCACTCCTTTGAAAATGCACTCCACAACATAATAATGCTGATTTTCATCCTTCTCTGTTTCTCACAAACCCCACAGGAAAAACAGTAGTGGCTAATATGAAGACAAGTATACATTTCATTATTACTCCAAAAGCAATAAAACATTTTTAGTATCCTGAATTTTCCTGATGATAAATAAGAGGCACTGCATTACACTGAAATCACCTAACTGCTTCCTGTGGGTTGGGGGGAGGGGAGAAATACAGTAATTTCAGTATGCTGCCCTTTGGATACCATGTGTTAGAAACTCTGCTTCATGTTAAACTACAGAAACACTTTTTATTTCCTGAAGTATTATTACAGAAGAAAACTGTAATTTGGCATCCTCTAGAGCCAGATCCTGCAAGGAGATGTGTACTGCCAAACCCCATTGATTTATTTATATATTCATAACGTTTTGCATCTTTATCTGACCATCTTCTTATTATTTGAAAGGAGCTCTATAAGCCCAGTTATATCAGGCCAACACAGCAGCAAATGGAGTCTGACTTTGTAAAGTCATTGGAAAACATTTTGCTGTTGTATGGAGGGAATGTTTGTTCTGTTTCTTTAAGGTTGTTATTTTGAATGGTGCTAACATTAACCACAAGATATTTAGTGGCACTGGATTTTTGACCCAGATACCTTATTCTGGGCAGACCCAAACCCTCAGATATACTATGACTTCTTTAATTTGATAAAAGGAAAATTTTATTGATACACAGTGATAGCAGACAAGAATAATACAGGCAAGGCAAACAAAATACTCCTCCCCCCTGATTCTATTTCTACAAATAATATCTATTTTATATATACCTAAGGCTGTCACAGAGGGAAGGTACGCTTGGCCAGTATGTGAGCTTCAACCTCTGTTTCTTCTTGAATGATAGATGTCAGCAGCCTGGAGGTTGAGGGCTGAGGCCTACCCCCACCAGTGGGGTGGGTAAGATGGGCTGGTGGTGTGGCGTCTGTCCATGGTGGCCTCAGGATCCCCTCTCAGCAACTATTTGCTGCTCTTAAATCCCTCCTTTGTATTCTTTCTCCCCTGATGACTCTTTATTTCAAGGTACCATTGATTGGTTTCCCTGTAGTCATCATACTGTCCACGTTCTGTTCTGTCAGCATATTCCTTTGTTTCCCAAACCTACCACATGCATGCATATTAATTTGGGCATTTACTGGTGTCTTAGTTTGGTCTGTCCACCAAAACCAGAAATCCTAGGGACTCTGCAGCTGGTCACTGTGACTTGGCTTCAATGTGGCAAGCCTAACTTTTGTTATGGAAGAGTGTGGCACATATCTTAAATTTCCCAGCCTGTATATGTCCATTAACCTCAGACTTGGTGTCTGCCTTGAAGGCTGAAACCTTGTCACAAACAGACTCTTAGAAACCAATTAATCCTTGCCGTTCCCCTGGACCATTGTTCTAATGCAATATTTACTTTACCTACAAGCCAATTCCTAAAAGCAAACCTCTAAATATCATTTTCTAGCCATCAATATTGAGATCCCTCTCCTTCTCTTGACATCAAGACTCAGTATCTCATAGGACTGGGCCCACTGCTGCCACTTGCATTGGTATTATAAATATGTTACTGAAAGACCCTCAGGGCTATTTTTTAGTTCTGTCAAGGAAATGTTATATATTTAGCTTCTACACAGTTGTCTTCAGTAACTTTATATGTATAGCATATTTTCAAGAATACAAATCTGAATATCTTATATATTTATTTATTTATGCAATTTGTATGCTACCCTTCCCAACAAAGACTCCGGGCAGTTTATAGTACAAGACACAGAACAACTTACAAGGACATTATTTCAAAATAAATAAAACAAAATAACAAAATTAAGCAAAATAAAACAAAATTTTGGCCACATAGTGTTTGTGGGCAAAACCTGTGATACCGCAGCTATGTCAGTGTACTGATGCGCTCCCCTGTTATAGCACATTGCTACAGTGATGTAGTGCCTAAAATAACCATGTGCAGTGCACATGGCACAGTTCCACCTGTTAGGAAGTACTAAATGAATGTGCAGTAACAACAGTGCCATAGCAGCACATGTACATGTGCTCTTTGTGTTCCAGTAGATTTCAACCTCTCCCCCTCAGGATGTTAGTTACTGCTGGTGAGTCACCAGAATACATATGGACAATCCCCACAAAAGAAAGAACAGTTACTGACCTCAGGGTAGGTGTGAGTCTTTGAGATGTGTTGTTCATGTAGATTTAATGATACAACCTCTCTCCCCACTATTATGGGGTTCTTGTCCATCTAGATGTATTTATGATCCCCTGAAAGAAACAACAATCATGGCCACCCCTCTGATTGGGGCACTGGAGGACAACTGGGGTATAGGAGCAGGTTCAATGAACACCAGAAGGCTTTGGTCTGACAAACCAGAAATGGAATAGAGGTAGATTGCATTTCAGTTACTTCAGGTAAATGAAGGAGGTTAAGGCACCATTAAGTCATTTCCTGGTATCCTAAATGCAGAAAATGGGTCTGATTTGCCTTGCATGCTAGGTTATGAGCTTTGTAATATATTCATTCAGAGGAGTAACTCTTGATTTATATCAGCAACAGGAACAGGAGAATCTGACCCAAAGCATTGTTACATGTGTAGAGAATCATACCAAAATCTGTAATGTTTTTGTTTTGGGTAATTGCTAAAGAATTTGAAGGGGAGGAACTGTGTGATGTCAGGTTGACATTGAATTCAATTAGCAATTTTAATCTTGCCTTGCAAATGTCTGAAATACTCTGCATGAGAACATTGCTAAAGCTCTCCATAAGAAGGTAAGAAAGAAATAAAAAAAAAAAATCAGCTAGTGAAGAAAACTATCTTCCTGCTTTTCAGGTATATATGCTTTTTGGCCCATAAACACAACCAGACATAGAAACATTCAAACAAGTGGAAAATTGGTCAAGAGACTTCTGCTTGTTTTCTCATTCTCAGAAATGTTGACTCCTTCTGGTTTAGATCCCAGTATCCTCAGCTTCTATTTTAATAGTTCTTCTGCATGCAAGAGGATTTGTGTGATTTAATTGCTCTCTCTCTCTCTCTCTCTCTGTCCCGCTATAAGCATATGTAAGAACTTATGTGGCACTTTAAAGCTTTTATGTGAACGTAATTTTGATAAGAGATGTACAATAAATGTTCAGACCTGCACATAACTTGAGCAATAGAACCAGACAGTCACAGAGACTAAAGGAGAAAATTCACATTACTCTTTGCCTAATAGTCAGAATTTATAACTTGTTCAGATTTTACTAATCTGATCAAGACTTTCCCAAAAATGAAATCAGGCATAGATTTTACATTCATCTTCCTCTTTATGCTGATGCAAGTGCCTACCCAAGGTACCAGACAACAGAACCAGAAATTAGCCCTGGCTATTAGCCACAATAGTCTGGAGAAACTTATAAGCAGCACGCATTCAGTAATCAATACCTCTGTAAGGAAGTGTTTGCGGGATGGCATATTCACAGTCTTTATCTTCAAGTATCATGTTGGAACTAATTAAATGTGTCAAAGCCCAGCCCTCCTAAGGTTCTCTGTTTTTAAGGGCTCAATACATAAACCATTGCTACTATTTTACAGCTACTCCTATGCAGTTATTAGAAATAATTTCATTATTATGTACAAGAAAGGCCAGGGAGAATTTACTGGAGCTGGGAATGGATCTCAGGCCCACTGTCTCCCAGTGGATTGCCCTAAGCACTAAGGGAGGGGTCATGCTCTCCTCCCTATTCACCTATACCTCGAATTTGAATGGGAGACAGTGAAAGAAGCCAATTCTACAATAGTGCATAGTTTGATGATTAGGGCCCTCCTTTGCAATTGGAAGTTAGTAGAAAGGCTAATTGGAATCTCTTCAGGCAGAGAAAGGAATTCAGTCTGGGTCTCCCACATCATGGCTGATTATTCTACTACTGACTTATTAGTCAAGGGGCCACATTTTGCGCAAGGCCTGATCTAATAGTTATTTCCAAAAAATAGCAACTGGACATCAACTCCTCAGTTTGGCATCTACAATCCCTTGATTCAAGGTTGATCTCTCCCATGGCTCGTTTATAGGTCTTGAGGTGACTTAAAAGTCCAATCCTGGCCCTACAGTCCAGGGCAATAGGTAAGGGAATAGCTAGTCATGGAATCCTGGTGTGGAATTTAGTCTGTTAGTATTGCAAACCATACTAAACACTTAGAGAAATATGCTTTCAGGAGAGATTTAAACATGGGGAGAATCAGCTGGCCTTGGCTAATGATAGAGGGCAAGAGAATGCTTAGTATTTTAAATATGAGGGTTTTCGTTTTCTGAAAGGAAAGTCAGTGCCCTTGAGGTTTGTTGCTATCAGTCCACCAGGCTTCACTTTCCCTTGTGTAAGCAAAGTTTACATACTCCTTCCTCTTAGGGATTCAAAGTAATAGTTTCTTCAGTGCCTTTTCTGCTTGAAGAAGTACTCTGAGGACTTCTACCTGAAGTTTTTCCAAATTATGCAGCCTAGGCATATTTATATTCCAGGCTCTTGGAAGGAGTATCTAGCAGCACTCTTTCCCCACTGCCGTACTCTTTCCCCAATGCTGTTTAAGCAGTTTTTTTCATGACTGCGATGCAAGAGGCATAAACAACACTGGAAACAAGGGCTCACTTTCCTCCTGTAAGGAAAGCAGCCACTGCCCTGAGCTATACAACAAGGTTCCCTCTTGTTTGTTCCCCTTCAGTTTCCAGAGTGATTTCCATCTTGGTTTCTCAGTATCTAGCTCAGACTGGTACTTGTAGTCCAGGCTGATCTGTGACCCAGTGATTAGGAAGCTAAATCAGTATGCCTGAGGCAAATTGAGGCATATAAGAAAATGAGACTGATGCTTAACATTCAGAAGACTAAGGACCTCCATCAACAAGCTCTTAATGAGCAGTTCCCAGATTCAGTAATTCATATTTATGGTGAGACTCTGGAGAATGTTATTTCCCATACCTCAGAAGCCCTCTCTCACAGAAGACTGACATTGCCGAAGAAATCCAGCATCGCCTCATATGTGAATATGCAGCGTTTGGATGCCCGAGGAAATGTGTATTTGAAGATCACAACATCAGTTTCAAAACCATGGTTTGTCAAGCAGTTGTGATTTCCACCTTACTGTACAGAGCTGAAATGTGGACAACATACAGGAGTTAAGTCATTGGAGACGTAACGCTAATGCTTCCTTCAAATCCAGTGGAAAGACAGATGAACCAACATTAGTGTCCTCTTGCAAGCAAACACAATGAGCACTGAAGCAATGACCACCTGACATCAACTTCATTGGGTCATCCATGTCATCCAGATGTCCAACTCACTCCTGAAGCAAGTTTTATTCTTCTAGCTCAGTCAAGGTGTACACTCAAGAGGAGGGCAGAGAAAGTGCTTCAAGGATGTTCTCAAGGTCAACTTGAAAAAATGTAACATTAGTTACAGCAATTTGGAAATACATGCCAAAGTTAAAACAGAGTCTGTCTATCCCGGATTGGCCTCATCAGCCATATTAGGACCCATAGATAGGACAGTCATGGAAGACAATTGCAAGAGATTGCTGGAGCAGTGGTAACTGTTCTTGGATGGTGGACAACAGTGTTCAAGTAAAGGGAAATGAGCCTCGACCTTGGGTCTCCCCTGTCCCAGACGGGTACTCTAACCACTAGGTTGCTGGATGAAAAATGGGGGACTTGATTTCTCTTTGGGTGAATACAGTGTGGGGTGTGTTCAGAACTTCTGTATGTTTGCAGCAAGCTTGTATTCCATAGATGGACTTAGATGTCTCCAGGGTAGCAACCAATTGCTGCCAAGCATGTGCAGTAGGGTTACAGTTATATAGGGAAAAAGTCTAGTTGTGTAAGGCACTTAGGTGTGCTTATGCTATTCATGCTGCTCCATGAGATGACATAGAATGTCACTGGAGACATTAAATGCCTAAAAACTATGTGCAACTTATGTGTCTTAGTAGCACAGTAGTACCATATTTTTTCACATGCAACAAAACATGTAATATAATATGCACCTTGTTTTTGAAAGGTAGAATAAAGTAAAAAAGAGCCAAACTTGCTCATTGTTTTGCTTCCTGTGGATTACTGAAGATTTTACTTTCAGTTTCACATAGTAAGCCAAAAGTGCTCAACCTTTGCAGTTGCACAGGCTGGGTAAGTGGGGCATAGCCAGTCTATGGGCCAGATCTGGTATTCAGGGTCACATACTGGGTCCAGGTCCAACCACTGTGTCTGGGGCCATGCTCTGGGTCTCACCCCACACACTGGGACCAGCCTTACAACAACCCTATGTGTCAGCCTGACCTGATGCGCAGGGCCATATCATCCAGCTAGGCAGGCCCAAAATTTGACAGCTGGTGAGCATTCACTGTATTAATTGCTATGCCTTCCAGAGCCATGGTAATTAACATTGCCACTGCTCCCTCACCACTAAATTTCTGGACCTGTGGGGAACCTCACATGCCAGATGACTTGGCTCCAGGAGCCATACTTCGAGCATCACAGCAATAAGTGGCAGAACCTGCTCTTTCCATATTTCTCACCTGTAACGCACATTTCAATTTTCACCAGATGGTTTTTAGGTAAAAGGTGTGCGTTGTATGTGAAAAAATATGATACTTTGCTCTTAGAATACTGACATGCTAGAAGATGCCAATTAATGTTCAGTGATTACATTTTTATTATTTAAGAACCCCATGCTTAGTATGGTCACTTTGATAATATAAAGCCATTTTAAAATAAAATTTTCATATATTATTAATTTATTGGTTGCATAAGGTTTCATTAATATGCACTCACAGCACAGACTGGAATAGCTTCCTTGATTCTTTGTTCATGGCAAAGAAATGACAGTAGGGCCCTATAATACAGAGTATGATGCTCTGAAGATGTACTGGGTAAGTTCTGGCACTCACACTTATGCAGGAAAGTTGGACCCTGAAAGCTGAAGAACACAGAAGGGAAACACATGGTTGAATGGTGAGGTTGTGCCCAGTTAGGGAAGAGTAGATGGGGGGGATGTATTTACAACATTCCAGTAGAGTAGGCAGGGGTTTTCTCACGGTCTATATGCTACAGGGCTATGCTCCACTGAGTTATGTCTACCCAAACACATGGGAGTGGGGGCATGGAGAAGTTGGGGAGATCAGTGGATCCACCAAGAATCTTGTAGGGAGTAACCACAACTGCAATCTCAGCAAAAACAGATGTACTTCCAAAGGTGCAGAAATGTTACAGGAAGTCCACAACCTGATCCAAACCCATTCCACCGTGCTTGGTGATAGGAGGAGATTTAGTCTATTACTGGTAGCAGGCTGTTAGGATATGCCTATACTGCACAGTGAAGTGCCAGGTAGAGCTTGTGTACCAGTATGCCCATGTTAACTAAGGAGCAAGAGTATATTAGACCAGGCAAAGTACAGTGCTAATATGGCTAATTCCCACGTGAGTTTGCTGGCTCTCTAAGACACTACACTGTGCAATATAGACAGACCCTTTGTTAAACAATTGAGAATGGGTTCACAGACTAATTGCCACAAGGTAAAAGGGCAGGGATCTCCCACATATCAGCTGCTCCCCAGTCTCTGCTGACACGCACATTCTTATCCTGCGGTGAAGAAAGGTAAACTGCAGCAGTGTAGTTTAGTTTTCATCTACCATGGGGGAAGAGTGTCACAGTGGCAGCTACTGGTGAACAGCGGACACACAGTAAAACCCCACCCCCTTTTTACAGTAGATCATTTTCATGGCCCTTCCCTTAGCCTGTATCTTGGTCAAAGCTTCACAGGCTTAGGATGTCAGAGCCAAGATCAGAGGTCAGGAATTCATGCTGTGGAAGCAAGGAAATTCAGAACCATGGGCCTCAGAGTATCACTGACTCTTTCTCATCACTGGCGATGCATAGGGAGGGGGTGCACGCAGGTGCATGTGGACCCCCTGAGACTGCCCATGCACCCCCTGGAAGTACCAGCTGCGAAATGGGAAGTTCCAGCAGAAGTACACATTTGGTTTCACTTCTGGCTTGGTGATTGGCTGCTGGGGGACCCCCCGCCATTGGTGATCTGGTGCCCCCCCAGATTCAGGAGGCACCAGTCGTCCATGCTTCTGATGGCACTGCATGCTGTTTAGACTAAAACTGGCACAAGCCCAAACTGTCCTTTTGTAGTTCTTTGGATACAGAGTACTAGTTCTCTTCTTACTCTTAGGCTGATGAGGAGATATAGTTTTTATATGGGTGCATTGCACAATGTTTCTATATGCCTGTGCCTTCCTAGTCACTAACTGCTGTTGTGGTTCTGTGGTAGAATCCTTATCTGCCACGTGGGAGACTCAGGTGTGACTCCAGGATGCTCACAGCCCTGGAGGCACTGAATGTCTGGACTCAGTTTGGCCTTTGAATTCTATCCCAAAGGCCTAAAGTGGGGATAGAAGGTCTGGGCAGCCTCCATTCCTCCACAGTCCTGCCTAAGTGTATATATTGAAGGTCCTGGTGACCTTTCACGCATACACCCTGTTCCAGGATGATCAATGGCTGCCTAGCTGATAGATTAATATGTCACAGCTTATAGAAAGCCATTGGCATTGTAGATTGTAAGGCTGCGAACCAAATTCTCTCATCTATTTCAAAGTGCACAGCCCCACAGAAGCCAGAAGGTTAAAATCAGGAAGAAACATACTTACAAAACAGGGTGTATACCATGTGTATACTAGTGTGTGTGTGTGGGGGGGGGGGGGGTGTCTATGGGCCAGATTGATTTGATGCTCTACTTTCAGCTCCCTTTCCTGTTCTCTTTACCCAATCTGCTGTTCCCAGCCATATCTCACGTGCCAGAGGTTGGCCACCCCTGTTGTATACAGTGCTTTCATGCTCACTATCTCTACATTTGTCTTTGGTGGGTATCTAATTTGAAGCTTTACTACATTTTCTGAGTTAGCTCTGTTATTGAATTGCTTGTCCAGACACACAGGTCGCTTATACTACATTAAGAAAGGAGTGAGAGCTCTCAATGCACTGACCTCAGGCAGGGGGAGAGATGTGAGCTCTAGTCCTCTGCTCTCTTCTTTTTCATTAGCTCTGAACCCATCTCTGTCTTACAAGGCAGATGTACAGGACAGTGGTGATACCAAGGCAGAGGCAGGGTTCTTAGGAGTACCACAGCTCTGCATTGCAGTAATGTAATGTTTGTTTAAATGTTTTCTTAACTTTGATTATCATAATTTGCAGATGTTTTTTTTTTTGTTTTAACAAAAGGAGTTTCCTATTAAGGGATTTTTTTTCTCTCTCTCTCAAATTATTAAGGCCAAATCTTTGGTTGATGTAACTGGCCAAACTCCACTGATGTCACTAGACCCAAGGCATTCCCTGATGAGGAGCTGGCCCAGGGCATGTACCTTTCTAAGTGTATTTATTATTATGAAAACAAGGCAGACAAAATGTGGACCTCACCCTGGATGCATGAACTCATTGCTAAAGTGAATGCTGTAACACCTAGCACCCTGAGAAAAAGGCCTTTATGCAGGGCGCACATTGCAAGTGTAGCATGTGCTATGTAAGATGAAATCCATCCACAGCTGTCAGCATGGGTGGATCCAGGAGTGGGGGGAGGAGGTGTAGTCACAACCCGCATTCAGCTGTGCAATGCATGCACAGTGAGTCTCTGAGCTCACCAGCTCCTTGGTGCATCTCCTGCCAGAACCATCACTTTGGCACAGCTCTGGAACCCAGGCGGTTACAGCTCTGGAACCATTTGCCCCCTGCTAAATTTGGTGGCAGGGAGACAAGGAGAGTTGGGGTGAGAAGCAGCAGCTTTCACCCCCTGAATTTTGGAGCTGGGTTAAAGCAGTAGTTCTGGAAGGAGCTGCACAGACAAGCCAGTGGGCTCAGAGAGCTTACTGTGCATGTGGCACACAGACAACGGGGAGTGTGACTGCACTCCCTGAGCCCACCTCGATCCACCTCTGCCTATCAGCTTTTGCTCCAAATTTTTACTTCTACACTCAACTGAATAACACAGAGTTCCATCAGCTTGATCTCCCAGACGTGGTCTGGGGGTGTACACTGTATAAAATGATACAACTATATTAGCTGACTTTCATTCCATACCTACATGGCAGATCATCTTGTCTTCCAAATTGTTGCAGGAAGAATGCAAAAAGCAAGGTTACAGAACAGTGTATTTGGAAGTATAAGTACAGGCACAAAACAGACTGTATTGGAAACAACATTACACATGTCCCAGGCAGTATAAACAGGGAGAAGAATTGCAGTGTCTGGAGATCTGTCAGTAGACTTGCAGCAAAGGCTGCTTTTTCACTGTTAGTACAGCTTGGTTTCTGACAGTGAGCTAGAGTATCAACACCAATACATATATCAAGGAAGAGCTCTCAAGAAATCCAGAGACTTTTTCTTATTACATTTTCTTAGGTTGTCTCTTGTGTCTGTGGTTTGCTTAGGCCCTGCACCAGTCAGTAGTTAATGCTGTTGTAGTTTAACTCTCACAGCTCCTTTCCTATTTATTTTAATGCCCACAACAATTTACCTGTTCAGTGCCCAAGTCTAGACTTTGGTCAGGAGCTATGCTGAAGATCTGGCCCTTTTGGAGCTATTCAGCCTGCCCACCATAACATTAAAGTGTAGTAGGGGAGGGATTAAGGCAGGGGTGGGCAATTATTGGGCCCAGGGGCCACATAGGCACTTTTGATGAGTTGTCAAGGGCTGGGTCAGCACCTCCCCTCCTGCTCCCACTCCTCCCCCCACCCCCACCATAACAACTCACCAAAACTCCCTATGTGGGATGGGTGGGGAGCGGTGTTTGGGCTCAAGATGGGCAGGTGAGGCAGGGATCATGGGGTGGGATCACAGGGTGGCCCCTGCCTTGTGGAGGGGGTGTGGGGGGTGTAAGGGGGTGTGAAGGAGTTTACAGGGGTGTGGAGGGTGTGTGGGAGGCTGTGTGCACATGTGTGAGTGTACTTGCATGTGTGGGGGGCTGCCTGGGTGCTAAGCCTGGGATACGTGCACTAAAGCCTGCCCAGGTGGTAAGCATTTTGCATGGGGCCAAGCCCAGGATGTTCCCACCAGGGCAGCCCATGCCATGCTCCAGCCCGTACCATGCTCCAGCCCACACCTGCTGGCCCAGCCCGAGCCCCAATCAGTGCTCACAGCACCTGGGTGCTGCTCCACTCCCCTTGCCACCAGTGGCTCCTCTCCTGCTGCGCTGCTCCTGGCTAGGAGGAAGCTTCAGGGTGGCTCAGGTGGCTCCTGGCACAGCACCCGGGCTCTGCCTTCAGCTCCCACTGTCACTGTGCTGCTGAAAGCTGTGTGCTCTGTCTAAGGCTGGGGCTGGGGCCAGGGTTGAGTCAGCAGGCATGGATGGGAGAGTATGATGCAAGCTGCTCTGATCTGGGGTTGGCTCCATGCAGAGCACCACCGAGACAGCTGTGGACTGAATCGAATCAATTGGCAGGCATCCCCTGCAGGGCGGATCAATCAGTTGGTGAGCTGGATCCAGCCCTCAGGCCATATATTGCCTACCCCTGGATTGAGGTATCTCACAGATGCTCTGGAGATGTGACTGGAGCTTTGCTCTTGACTCATGTCAAAGGCTGCAGCTGGCAGGCCCAGCTGGAAATGATTACCTGGCCATTCAAGCTGAGGAGTCAGAAGTGACAGGACAGAGTGTTTGCAAGTGACAGGACAGGGCCCACAGGGACAGCCTTGCACTATAGTAAATACCAACCTTACCTCACATCTTGCACTTTTAAGGCTTGTCTATTCTTTATCGGCAGTGGATCACATGGAGGATAGCACTGAGTACACCCCCACCCACCTCATAGGCTCCGGCACTCTAGAGCAGTGGTCACCAACCAGTGGATCTCAATCCACCAGTAGATCTTGAAGCCTCTTGAGGTAGATCTCAGAGCCTCTTGGAGTTCATCCAAGGCTGGGGTGGGGGGCTGAGTGCCCATGTGCATGCACACACATGCCCTAGCCCAGCAGGTCAGTCCATGGGGGTGGGAAGGGGCAAGGGTTAGATCGAGGCCCTTGCGGTGAGGGAGAGCACTGCAGAGGCAGGAGCAGGGGTAAGTTGAGTGGGGCCCCGGCCAGGTGGGACTTACCTGCTGAGGAGGCACGCAGGTGCAGGAAGAATGCTCAGTTCTCCTGCATAAGACCCGGTGCTGACATGGTATAGACAAGCCCTTAGAAGTCATAGAAGAGTAAGGAAATGGATTCAGGAAAGCTTACCAGAGGTGTTAAACAAGGCAAGTAAAAAGAGAAATCTATCTGTTAAATTACATAACACTAATGCTCCTCCAGGCCTCTGTAATTCAGCCCCCAGAAGGAATTTTCTCCACTGAGAAGAAAAGAGAATATTTACTGAAAGACAGGCTATGGAAGCACCAAGCTACCATGGCTTTAATTGATATCTGACAAAAAACTGCCTCCTGAAGGCTGCTTCAGCATGTCAGTACCATTGCTTGATTCATTACATAGATAGCTAGTATACAACAAACTGCTCAAAACTGTTGAGGCCAAGCCTGCAACCCAGAGATCCTTTTACATATAATATCAATGCTCTTCAGCGTTCATGGTGCCTCCCCTGCCTCCCTTGCCATTACAGTGATGGTTTATCTTCTGGACCTTGTGTTTTAGAGGAATGCTTTAGAGACAGGATGCAGAACTCACGTCAGGATAGTATGGGATTTGTCTACACCACTTCCTCAGCTCCACTGGGTATGCTGATCTAAAGCACACCCTGCTCCTTTGCACCTCCTCCACACACATCTGTCCTACAAATAAGGCAGTAGAGCTGTGCTGAGGGCATCCCCTGCTGCTACTCTCAGACATACTGGGAACAGTGACACGATTGCCAGCCCAAGCCAATTTTTTTTAATGATAAGTTGCAAACCTTTTACCAACCAGACTTTTATTGATATATCTTTTTCCTGACATACGTTTTACAGAATGGAAATATCAACCTTCTGCTAGGCCTTGGGCAGGTGCCAAGTTCAAATTTACACATTTAACACCAACCATAGTAAAAATTATTGTTGTCAGAAAAATGTTTGCAGCTTATCAGTAAAAAAGAGCACCATGCTGCCCCCAACCCAGGGGCCCCCTCCTTATCCTCACCCCCAACCATATCTCACACCATGCTGCCCCACAAGCCCACCTCCCTGGCATTACCCCTACTTCCCCACCACTATGTCCCAGCACAGACCCCCAAAAAGGGATTACTGTATGCCTATTTGCAATCCAGCAGTGTTACAGGCAAGTGACAGGATGTAGAAGCAGCAGCACATAGCTGGGGGATGGAGTGGGCTATGTAGGCTACCAAGCCCTGAGAAAATGTTCCCTGTAGCACGGCTGAGCTCCCTCTCAGACACCAGGTGATACTTCTCTGCTTTGTCTTTCTGCATCCAGCTGTGTTCAGAGACAGAGCTTCAAGCAAGCTCCTGGATACTTCGTTTTTTACAGACTGCTCCATTTTTAACAGAACTTATGAATAGGCTTTTTTAGGGTTTTTGTTTGTTTGTTTTTTACTGGCTGTAAATTTACAGACAGTTGGCAACACTGAACAGTGAGTGGTCAGTGGTGACAGAGGATGCCTTTAGCCTGGCTATACTGCCTCCTTTCTACAACTGGTACATGCAAAGTGGGAATGGGTGGGCAGGATGAGCTTGAAGTAGGGGTGATCCTGGGAACTGGAGCTGTATGAAGGTACCTTAAGTCTTTTATGAGCAAAGCAGGCAAAAACTAGAGGTAAACACAAATCAAAAGCCCAGTCCAAATTTCAGACAGGATGCATTTTCTGTGGGTCTGATTCTGATCTCACTTGCACTAGGTATACAAGGCTCAGCTGCACTGACTCCTGATTTATATGTCTGACCATGACGTTAGCTTGAGGCCCCATATCTCTGAAAGAGCCCAGATCCAAACATCCCTGAACTGGGAAGCTTGAAAGCAAAAATCTGAAGCTGAACCTTCCCAAACAGGGAAGTTTTCAGACTTGGTCCAACAAGCTTTGGCTTATTTTAGTAAACTATAACATGAAATGCCATGGAGGAAGTAATAAAGGTCAGAGACAACTGCTCTTTGCTAACAATGATGCTGGGATTTTTAGGACGTATGCTTCTACATTTGGCTGTATCGATCGCTTTTCAGTTTCTTGTCACTAGAGATTGGTTTCCCTCCTTCACTCTGTTTTCACATTTTAATGTCTCCTCAGTCAATATCTTCAGAATGAGACAGTGACTAATAATTATATGACCAAGTTTTGTTAGGTAAGAGTGTGATTTTTATTTTATGAATTACTTTTCAAACTCTTGTCACTAGTGAAGATGACAGATATGGTCACACACAATGGACAAAGGGTTTACTGGATCCTTAACTAATTGCTTCTATTTTTGGCTTGTGTTATTATTATTTACACGTTAAGCACAAGTAATGTGCTTGATGTACAAGACAGAAAAATGCCAGAGCTGATTCTCCCCAGTCTTTCAATACTTATTTATCAGAATGGAGAACTTGTTATTCTTCTCCCAGGATGATATTATTACTTCCACCACCACTGCCACAACCACCAGCATAGCAATGCTAAAAAGAGCCAACTGAATCCAGTGCCAGATAAGGGTAGATACTATGCATATATAAAGGAAGACACAGTCCCAGGTCCAAACAAGACAAGAGAGACAAAGGGGCAGAGAGGAAGCATTATCTTCTCCCTTTGCAGAAAAGCACCTAGAGATTAAGTGATCTGGCCAAGGTCCAGTGGGATGCCTGTATCAGAGACTGAAACTGTGTGCACTTCTGAGTCCCAGTCCTGTGCCTTTTCTACCAGGAAGTTACATCCTTCTGATCACCCACTGAGTTTAGATGCAATGGTAAAAAATAGCATTGAAAGTGAAGAGTGCAAGCTTCCCCATGTATTTCTACTAACATGCTTCTTTTAGCTATTGCAGCAGGGTCCATCCTGATAGCTGATGGAGCAGCTTTCACTCCTTGATATCTGCAAGGGGACTAACTCATGACAAACTGTGAAGGCTCCTTCATTTAACATGCACTAGTAATCATGTATCATATAGTCAGAGCCACCAGTCTTACCTGCATTTGAACCCAGGAGCAGGGGAAGGCTGAAAAGATCTATCAATCTTTACTCATGCCCTGAGCCATCCAGGTCCCAGCATCAGACTCCGCTCATAGATTATCCTTGATTTTACAAATCCCACAATTATGTTTCCTCTGCCTTGCCCTTCCCTCCACCTTTCCAAATATTTCCAGACTTGGAAAACATCCAAACCATAAAGTCTGAGATATTGAATGCTGACTGACAGGCCCTGCTTTCCATTATGAGTGGAAGTGAGAGAAGTCCTGTGAAATGATGAATAAACAGAAACATTGTGCTGCTCCGGCACAAGCCACCTGAGGATCATGGAAGAAGGCAGGGATATGCTGCAGTCGACATCCTACAAGGAACCACAGGCTGACTTGCCTAGCCCTGTTTCTGGGCAGTACATGCTCTTTCACTCTGCAACAGGATGTAGCAAGTGATCTCTTCCATATTAGATTAGTGCTACTGTTTTGTTTTGGTAAGATAGAGAAAGCACCAGCACCAGCAAAGGGCAGCAATTCTGCTCTCCTACCAGATGGAGCCTGGCTATGTACGTAGTGAAAACCCCTTGTACCCTCTTCTTTTTCCGCATGTAGTTGCGCACAAATGAAACTGTCATAAAAAAATGTTTGATCCCAACGTGACTTGCAATATATTTCTATCTCATATTTTATGATCAATACTACATTTAAAATCCCTTTTTAAAACTCTAAATTCAAGTTATTTAAATTCTGAGCTGATTGGTTGAAGTAAAATTTATATACAGAAGAGTTAACAGATTTTGAAGACACAAAGGAAAACTTCCTACTGCAATTATAACACAGAATCAGAGACTCATAGAGAAGTAGGACTGGAAGGGATCTCCAGAGGTCATCAAGTTCAAGCTCCTGCCTGAGGCACGATCATCCCTATTCAAACCATCCTATCTAAATCTATTGTCTAACCACTCAGCAAAATTGCCTAGTCACCCCTTTCACTCCTGCTGGCCATGGTGCTGGCCTCAGCAGCACCCCCCCCAACAGGCCCCAGGAGAGCCGTGCATCCGCCAGCAGGGGTGAGGGCACCAAGTGTGGGAGGCCCTGGCTGACCCCCTTCTCCTGCACTCCCCAGTCCAGCCCACCTGCCCTGCTACCCACACTCCCCTACCCCTGCCCACCCCCAGCACCAATCTTAGGCCATTCACATGTTTGAAAGAAAAAAAAATGTATTTCCTTAACAACACCTACCCCCATCCCTCCCCCATCAGCAAACAGAGCCTGCTCCCCTCTCCAACAAACAGAGTCCCTCAACCAGCCTCCCCATCCATCAACAATAAAAACCTGCTTATGATGTCAAAACTATTTACAATGTCTCTGGTTTTCTGTCCCAGACTGGGAGGCCATGGCGGGGCGGGGGGGGAGGGGCTAGGGGACAGAGGCCAGGAGCAGGTGCCCAGGATCCCAGCCTCAGGCTGTTCCCCCATGGATCTGGGAGCCATGGTGACCCCAATGGCCACCTGGGATGGCACTCCCCAAGGGCAGGCAATTCCTCCTCTGGCTAGCCCAGTGCAGCCCCAGCATTCCTGTGAGGCACACCTAGGTCCTCAGGCATGTGGCATGGGGGAGGGTGGTGGGGCCAGGCCCAGGTGGGCAGTGGCAGGTCTGGGGCAGGGGTCAGGCCAGGGGCTTCTGCAGGCAGGAGGCACTGGAGGACCTCCTTCCATGCCCAGGTGGGGGCCTGCTGTGGGAAGGAGGGTGGGACCCAGGGGCCCTGTGGGGCCATGGATGAGGGCCAGGCAGTGGGGGTCATAGATGTGAGTGACAGGCCCAGGACAGGACAGCATCCTCAGCCTCCACAACCCAGGCCTGGTGGCCCACCTGCTGCCAGAGCAGCAAAACGTGCTTCCACTCCAGGGCCTCCATCCATGCCCAGTGTTCCCGCTGTGCCCGGTCTCATGCCTCCTACTGGACAGTCTCTTGGGTGATATCCTTTACCTGGCAGGCCTGCTTCTGTGCCTCCTGCTCCTCTGCCACTACCACCAGCCACTGGAGCAGGACAGTCCTATGCAGTGGTACCACTGGTGCAGCTGGAGCATCTGGATGGCTCCAGTGGTGACCCGGAGCCCGCATTCCTACTGGGGCTGCTGGGCTCTCCCTCACATCCAGATGGTGGCCCTGCAGAGGAAAGAGACAGAAGCCTTTTGTGAGAGTTTGTAATATTTCAGAGATAAGATGCTCTGCATCAGGGGCTATGTGTTGCCCAGCCTCAGATCAGGGTTTAGCTGTGCGCAGGTGCCCAGGGACCATAATAAGTTGGTGGGGCAGGCCTGGGCCCAGGCAGCCACCAGCTGAGCCCCCCATCCCTGCCTGCTCCCCTGAGGCCGGTGGCCCGTTAGGTGCTGACTGCAGGCAGCCTGCCTACCCTGCCCCCTTCCCAAAGCAGGACAGGCCAGGGTTCTGGCAGCACCTGCTGCCTTAACTCCAGAACCTGCTTCCCCCACTCTGCCCCTGCAGGACACCTGCTCTGCGGTGCTGTGGCCCAGCCCACGGCATCTGGGCTCAGGGTGCACAGGGCTCCCAGACAACTGGGGTGAGGGTCTTGCTCCATCCCCACCCTTCCCATTAGGGGCCTCTCACGGGAGGCACCCTAGGGCCACCCCCCCATACTGCTGCTGTGCCTTAAGTGTGCCCCTGCTGTGTGTGCCCCAGTCAGTGTGCAGTGAGCTGTTTGTGCAGGCTGAAGGGTGACCAATCCATGACTCCTGCTGCTGCTGATCCTCCTGGTGCTGTGGGCACACCTGCACTCCTGGTTTGGGACCCTGAGCTACAATGGTGCAGGGGGCAAGCCTGAACTGTCCCACAACCTTTGCTGCCACCTGGAGGGCTACCTGTGGCAGTGCTATACATCCCTGCTCCCTGCTGCTGAGGAGGACATCACCACTGGCACCAATGCCTTCCTTGGGGTGTGAGAGGCCCATGCTTGCCCAGCTGTGGGGACACAGGCTGCTGAATAAAGTTATAAATTGTCCTACCTCTCTGCATGCTGTAGGGAGGGGACCCAGGGCCATAGGAGTGTGGGCGGACTAGGCAGGGAAAGGGAGCAGGAGGCAGGGCCAGGGGCAGGGGCCAGGACTGGGGGCAGGGGCACTGAGCAGGGACTTAATACATGTCTGGACCTGGTGAGGCTGGTGGCTCCACATGGGCCTCCCTGTCAGTGAGGGCAACTGGCTATTCCTGGTGTCCATGGCCCACAGTGCATGGTAGGCTGGTGCCTGGCCAGGGTCCCTGGCACTGCTGTCATCCAAAGGTGACATTGCCAGCTGCTCCTTGTGGCAGGGTCTGGGGCTGCACCGAGGATGAGGCAGTAGCCAGGGCTCCCTGAGCTGCCAGTGAATGCAGCAGCTGAAGAGGAGGGCAGCTTGGGGTGCTCAAGGTCCAAGGTCCCCTCCTCCAATGACATGTCACTGGAGGGGTCAGAACAGAGCAAGGGCTTGGGCAGGTCACCCCTGCTGGTGAAACTTGCAGAGATGTGGCCTGGGCCCCAGGGCACCAAAATCTGGGTCAGCTCCTGTATAAAGGCCATGGTCTAACAGGCATGACCAGACCAACACGTATAGGCAGTCACGGCCATCCACTGTGCCCGCAAGGTCTTGACCTTAACGCAGCACTGCCACGCTGACTGGGAGAGCCCTTGCCCTGGCTTACCATCTGACAGGGCCTCATAAACGTAGGTGTTTGAGCACCCACCCCACTTGAACTGCCTCAGCACCTCAGCACTGCCCCAAAGTGCCACGAGGTTGCCAACCTCCTCCTGTGTTCAGTTGGAGCCCAGGTTGGCACAGGCATAAGCACAAGTGCAGGGCCAGGGTTTGACAGGGAGGATGGTGAAGACATGATGTCCTGCACAAGCTCTATGGGCCCCTGCACAGCTGTCCCTGTGATACCAGCACTGGACAGCTGCTAGCAGTGCCCAGCATAGGGGCACAGCCAAGGACTGTGAGACATTTGACAGAGGCACTTCACCACATAACCCACAAGGACAGAAGACAGCTGGGGGTGAGCAGCAGCAGGGAGCAGGTGCTGGCCCTGTTGCCAGACAGCCAGCTAGCAGCCCTAGGGGGATCTCAGGGCTAGGCAAGGGGTGCAGGAAGCCCTTTGCAGCACTCAACTGCAGCCATGCAGGAGCTCTGGCTAGGGGACAGGACTGGCAGAGACAGCGTGGGTCCTGTCCAGGGGGCACACAACAGGCCTACAGTGCTCCAAGGTCCTGGTGTGTGTGCCCCAAGATCCAAAATGTCTGTAGGCTTTTAGCCTGCAGGTAGGGGTGCCACAGAGAAGCCCAGCCCTGAAGCATGAGATGCCGTCAGGAGCCCTGGGGCTGGGCTCAGGCTGGCCCCCTAGTGGTAGGGCAGACCCAGCACTGAAGTTAGTGTTGGGTCACGTCTACACATGCATTACTGCAGGTATCAAATTTAGTTGCAGCTAGCCATTTTTACTTCTCAGTAAGGGCACACGTGTGAATGAGTGCCCTTACTGCATAGTAAACTAGGCTAATGCGCATTAACACATCTCATGTAGACACACCCATAGTGCTCTAGATGAGGCCTAACCAGTGCTGAGTAAAGAGGCACTATCACCTCCTCTGTCTTGTACTTAATGCTTCTATTGATACAGCCCAAAACCATATTTTGCATTTTGCCTTTTGCAGCTACATCACACTGCAGATTCATACTGAATCTGTGGTCTATCAAGACTCCTAGATCCCTCTCTATAGTGCTGCCATCTAGCCAGGTATCACCTATTTTGTATTTCTATGTTTGATTATTCTTCCCAAGAAGTAACACCTTGGATTTGGCAGCACTGAACTTCAACTCAAGCCAAACTTTCCAGTCCACCTTCTGAATTACATTCCTGTCCTCCAACATGTTTGCAATGCTTCCCAGTTCTGTTTTGTCTTCAGATTTTCTCAAGAACCTCTCAGTTTCAGCATTCAAGTAATTTATAAACATTTTGAACAGCACTGGGCCCAGTGGGACTCCACTTGAAACCTCCTGCCATTCTGACATAGTTCCATTTATATTTACTCAGTTTAATCACTCAGGTTTGTGTTTTTCCTCTCAGCCCTCCTCTGAATGGATTCCAGAAATTTAAAATAAGATAAAGAATAAAATTAGTGTAACCTAATTTCTAGTTGCAAAGAAAGAAATTTAGATGTACTATGACAATAGAGGAAAATTAAGTTTAGGACTATCAGATGTAGGGACAAGTCTCCCAGCTGGGTCTGAGAATCAGCGGTGCTAGCTTGACACACATGAGTTGAAGATCTGACTATATTCTAAACTCTTTGGCCATGTTCCTGGACTCCCTGAAGCTGGTTTTTATCAGATTTAACTCAATTGATTCAGAGTTACTCCTGCTTTATATCACAAAAAGCCTTGCCTCTTGATTTATACCAACATGGGCAAGCAGAATCACATCCCAGTACTTAGATTTTTCAGTCTGTATTTATTACTTGCTGCAAGAAACCAGCTCTACCTCTAGTCCTTCATGAAGGGCTCTCCTGGTTTTGTACACCAGATCAAGAGAAACTGTATTGCAGCAAGAGTCTATAGCCATGGAATCCATTCTAAAGGAGAAGGGAGAAGAGTTTATAAGGGCAGGTATTCTCTTCAGTAATCCCTCCTAGTCAAGAATGATTGTCTTCCATGACTGTCTTAGTTGTGTGTCCAAAGATGGCTGAGGAAGCCTATCCAGGATCAACAGATTCTACTGCAGCTCAGACATGTGTTTCCATTTGGGGTGGGTGGTGCTGGATTCTTGATTTGGTCCATGACACACTGTTTCTGCTGCTCCTGCTTTTCCATCTCCTTTTGTTGGCGTGAGGTTTCAAAGTACTTCGATCCTTTCAGCAGACTCTTTCTCCATTTGGGGCAGTCCTGGGCAATAGTCTCCCATGAGCTGACATTAGGGCTGTGCAAAATTTCTCCAGCTGTTTCGTTTCAATGCTGTTTCAACTCGTTTTGAGCTCAAAACAGCAAAATCGAAATGAAACGAAGGGCTTTGAAACAGCCTCGAAATGAAAAAAGCTGAAGCTGGGCTTGCCTGCAGGGAAACAAAAAGTAAGGAGAGGGAGGGGAAAGAGGGGGGAAAAACTGCTCTGATATTGACTGTATAGCTGGCCAGTGACTGTGATCCTTCCCTGAGGTCCCTTCCAATCCCAGTGCTCTGGGGGCGGGATGGAGAAACAGCATAAAAGGCAGCATTGTTTGAACTGGAATGCTTTCTGCCTTGGGGTCAGTTACTGATCTATCTTCCAGAAGCTCAGCAGCATTAGACAATAAAGGCTACTACCATTGATTTCCTATTTGCTAGCCTAGCAAGTGGGATTCCACAGTATCTTTTGCTTTCTTTCTCTACCCTTTTATTTGATTATTATATTCATTGATTCCTTTCATAGATTCATAGATTCATAGATGTTAGGGTTGGAAGGGACTTCAATAGATCATCGAGTCCGACCCCCTGCATAAGCAGGAAAGAGTGCTGGGTCTAGATGACCCCAGCTAGATACTCATCTAACCTCCTCTTGAAGACCCCCAGGATAGGGGAGAGCACCGCCTCCCTTGGGAGCCCGTTCCAGACCTTGGCCACTCGAACTGTGAAGAAGTTCTTCCTAATGTCCAATCTAAATCTGCTCTCTGCTAGCTTGTGGCCATTGTTTCTTGTAACCCCCGGGGGCGCCTTGGTGAATAAATACTCACCAATTCCCTTCTGTGCCCCCGTGATGAACTTATAGGCAGCCACAAGGTCGCCTCTCAACCTTCTCTTGCGGAGGCTGAAAAGATCCAGTTTCTCTAGTCTCTCCTCGTAGGGCTTGGTCTGCAGGCCCTTGACCATACGAGTTGCCCTTCTCTGGACCCTCTCCAGGTTATCCGCATCCTTCTTGAAGTGTGGCGCCCAGAATTGCACGCAGTACTCCAACTGCGGTCTGACCAGCGCCCTATAGAGGGGAAGTATCACCTCCCTGGACCTATTCGTCATGCATCTGCTGATGCACGATAAAGTGCCATTGGCTTTTCTGATGGCTTCGTCACACTGCCGGCTCATGTTCATCTTGGAGTCCACTAGGTCATTCCCTAGTCTGTAGGTGTGCTGGACATTTTTCCTCCGTAGGTGCAGCACTTTGCATTTCTCCTTGTTGAACTGCATCCTGTTGTTTTCTGCCCATTTGTCCAACCTATCCAGGTCTGCTTGCAGCTGTTCCCTGCCCTCCGGCGTGTCCACTTCTCCTCATAGCTTTGTGTCATCTGCAAACTTGGACAGGGTACATTTGACTCCCTCGTCCAAGTTGCTGATGAAGACATTAAAGAGTATCGGTCCAAGGACCGAGCCCTGTGGGACCCCACTGCCCACACCCTTCCAGGTCGAGACCGACCCATCCACCACGACTCTTTGGGTGCGATCCTCTAGCCAATTCGCCACCCACCGGACTGTGTAGTCATCCACATCACAGCCTCTTAACTTGTTCACCAGTATAGGGTGGGATACCATATCGAAGGCCTTCCTGAAGTCTAAGTATACGACATCCACCCCTCCTCCTGTGTCCAGGCGTTTCGTAACCTGGTCATAGAAAGAGACTAGATTGGTCAGGCACGACCTGCCCGCCACAAACCCGTGCTGGTTTCCCCTCAGCATAATTTGCCCTGCCGGGCTCTCACAAATGTGAGCCTTGATAATTTTTTCAAAGACTTTACCAAGGATGGAGGTGAGACTGACTGGCCTATAGTTGCCTGGGTCCTCCTTCCTCCCCTTTTTGAAAATGGGGACCACGTTAGCCCTTTTCCAGTCCTCCGGGACTTGGCCCGTGCGCCACGAGCATTCGAATATTCACGCCAGTGGCTCTGCAATGAATTTCAATTTATTCCTCCCCCAAAATTCTCTTTTTGTTTTTGTTAGTATATTTGGATTCTTTTCAAATCTATGCTTTTTCTCACAGTGTGCATTCCATTCACTGTGCAGGGAAGTATTACATAATTATATTGCATATTATAATATATAATGTATATAGGAAGACATATACATTTATATATTTTTATTTTATTTATTATATTGCATATCATAATATCAAACGTATATAGGAAAACACACATATACATTTATATATTTTATTTTATTTATTACATAAATAAATACATACAAACATACATACATTACATAAATACACATACATACAATTATCTTAATATCTACATATAGTGCATAAATCATAGATAATTTTACAGAAGAACACACAGATTTTCCAGCACATCAAGGCAAAGACACTATGAAACACACCATGAAGCATGCTGGAAAGGCAGCTGGCAAGCCTTCAGGGAGGGGAAGAAGAGGGAGTAGAGGGAGAGCTGTAAATCCCCCCCCTCCGCAAACTGAGACACAGCCTTTTTGCTACAACATGTAGGCATTAGGCTTCCACTAGTTCTACAGGCAGCAAGGAGAGGAGAGCAGTGCCACTGCCACTGCCTGTGCCTGAGTCTACATCCCTTCCAAGAGCACCATCCGTAACCCCACCCACCACCACCATGACAACAAACAGCAGCACCAGCACAACAGTCTCCTCCACCCTCATTTCACTTCCCATGCTGAGCCTTCCAGTGCCAGAAGAGCTGGAGCTGGATCTAAATCTGAGTGCCATATCAAGGGAAATTCTGGGGAAGGAGGGGGTATCATCTGAGTTTGTGCTTCACACCTCTCAAGTTTCCCCTAAAGCCAGGTCTCCTTCCCCAGAAGGCACTTTGGAGGAGGTTAAGGTAGAGGTTGAGGAGGCAAGTGGCTCAACTGAGTTTGTTCCTCATGTTGCTGTGCCTCTGCCTGCTGAGGAGAGGGAGAAGGCAGTGTCTGTACATGCACCCGCAGCCCAGAAGTGAGTGGGTAGTGTGGTCTGGCATCATTTTTTGCTGGCAGATGATCCCACATATGCTATCTGCCTGCACTGCCAAGCCAAAACCAGCTGGGGCAAGGGAACAAAACACATGAGCACCAACGGGGATGCTGATGTGCAAGGGAGGTCTGCAGGCGGCTTTACATTTCACCTCGGACATCTGGAGCAGCCAGGGTGGAGATTGTAGATGCCTCTCCCTCACAGGGCACTGGCATGACCAGTTAGGCTGTCGGTGGGCTCTCCTTCAAGCCAGGGTAATGGATGAGTCCCACATGGCAACAGAGATCATGGGGGCCACCATGTGTAACCCAAGGGTGAAGGGCAGTGTAGGCAGCAGGCAAAGCCTGAATCAGTGGATGGAGGTGCTGGTGAAGACAGTCAGGGAGGCAGAATAGCGGAGGCAGGGGGATGTGGAACACGGGGATCCACTGTCCCATGCTAGCACACCATCCACCAGCCAGTCTCCTCCTCCACCATAGATGCTGCCAATGTGGGCCAAGGGCATGGCTTCCATGGTGAGATCCTGAGACACCAGCCCCCACCATCAGGCAGGTAGCACTCAGGCCTTTGTGGCTGCCTATCTCACTGAGGATGTGGAACCACTGCTGTGCAACTCCTTGGCCTACTGGGCAAGCTACAGCCAGATGTGGCCAGATCTGGCCACAGTTGCCCGGGAACACCTGTCCCATCCATTGACTAGTGTTCTGAGTGAGAGGGTGTTCAGCATTGCTGGAGATGTTGTGACACCCCACCGTACCTGTTTGGATCCTGGTTTAGTGGAGCAGCTGCTGTTCCTCAAGGTGAACCTCCCACTGTTGGGATTCCCCAAGCTCCAGGTGCAGATGGAGTGAATGCTACCCTCCTCACTCTGATCGCATCTATTTCTTTTTTTCATTTTTATAAAACCATTTAATGCCCTGCTCTCAGAGCTGGAGAGGGTACTCACTGCATCACCAGCCAGCAGGGGAAGAACATGTCCCTGCTGAGCTCCCATGCCAGGATGAACATGGAGGTATGGACTGGGGCTATGGGGAAGGAGGAGGCCCCAGGTCCTGGGCATGAGCCCTAAAACTGCACTCTGCCAGGTTTGGAAGGCCTGGTGGGACTGTTGGCAGCATGGCAGCCCCAGGAAATGGCAGGACTGAGGACCTCTCTGGTGAAAGACGGGTAGGAGGTGCCATAACCTCCAGCCACCACATGCACATACACAGTGGGAAAGCCCAGACCCATTATGTCTTTGACAGGCCTGATGCTTGCTGGTTGCAGTGGAGTTCTGAGGCTCCAGGTGAGCTCAGCTTAGCTGCCTGGGATGCTAGCTTTTGGGTTGAAAAACCCTTTGTGAGACTGAGGAAGTACCTGCAGTTGGTGTGGGTGCTGTTCCTGGATGGAAGGAATAGTAAAGAAGCCAGAGGCTGGCATGCAATGCAGGCAAGAAAGCCAGTCAGTGAAAATGGAAATGGAGGCATCAGGGGATGAAGAACTGGCTGGGATGTGGCGGGAAGGGAGATGTAGCAGTGCAGGTAAAAGTGGAGAGGTACCTGGGGAGTCAGATGTCCAGCAGGTTGCAGTGTGTCAGAATTCCAATGTCTATATTGAGTCCATGACTTTCTGTACCTTGGAGGTTGATGAAGTGAAGTTCATAGACTGTCTGTGAAAAGTGGTATGTAAATTCCCTTTGAGGATCTGGCCTGAGAGATTGGATACAGGTGGTGTTCTGTTCTTGTCTTTGATAGATTTTTGGTGTGCTCTCATTCTGGTGCACAGTTGTTGCTTGGTGTCTCCACGTATCTTCCATGAGGGCACCTGATGGAGATACGTATTGTATTGTCAAGATACCTCCATACTGGAGATATTGTTGGCAGGTTTTGCATGTTTTGTCATGGCATGGCCTGGATCCATTTGGTGTGTTTTGAGCTGTAGGAAGTTGACTTCTGCTGATGAGGTTAGGTTAGCAAGGTTCAGTGCTTGTTTGAATTTATAAACCACTTTTCACAGACAAGCCTATGAACTGCACTTCATCAACCTCCTAGGTACAGAAACCCATTGACTCAATATAGATGTTAGAGTTCTGACACACTACAACCTGCTGGACATCTAACTCCCCAGGTACCTCTCCACTTTTACCTGTGCTGCTACATCTCCCTTCCCCTGCCACCCCAGCCTGTCCCTCACCCCCTGATGCCTCCATTTCCATTTTCACTGATTGACTTTCTTACCTGCTTTGCATGCCAGCCTCTGACTGCTTTACTATTCCTTCCATCCAGGAACAGCACACAGACACACCAACTGCAGGTGCTTCCTCAGCCTGACAAAGGGTTTTTCAATCAGAAACCTTGCTAGGATATATTTCTGTAACTATTTAGTTGGTCTGCTAAAAGATACCAAATTAGATTGACCCAGAGAACCCTGTCTGCCAGTGCCACTTCCTTAGAAAAACACCCCTAGCACCTGTTCCTGGTTACCTGACCAGAAGGATGTAGGGCCCTGGGCACAACTAAGCCCCAGGGCTGGAACTGGCAAGGAGAGTTCTCTGGCAGCTGTTGGAGAAGAAGCTCCTGCAGGAGAGGAAAGAAAGGCTCTGTCACAGTTTGGATGCCTGAGATGCTGCTTGTGCTACTGTGCTAGTGCTCACTAAGTTATTATTACCTGTTATTATTTAAAGTGGTAGACTGAGATGAGGCTGTACAGGAGGAGGAGACCTCATTGCAGCACACTACCATGTCATGTAGAGACCCCAGTGCCAGTGAGGGCGCACCTTAACACACACACAAAGTCACACATGTCACAAGTTTTGCTTGTCAGCACCTTGAGGTGCAGTTTCCCAGAACTCCCTGTACCCATCTCCTTGAAACCTGGCAGGCTTCATGGCCTCAGGTGCTACCATGCCTGCAATTTTCACCCCACTGTGCCTTAACACACACAGGGCACATCCACACATGCAAGCACATGTGCTTGCAGCACCTCAAATAGAAGCAGTGCAAATTTGAGCTGGGGATTTTTGCTTCAGCGCACATGCTCAGACATGCACTTTGTTGTGGAGCAAATTGTGCTATTTGGGGCAAAATAATCCTGCCTGGCTTCTCCCGGATCTTCAGCCAGGGGGAGGCAGAGCCCAGGGCCAGCACCTGTGCTGTCCCCAGCACTATTAAAAGCTGCCCCGTCTTGGCCCTAGCCGTATAAAAAGCTGCCCTAGCAAGTAGCTCAGGGCTACTAGCACTCAGGAGCTTCTGGGGCCCAGCCAATTGGTACCTGGAGACACTACTGTTTGTGCCAGCTGGACTGCTGAAGCAGCCCTGAGAGTTCCCTGCACCCTCTACCCACTGCAGCAGTCTGACAGTGGGGGCTGGTGCCTGGCTATGACCTGCTGCACACCTGCCAGACTCGGATGGGGACTGCACAGCCAGTAGAGGCATCTGCCCTCTGGGCCAGCTGCCAGTGGGCTGTGGCTGTAGAGTTGGCCTCTGTGCAGCACTACTGCCATGTGTGCCCCCTGCCCAGCCATCTGAGCAGTTATCACCCGGAAGATGTTCCCCATTTGGCCAGGAGGTCAGCCACAGCCAGATGGGTCCAAGGTGCCAGCTCTGAGCAGGCAGGGTTCTGCCACTGGCCTCCCTAGCAGGAATTCTGGTGGTTCCTATTGGAAAACTGAAAAATCCCTGATATAAAAAATCCCAAAGTCACTCTGTAAAATACCCGCTAATCTATGTTCTTCCACAAGTAAAACAAAAGACCACTATAAAGACAAAGCAAGACAGAGACAGCGATCATTTGAACAATGTTTTATTGATATATCTTACACTGTTAAAGCAAGTCTCATAATAATAAAGCAAACTCTAAATACATGTTTCATGAATTCATGAATACATGTTTTGCTGCCCTCCCACAGGGCGATGTCCCCCACACAAGGGGTGTGGCCCCCCCAACAGGGGGTTCAGGCCCCCAACAGGGGATTTGGCCCACTCGCAAGGGGTATGGACCCCAAACAGGGGATTCAGCCCCCACACAAGGGGTATGCCCCCCCAACAGGCTGTTCGACCCCCCCCAACAGGAGATTCAACTCCAAAACAAGGGGTATGGGCCCCAACAGGGGGCTCAGCCCCCACACAAGGGGTATGCCCCTCCAACAGGGGGTTCAACCCCTCAACAGGAGATTCAGCCCCACAACAGGAAATTCAGCCCCCACACAAGGGGTACAGACCCCCAATAGAGGCCAAATGTCCCCCACAGGGGTACCACCCCCCCTTGCAAGGCCCACATGACCCACCCCAGTCCCCCAATTGCTGCCCCACCTGGCCCCATCCCCCACTAGTTGCTGCAGCCCCCCAATGGTTGCCCCACCCAACCCCAGCCCTGCTCCCCCAGACCCCCCAATGGCTCCCCACCGAGCCTCACCCCCCAACTTGCACCCCAGGCCCCCCAAGGTTATCGCCACAACCCCAGGCACCATCATTTAAAAAAAAAACCCAGAAAAAAACCCAGGAAAAAATGGGAAAAAAAGCCTCTGCTTACCTTAGAAGCAGGGGTGGGGGGGGCTCCAGGGCCTCCTGGCAGAGCCCCCCTGGCAACACAGGGCAGCGGGGGGGCTGGCAAAGGATGGGCCAGCCCTGGCAGGGGTCAGGAGCCTCAGGGGGGCTGGCACGGGTCAGGGGGGCTGCGGGAGTGGACCCCGTGGTCCCCTGCCCCCTCCTCCAGCCCCCCCGACCCCTTACTCACTGGCACCAGAGCCCTGGTGCTGAAATATATAGCCTGGCTGACCGCATGTTTCAGCACCACGGCGAGGGCCAACCATAGAGACACTGGCAGCCAGACCATCTCCATGGAGGACCCAGCCTCTGGTTGCCTCAGGGCACGGTCAGGGAGTGTGCCCTGCCCCACTTTTTTAAACATCGAATTTTTTAGACCCCTGGATATCGTGTGCACTCATGTGGACGTGCCCACACAGTCACACGTCACAAGTTTTGCTTGTCAGCAGCCTAAGGCACAGTTTCCCAGAAACCCCTGTATCTATCTCCTTGAAACCTGGCAAATTTCATGGCTTCAGCAGGGGCTACCATGCCTGCAGTTTTCATCCTGCTGTGCTTTCACTCACACACTTGACATGAGTTTTCCTTGTCAGCAGCTTGAGGTGCAGTTTCCCAGAAACCCCTCCACCTATCTCCTTGAAACTTGTTAGGCTTTGTGGCCTCAGAAGGGGCTACCATTTCTGCTATCTTCATCCAAATCTGCCAAAAAATGACAAAGATATAGGCAGTTTTGTGCTTCCCTATTATAGCTTATGGGTGAAATGTCAAAACAGTGTTGAAACAGTGAAACAGTTTAGACTAAACAAAATGGACCAGGGGTTTCAAAATTAAATGAAACTCAAAATGAAACACTATCCCATCAAAATGGTGAAGCAGAAGTCAAAATGAAACGGTGCTGTTTCACACAGCCCTAGTTGACATTGATGTTGCATTTTTTTAAGTTGACCTTGAGGACATCCCTGAAGCACTTTCTCTGCCCTCCTCTTGAGTATGCACCTTGGCTGAGCTAGGAGAATAAAACTTTCTTCAGGAGTTTGGACTCAGATGTCCAGATAACATGTCCAACCCAATGAAGTTGATGTACAATGATCATCGCCTCAACACTCATGGTGTTTGCTTGCAGGAGGACTCTAGTGTGGGTGTGTCTGGTCTTCCCACTGGATTAGGAGGATCTTCCACAGGCAGCATTGATGGTACTTCTTCAACAGCTTTAGATGTCTCCTGTGCATTGTTCATGCCTCTGCTCTGTACAGAAAGATGGGGATTACAACTGCTTGATAAACCATGAGCTTTTTTTCAGATCTGAGGTCGCAATCTTTGAATGCCTATTTTTTCAGGCATCCAAAGACTGCACTTGCACATTTGAAGCAATGTTGAATTTCTTTGTCTGTGTCAGCTTTCTGTAAGAGATGGCTTCTGAGGTACAGGTAAAACTCAACATTTTCCAGAGTCTCACCATGGATCTGTATTACCAGAGCTGATGGACTGTTCAGAAGGAGCTTGTTGGTAGAGGACCTTAGTCTTCTGAATGTTGTGTCAGTCCCATTTTCTTGTATTTCTTGGTAAAGACACCAATGATTGCCTGAAATTCTGCTTCTGAGTGAGCACACACTATAGCATCATCATTTTACTGGAGCTTAATGATTGAGGTCTGAGTGGTCTTTATTTTGACTTGGAGTCAGCTGAGGTTAAAGAGCTTGTCATCCATTCGGTAGTTTAGCTCCACTCTGGCTGGAAGCTTGTTGATGGTCAGATGTAGCATCGCAGCAAAGAATATTGTGAAGAGTGTGGGAGTGATGATGCAGCCTTGCTTAACTTCAAAGGGATCTTTGATAGATCTGTTACTGAGAACTACTGCTTGCATATCGTCATGGAGCAGGAAGGGAATGGTAACACATTTTGGTAGGCATCCGTACTTCAGAAAGATCCTCCACAACACTTCTCATTTGACAGTTGAAAGTTTTCATGGGGTCAAAGAAGGCCATGTAGAGAGACTAATGTTGTTCCCTGCATTTCTCCTGCAGCTGGTGAGCTGTGAAGATCATGTCAGTTGTGATTCTTGATGCCTTAAATCCACACTGAGATTCTGGTAGGAGCTCTTCAGCAAGTGGAAGGAGATGATTCAGCAAGTGGAAGGAGATGGTTCTTGCAATGTTTTCATGTGGTGGACAGCAAGGTGATGCCTCTGTAGTTTCCACAGTTCGACTTTTCTCCTTTCTTGAAGATTGTCACAATCAGGCCATCCCTGAAGTCATCTGGGATTTCCTCATTGTTCCAGATCCTTAAGATAAGGACATAAAGCTGTAATGTAAGCTCCTCTATCCCTGCTTCAAGATTTCCATGGGGATTCCATCTGCTCCAGATTCCTTGTCGTTCTTCATCTGCTTGATAATTTCCCTCACCTTGTCAATCCTGAAAAGCCATATATATCCTTTGATGGTGCTGTGACAGGGTGAGTACAGATAGCTACTATAATAAGTCTGATCAGCCCTCAGCCATGGGTCTACAAGTTCTCAATGGCAGAGCAGGTGGAAGAAGATGTTAGAATCTCAATGGCTGTGAAGGCGGATGAAGGTTGCAGAGGAACGAGAAGATAAATGGATCGCACATGGTGCGACAAGAACTGTTATTGGAGCAGAAAAAGTAGTAGTCAGCTTCATATCTGTGTCAATACAAAACACTGAGCAAATAGCCTTATGGACAGTGGAGCACGTATAAAATACTCTCACCTCATCTTCACCAATGCTAAAAGGGACTTCACTCAGATAGGTTGAATCAAGGTCAACTTTCAACAGTCTTTCCAGCAGAGACTGAAACAGTAACTGACAGGGTACAGGTAGATCTTTTGCTGAGTGTACTCAGCATATAGAGTACTACCTGCTTTAGAGCATGCAGAATATAATTCAACTGCCACAAACCCATTTTTTTCTGAGCCCTAGAGCCTGAGTGTTCATGAAATGAGAGGTGTGCATTACCAAAAATATACTATCAAGTGCAAGGTTTGATTGACATTTTGACTAGTTTCCCAGAGCTGGCCTTTTATGCTAAAAACAGTGCCATTTGTAATGCAAAGACCCTTATTGTCTGCACTAATGCTGATTTAAATGACTGAGGAGGAAGGACTTGATCATTATGCTTTAATAATGTGTAGTTGTAAAACAGCCTTTCCTTGCTTTTCTGGGTACAGCATCTTTACCTCCTAAGAACTCTGTTTGCAAAGACAGGAGCCATTTTGCTGCAGCTGCTAAAAAGGAGTCTCATGTACACATTCTGTTTTCTAACACAATTTGACTTTTTTTTCCTTAGGGCTGTTTTTTCCTTGACTTAAAATAAATGCCATTAAGACTGAAAGGAGATGGTTGCTCTTTGTGTACGGAAAACATAAAACAAAGGTGGTCCCACTGCAGTTCATGGGCTTCATTCAGTTCCTGGGCAGTTTAAATGTGGCTGCTGAAAACAGACATTTCATGAGAAGTTATTGGTTGAGCTGGGGCACTGTATACAGATCATTGACTCTGAGGAATGTACAGTTCCAAAGTTTTGTGTCCTGTATTTGTTAGATGTCTCTAGGTTTTGGTTTGCAACTAGAAGAGTTAAGTGGTTTGGCCATCCCAAAATAACTATCACAGTTCAAAATCCTCCTCCCAGTTGCATTAGTAAACTCACAAAACCCCACAGCTGAAACTGGTATAAGGGACTGGGAAATTGGTCTAAAAAGTTGTTTTTATTCTAAAAATTAAATGACATACGCTTTACTATTCAGCTCTCACATTAAAATGATCATCTTGCCAGTCAGGAAGATGGCCACTTCAGTCACCATGGTCATAAATACTATGAGTGGTTAAAATAATTTAAAAAATACCCTTCAGCTTATGCATGGTTTGAAATATTTGTGAGTGGCTGGGCTGAATGGGGGCCACATTCTGCAACCCTTTCTCATAGAAATATAATTATTGTTGTTGCTGTTATTATTCTTTAGATTTATATTTCAATCCCACTCTATCCAGAGAATAGTCCATGAATGGTCACAATGAGTTCTATAGAACATTTTGCTTGAGTAAGGGTTGAGGGTAGATGAGCCTAAAATCTGTAAAAGGTGTTCTTTAAGCAGTAGAAGACAGCATCAGGTTTAATTATTCAAGGTACTGTGATACATCCTGTGAGATGCTCAACTTAACTCAACTTTAATAGTACAGCATAAACGCATAAATCTGACATGCTCAGGACCAAGCACCTGCCAGAAATGTGAAAATTCCAGGTTTTTGAAACCGGAGCAGTGGCCGGTCCTGGATCAGCGGCCACACATGAAGTGGCAGCACGGGGTGGTGGATGGCAGTGGCAGCCGCCATGTGCAAGCTTCCCCCTCCACTGCTCTGGGACTGGTCACTGCTACTCCCTGATGGAGTGTAGTTTTTAAAAGTGCGAGATTTTTGGTAATTCCGGATTTTTGATATCCAGATTTATGAGGTTATGCTGTACTTGAAAATGCTCAATAGTTCCAAATGCTCAATAGTTCCAAGCCTGTGGTGTGGAGTGTGCAATTCTTTTCCCACCTCCCCTCCCCCACCATATACCTGTCTCCCTACAAAGATGCATTATGAGTCAGAAAATTGGATTCCCTAAACTACCAGTATGTTTAGAAAAATTATTACAGCAATCATCCAAAGAACTACACTATCATCATATGGGCATGATGAATTGTATACTCTTTTGCACATTGTCATTTCTGCCTGTGCAAAGTGTGTAGGAAACACTATTGTTCCCTGTTAGTAATACACATGACTACCCTACCTAAAGGAATAAAATAGCAAGGCTCTAAATATTGAATGTTCTTGGCCTTGGTCTTCATGAGGAAATCCTAGTTACTGAATTTTAGCCTATTATGGTACATGCTCTAAAGCAGGGGTGTCAAACATACAGCCTGTGGGCTGGATCTGGCTTGCGGAGCCACGTTGTCTAGCATGGTAGGCTCCTGAATGGGTCAGGAACATGGGGAAGTGGCCCACCACCAAAATCCAGGATACAGGGCCCTCATGTGGATGCATTTCAGCAGCAGGAGGCAAGTAATGTCTGTATTTAATCCCTGTAGCTTCTTGATACTACTCTCCCTGCTATTGCTGCCATGGCCATTTTCCATGCTGCCAAAGGTGCGTCAGGTTCTGGTCCCAGAGGAGCCCTATGGCCCAGATCTGGTCCAGGGGGGCAAACCAGTTTGACACTCCTTCTCTAAAGTATCTCAGTATAATTTAAGAGTGATGCCCAAATATAATATTGTATTTTTAATTGAGCTTTTAACTAATATAACTTGTACCATTTTAACAATATGGTAACAACTGTGCAATTTATAAAGATGACTTCGGCCAGCTCCTTGAGCACTCCCGGATGAAGTTCATCCGGTCCTGCTGACTTATATATGTCTAATTTTTTTAATTGATCAGACACCAATTCTACAATAATAGCAGGAAGGCGGTCATGCCTACCCTGCTCATTCTGTACCCTACCCGGCATGATTTTCCCCTTGGCCCGGTGAAATATGGAGACAAAGTAGTCATTCAGGAGTTCACTTTTCTCCTGAGGGCTGGTAACCAGCTGTCCTGAGTTGTTGTGCAATGGCCCCACACTCCCATTTGTTTTCCTTCTGTTCCCTATGTACCTAAAGAAGGACTTCTTGTTGTCCTTGATTCCCGTTGCTAACTTAAGTTCAGTTGCCACTTTAGCCTTTCTAATCTGTTCCCTACAAGTGTGGGCTCTCATTGTGTAATCCTCCTTGGGGCTTGCCCTGAGCTTCTATTGTTTATAAGCCTCTTTCTTCCTTCTTAACAGGATCATGATTTCCCTGTTTAGCCAAGAGGGCTTCCCAGCCCTTTTGCTACCTTTTCTCCACATGGGAATGGACTTCCTTTGTGCTTCAAGGTTTGTGTCCTTAAGAAACGACTGCTCTTCATGCACACCTTTTGCCTTTGGTCCCTGGTCCTGCAACACTTCCCTTACTAATGACCTGAGCTTGTTGAAATTTGCATTTTTGAAGTCCAAGACTTCAACCCTGCTATCAGATTTGCCTGCCTTGTGATGGACAGTGAATGTGATGGTTTCATGACTGCTGTCACCCAGACTGCCCTCTATATTTAAATCGGTCTTCTTCTTTGGCCAGGACCAAGTCCAGCAGAGCATCACCTTTGGCCCATGCACCTCCTGAGCTAGGAAGAGCTCTTTAATGCAGGTCAGAAAGGAATGTGACCGATCCGACCTGGCCGAGTATTCCTCCGAGGAGATATCCGGATAATTGAAGTCGCCCATGATGATCATATCTAGTGCACGTGAGGCCTCTGTCAGTTCTCAGGTGAAGTCTAGATTGAGTTTCTCCCCCTGGTTTGGTGGTCTGTAGTATACACCTACAGTTTGGTCTCTCTTGCTGTGCCCCCTGCGTCCCCTCCCCCACAGCTTGACACAGAGGGTTTCAAGCCATTCTTTCTTGGAGCCGATGTTGGCCTCCAAGGAGGTGTACTGCTCTTTCATGTAGAGAGCAATGCCTCCACCCTTCTTTCGTACCCAATCCCTTCTATGCAAGGTGTAGCCCTTTATGGCTACGCTCCAATCATGTGAGGAGTCCCACCAGATCTCTATGATCCCTATTAGATCGTAATATCTATCTTAGAAGGCATCTAGTCTAGTTTTGGAGGCTTTAAGAGATTGAGGATCCACTGTT